>NC_091803.1:16663987-16967017 GCF_041296235.1 Equus asinus | reverse complement strand
CCATGGCTCAAGGAAAGATACGCCTGGAGACCTACAAAGACAAAAGAAGTTAGACTCGGGCAGGAAACGCAGACAAAGGTCCGTGAAGGCAGACTCCAGCGGAATATATTAACGCTAAACAAGCTGCTTCCAATGAGAGTAAACCCCAGGCATGGGGAAAAGGCGGAGTCGATGTGAAACAGAAACTCAGGCAACAATATGATCGGTGTCCACAATAATTGCACAACACAATGAGCAGTAATCAAAGAAGAGTGTGAAAACGTAACCGAGAAGACAGAGAAGTGATGGAATCCTGGCCCCGCGAGCCGGAGGCTGCAGAGCCCAGGATGTTTACGTTGGAAATCCGAGGACAGAGGGCTGAGGATCAGGGCAGGGTGAGCAGAGTTCCCACGGCGTCGTGTACCAGCCCTGCCTTGTCTCGCAGCCCTGTCCCATAGCACTTCCCTCTAGTCCTACAATAGCGAGCCAAACTGTCAGACGTGAACATCATCTGTGAGAAAGCTCTGGAACAGTGGGTCTTAACCTTTTTTGGGCCATATAGTCCTTCAAAAAAAACTGATGAAAGCGATGGGTCCCTCTTCAAAATCCCAGAGAATGCACAAATGTTGCACATAAAGGCGAAGATTCACAGACTCTCCCGGAAGCCATTATTACTCAGTCAATTGGAAGCACCTAGTCTGGGTATCTCAAATAACTCCAACTGAGGCAGAAGAACTTTATAAGGAGCCCAAGCCCATTCACACTCTATGACGTGATGTCCTGGCTACCCACAAGCTGCTGTGTCCTCTGGCCTGTTTGGTCCTTCATCCCAACACCCCACTCCCGCCACCCCACCTCGCAGCTGTCAAAGCTGACTCTCACTGCTGGGCCCTCCATCTGCCTCAACCCACCCTGGCCCTGGTTCCCCGCTGGCCCATTCCACACTGACTTCCTGTCACAGCCCCGCAGCCCCCGTGTAGTCCTCGAGCCTGGCAATCTGCTCCCTCCCTTGGCCACATCCCTCTACCTCTTTTCACCACAGGCATGAGTCAGGCCTCACGTTGTGGTGCTCCTTATCTACTGGAATACACGTTAAGCTCTGAGTCGACCCTGAAGCCCACCTTTTCCAGGCTTCAACTGAACCAGAGCAGCCAGGCTCCTCTCCCCACTTGGGGGTGGGCCAGGACTCAGCACAGCCCTGCTGCCCTTCTGCCTATGACAGACAACTGTCTGAGTTTATGACAGTTGGCAGCCACAGTGAAGGCAGCACGATATGTGGTCAAAAAAGGGGCAGAAGTGCCACCCAACTGCCACCCTTGTTTCAAAACAAGGTTTACATTATTTAACATATTACGTCTCCAGTTACCATCCAACTCCTCTCCTCATGGAGACATGCTGAGAAAGCAGTCTGTGTTACTGTGGTCCACACAGCAGCTGCATCCACAGCACCTAGGAGTTTGTTACAAATACAAATCTTTGGGCCCCACCTGACCCGCTGAATCAGAATCTCTGGGGAGGGGCCCTACAACGTATCAGGATGCCAAGAGGAATTACCTAGCAAAGGCCTGCATTTGTCTTTCATGGCCTTTTCTTCACAGTGTGACAATGACCACTGTGGATGCTGTCACAGTGATAGGGCAGGCCACACTCTGGTGAACACACACTTGTCCTACGTGGCAGAGATGATTTTTGCTCACAGCCATTCACTTCCTTTATCTGATAGATCTGAGAACCCTTCTCTGGGTTCTTGAAACTCCTAGGCTCATCCCAGCTCATTTCCGCTCCACCCTGGGTCCGTGACGTCCCCAGCAGAAGCCCACGGAGGGCGGTGAGAAAACCAGGCCGGGCTCCTCATCTTCTCCCTCAAGCATCTCAAGGCAGTGAGATTCTCACTTGATGTTAATTCCTTATTGCTTAGGCTCAGTTCTTTCACTGTTTGTACCCTTGTTTATCTAAATCGGTGTCTGGGATGACATATGCTTGGAGGCAGAGTTTATATACCTAATTATGAACACAAGAAATTAAAAACAGACTGAGCCAACATCTGATGGAAGCTAAGGAAGCACACAGCGAACTGAAAGATCCGATCGCTTTACCCTCCAGATGCTGACACCGAAGCCCAGAGGGGAGATGATGGGGCTGAAGTCACAGCAAGAGAGCTAAGACTGAGAATCCAAATTTCCCACTCCTCAGCCCTGTAATGAATGGCAAAGGGCACTTCAATCATCACTGATTTTGAAGTTTAGAAAAAGGCACCTGGTTATCTCCTGAAATTCTCGCCGATACCTCAGCGCAAAGAACACAGACTCCATCAAAGTAAACCTGAGGAGGAGGCAGCTTTGGGGCCCATTCTGGCTGCCAAGAGAGGATGCAGAGAGAGGTGAAGGGGCCAAAGAAACTCTACCAGGGGAAATGCTTTCCCAGAAAGGGGTATAATGAAAAGGTGCCAACCCAAGTAGAGTTATTTATAGTCACACAACAAAGGGATGACTTCAATGACACCTCCTGAGCTGGGAGAAAAGGCATTTCACAGATATCCAAAAGATCAAGAGACTGTCTAACAGTTTGCCTGGAGAATGACATGGCCCTCATCGGACAACAAGCACATGCCTGCCTGGCCCAGTTACCCTCGAGAAAACAAAACTCCATTTTGAGCAGAAAAAAAAAGTGGAGGTGTTGGGAGAGAAAGAAAAATTAATAAAATATAAAATTAGAAAAATACATTTAAGCATGTTATTATTCATTTAGGACTCAGATAAGTCTAACCGGAGACATGAAATATCTTTCGACTCAATGGTAGATTTGCAAGTCTCTTCTTAATCTCTTTGGGAAGAAGGGATCAAAGAGATTCTCTGTGCAGATCCAGTCACAGACCGTGCGAGATGATGAGCTGCTCCTAGGGTTTCCTGGCCACCCACCAGCCCGGCTCGGACACAGGAAGGCTATTTTGGAACAAGGGAACCTCTGACCCCAGAGGACACCTCTAGCCTCAGCGTTGGCAACCAGGCTCTGTGTGGCGTGCTGCTCCAGGGCTCACTTTGCGCCAACTCTTTGAAGCAGGACTGAGTCCCGGAATCTCAACCACAGGCGTGTACTCTCCACAGCCTGGCCTTTATTTCCACCTGAGCCCCTGAGAGCTGCTTTGACGTCGCAGAAAACATTTTTAAAGTCTGTTAAGACACTCTTTCCCTGGAGCTGGCCAAGCAACATGGCTCAGTCCTCTTAATTCTATCGCTCAAAGGCTCCAGCCTCTCTCAAGCATGGAAAGCAGAGAAGAGGGAAGAAATTCCTACACATCTAAGAGAGAGAGAAACATCCATGGGCACCCAGTGGTAACACTCCAACTGAAGAAAGAAGCTGAATGTATCTCAAGCTTCACATCTCATATGGAGTTTACACTTCAAATCAAATGAAAGTGGTCACAGCTGGTTACACATATGCACAAAGACCTCCACAGGGACAGGCTCTAATCCTCTCAGCTTGATTCCCTCCCCAATCTGTAAAATGGAAATAATTTCTCCCTCAAAGGAACGTTGGGAAGATTAAACAGGTTTACAGACATTACGAAGCACCACAGACACGGAACGATGCTCAGCCTCTAGGAAGAACTGTTAAGAAACCCTTCACCCTGCACACTCCTGCTCACTCATTACAGACCCTGCTGACTCCCGAGGGTCAGATGTAGGCATAACGTGAATTCCAGAGACCATACAGAAAACACTGACGTGTAACTATGTAAATATTCAAAACAAATGGAAGAAGATATTCTAACTTACATAACAGACCTTAAATTCGCATCCTTCACATAAAAAAGTTTTTATAAATCAACAATATAAAAGACCCAAAAGAAGAGTGGACAAAGAATATCAAGAGGCAATTTGCATAAAGGATACAGCTGGCCATTATGTACAAGATGCTGCTCAACTTCACTAGAAATTGGGGATATGCACACTAAAAATGATACAGCACTTGTATCCACTATTTTATTTTATGGGGAAAAAAATCCACCCAAGGAAAATTTGGGAAGCTAGGGTAAGAGACGATACCCAATGCCAAGCCCCTTCCTTCTGGTATTTAAGGATTCTACCTGCTCAGCCTGAAGAATGAGTCAAGCAGCTGCGCCCAGGTACATAGAGCACCTGGTCAACTTTTCCACCTGTTTCATTCTTACATGTGAACAGGCAACCAAGAAACCCCAACCATCTGTGGGAAGTCTACAACAACATGGCAAAGGGAAAGGCCAAAGCAAATAAGCAGAAAAACAGTTCAAAGAAATGTGCAAAAAGGGTCCTTACCTTTCAGAGATACATAGGGAAATACTTGTGGATGAAACGATTTGACTACTAGGATTTGCTTCAAATTAATCCCGCAGTGCTGGGTGGGAGGGCATGGGTGCAGTCAAAGATGAAAACACTGGCTTCATGCTGTTAATTGTTAAAGCTAAAGGGTGAGTCCATGGGGCAGTCACCATACTAGTCTCTCTACTTAAGACTGGGATTTTTCATAATACGTAGAATGTGAAAAGAGACTGGGATACTATGAAAAAGGGAGATCCGAAAAGAGCTTGTGGATTCAAATATTTGATTGCTGAAAGGAAAAAGCCCATGTAAGATTGGAAAATTAAATACATGTCCAGTGGGGGCGGGATTTAAAGAGGCAGAAAAGATAGAGAGGCCCCTGCAGGAGGACCAACAACAGCCTACAGGAGTCCCAGAGCCAGAGGACAGGGAAAGAGAGGGGAAAACGCCATCACAGAAACATTATCAGGGGCCAGCCCTGATGGCCTAGTGGTTAAACTTCAGGGTGCTCCACCTTGGCAGCCCGGCTTCAGTTCCCAGGCGTCACACCACTTGTCTGTCAGCAGCCATGCTGTGGTGGTGGCTCACATGGAAGAACTAGAGGGACTCACGACTAGAGTATACACCTACGTACCGGGGCACCGGGGAGGGGAAAAAAGGAGGAAGATTGGTAACAGATGTTAGCTCAGGGTGAATCTTTCCCAGGGGAAAAAAAAAGAAAAAAGAAATATTATAGAAGAATTCCTTAGCTCTTAAGAACTTGAGCCTCTAGAATTAAGGTGCCCTTCTAAAGGACTTGAGCATCTGGGGGGGCCTGGACACATTATTGTTGTTTCATCTAAAACTTCACAGTAAAGAGATATTAAAAGATTCAAGGCAGAGCAAACAAACCAGATTTCTCAGACATGACATCCAACAGACAGTCTGTCCTCAGACTTGTACCCAGCATCTGGAGTTGACGAGAGGTTCTAGGAGGCGACAGGAAGACTGACGGGAAAGATGAGTTCTGGTGGGGTGCGACAGGAGGGGTCGGAAGGGGGCTGTGAGGCAGGGAGGTCTGAAGGGGAGGCAAGGTTTGAGGGGGCGAGATCTTGTAAGTTGGGGCAGGTCCTAATAGGGACATAGTTCTAATGGGGGAGGGAGCTTCTGACTGGGGCATAGGTTCTAAGCTGGGGGAAGGCTCTTTTCATTTTAAAATCTAGGGGCCAGCCCTGTGGCTGAGTGGTTAGGGTTGCACACTCCACTTTGGCAGCCCAGGGTTTCACTGGTTCGAATCCTGGGCGTGGGGCTAGCACTGCTCATCAGGCCACGCTGAGGCAGCATCCCACACAGCAGAGCTGGGAGGACATACAACGAGGATATACCACTATGTACTGGGGGGCTTTGGGGAGAAGAAGAAGAAAAAAGAAAAAAAAAAAAGATTTGCAACAGATGTCAGCTCAGGTGCCAATCTTTAAAAAAAAAAAAAAAAAGATAAAATCTATACCCAGCCTACATATTTTTAATCAAGTGTGAAATGGCTATATAAAAGCTGGAAAATTTCTCTCTTATACATACAATTTTTATATGTTACTTAAAAATATCAGAACAATGAGGTAAACCAAGAAAAGGGATCCAGGAAATAGTGGATTCAACCCAGGAGATAAAAGAGCTCCCAGAACGGCAGCTGTGCACCAAGCCCACAGGACAATCTGTACCGATGGTTACACAGATAGGGAGATTTCCAAGGGGGAGATCCCTGAGAAGAAAGGAGATTCACAGACTATATGGTACCACAAGTTTTCAAAGAGATAAGGATAAGGTAAACAGTTCAAGAAGAAGAAGAAGAAGAAAAAAGAAATGCAATTAGAAACTGCAGGAAAGACAGAAGCTTAAAAAAAAAAAAGCACGGAGGCCAGCCTGGTGGCATCGTGGTTAAGTTCATGTGCTCTGCTTCAGCAGCTTGGGGTTCACAGGTTTGTATCCCCAGTGTGGACGTACACACCACTCATCAAGCCATGCTGTGGCGGCGTCCCACATACAAAATAGAGGAAGACTGGCACGGATGTTAGCTCAGGGCCAATCTTCCTCAAGTAAAAAGAGGAAGACTGGTTACAGATGTCAGCTCAGGGCCGAGCTTCCTCACCAAAAAAAAAGAAAAAAAAAAGGAAAGCAAAGCATAGCCCTGGCTTTTCAGTTAGTAATATTCTCATCATGCAAAGTGGAGCATGGGAAATATTGTCTTCAGCTTATGAAATCAGACACAGATATAAGTATTATTTCCATTACAATAATTAATAGAGATTCTAAAAGTAGTAATATAACCATAAGGGAGGAAAGAGATGGCATCATATCATATCACAGCAGGAAGTCAACAGATACATGTCCAAAACTGGTAAGAATCCAGAAATGGTGATAGAAACATAGTATTTGGCCATATGGAATACAGAATATTCAGCTATACAGAAGAATCCTCAGAAGAAACAAAAGTTAAAATTGGTTTCCTCTGGTGGACCCTTTGCATGGATTCTTTTTTTCCAGTTGGCGGCTCTGGGCCAGGTGGCCAGAGTGTGAATCCCCAGCTCTAACGCTTACTAGCTTTGTCACCTTGGCAGGTTACTCAGCTTCCTCATGTGTAATTCATCACCCAAAAAACGGAGATAATATCTACATTATAGAGATGTTATGTTAACAATCCACAAACATGTAAAAGAATGCCTGGCATATAAAATGTTTAATAAATATACTTTGATCAAAGTTAATAAAAATAAACTAAGACAAAAATGGTCAGCAATGTTACTGAAACAATCTAGAAGCAAAATATGACAAACCAAAAGCAAAAAAAATAAAACTACGTGAAGGTAAGAGGACCATGTCGGTGAGTCCCCTCGGTCTAACGCTACCAATTGCCTCGTGAGCTCTGTCCAGCTCCGCCTCCTCCGGGAAGCTTTCCCCACCACTCTCAGTGTGTGACATCATCCTGGAACTGCTAATTCTGCGCCGCTCCCCACCACGCCCTGCTCCCCCAACTTAAAGCTGCTTTTCTTCATAATATATAGCTTCGGTCCCTTCCTCCATCACCCACAGGTCACCTTGTAGACCCTTTGGCATTATGGTCACCCTCCTTCAGCTAGATTCCCGTTTGTCACCAGAATTCTTGTGAGAGAAAGCGTTCTCCCGTCTGTCCCACCTGGGAGGCCTCATGCTCCTGCCGCCTTTCCGTCCCTGCTGGTGCTTCTACCTCCAGGCTGTCATCACCTCTCTCACACTTGCCACCTGCCAGAACTTGCACCTCCAATGTGCCCTCCCCAGCCCCTTGAGAACTTTCTTACACAAGCCTGTCAGATCACCTCAGCTCTGAACGCATCTTTGCCCTCCTCTGATACCTGCAGAGCACAGACTGTACTCCCAAGAAAACTGAAATGCCAGGACAATGACCTCAGCTCTGAGCCCCTTGTCTTCTCTGCTCCCCTCCCCCACCCCCACTCCTCCCTCCCTGGGCCCAGTCTGTCCCTCCTTCAGGACTGGCTCAGCAAAGCTTTTCTCTGATCAAGGTATTTCCCCTCATGCACTCCTCTTGTCTACTCTGATTCCACTGATTGTCCTGTCCCCTCCCCCAGCAGAGCACCACCCCCTGCTGACCAGATCTCCTCACCACCGCACAGCACCCCCCATGGTGCCTGAAAACAGGCAGCTCTCAAGGGTTCTTGGGGAAGGCGTGGGTAACGAAGGCGCCGTCTGTGGTGCAGCAGGACCTCCTCCACCCTCCTTCAGGGCACCATTTTCTTTGGAGCCATGCCTTACATTTGGCACCTTCTGGACCAGTGGGCACCAACAGCTTAGCTCCTGGGCCGGGTCTCTCCCACTTCTTTCCCTGTGTGGTTGTTTTCGATGCTGAGTGTAGGACTTCGTACTTCTCTCTACTAGAGGTGCTTTAAGGATGCGAGCTGCCATCCTCTGCAAGTCTGCAAGGGCCTGATGACAAAACATTCGAGTTGGAAGGACAAACAAGGTCATCTAACCTCATACGTCACCCACCTCTAAGGGGCCCTCTAGAGCTGCTCAGACAGAGCCTAACAGGGAATGCCCCAGCTCCCAAGACGACCGACACCCAAACAGTGGGAAAGCTTGGTCTGGGAGCAGGTGCTCCCTGCAAGGCCATTCTCCACAAGCAGCCAACAGCGGCACCTTGTCTGTGTGCTCGCCATGTTGGAAGAGCTTAATGTCACTATGGTAAGACATTTAATTAGTAAATCTTTCATATCAAGCCAAATTTTGTCTTCCTATTAGGTGTTCTTGCTGGTCCCGCCCTTTGGAAACCACAGAATAAACTTCACCTACTGTACATCAACCTCTTACATGGTTGAAAACAGCTGAAGTGCTCACTTTCTCTCTCTTTTCCAGACATCACAAAAGCAGGGCGAAGGTCTCAGACACTAGCATGCCGCGATAGGAAGGACACAACTCAAACACTGAAGATGACAAAGGCACGGAACAGAATTAAGGAAAACGTTAGCACACGACTCCAGTGTTTCCAAACGTGACGGCATCTGTTCTAAGAGCTCCTTGGTGGCCCTGGTGAAATTGCTACTACTGTGGACGGAGCTCG
The DNA here is from genome assembly GCF_041296235.1 of Equus asinus. Taxonomy (NCBI): domain Eukaryota; kingdom Metazoa; phylum Chordata; class Mammalia; order Perissodactyla; family Equidae; genus Equus; species Equus asinus. The sequence continues at coordinate 16,958,152 of NC_091803.1, read as the reverse complement.
ATGAGGTCTCAACCGCGCAGGTAGGTAGAAGATGCCCACTTACGGAAGTCTGACTGCAGCGTACACACACACAGGAATGCTGCCTCCACCGCACTGCAAACCACAGGGAAAGCAGCTTCATGCAGCTTATCAAACATTAGCATGGCCTTTGCTATAAAAACGTTCAAGTCTTCTGATGCACATGAGTTAAAACACTGACCTCTGCCTTGACCTTTTAGATTATTCCCAAGAATACTCCCATCCAGAGGTGTGTGTGTCTACCACGCCCTCTGGAAATCCAAACTAAGGAAAACGATGGTGTGGCAGAACTAGGGACGCGACTGCTCCTTCCGCTGTCGAGAGCCAGCAGCAGGAGGTGCAAGAGAGGCCCAACTCCCCAGGCTGGCAAGTGACCTACTGCTCCGTTACGGCAGGACTGACGGTCACACTCGACAGGGCAGCGAGGGTGGCAACAGCTAAACATCCTCAACAGGCAGCTCCCCATCGTCTCCGTGTGCTTGCTGTTTGGGAACAGCAGCCTTCCTACTGCGGACGATCATGCTCCCCCAGTTCCCACGATGCGGTGCTAGGAAGGGGTGTGCCACTCAGGGGTCTCCACACGCCCCAAACCAGGCCGGAGTCCTGCCTCAGGATCCTGCAAACTGGAGCTACGGTTGGTACAAGAGGAGGAGGGAGACGGGGGCAAGGAAGAGTCCTCTCTTGAGTGGAAAGGCTGTGGAAATGGACGCCTGGCCCTCCTTACGGTGGGAGAGAATTAAGCAGAGAGGAGACTGAGTCCCGGAGGCACTCAGAGCCTCAGGTCTCTAACTGCCTGAGTACTGGATGTTCGACACCTCCTTCGATTCTGTGAGCCACCCCAGCATCCCTTCAGCAAATCTCTTTTTCAGCTGACACCAAAGATGGGTTTCTGTCACTGGCAATAACAAGAGTCCTGCCAGCCAATACAAGAGCTGGCCCGGAAGGCATGGTTTCAAAGATGCTGGTCTGGCATCTCCGCTATTTCATACTTGATCCAACCAGCATTTACTGAGTGCCAATCACGTGCCAGACATGGTTCCAAATGCTCGAAAATACAAAGATGAAAAAGAAATGGCCTCTGATCTCAAAAAATTCAGTCTACTATAACCGAGGCTTAAAGAACAGACTCAAGAGCACACGTGTTCCACCAGAAGTGTCCAACATCTTAGAAGATGAGATGAAGACAGGTCAGCAGTATCGAACATCTTGGAAGACAAGAACAAATTTTAAATGGCTCTAGTTGGTCAAAACTAAGTTGTCAAAAGAATCTAGAAACCTGGACATTTTAAATGACGACCTAGGCACAAGTACAACAGAAAAAAGGGCAGCAGAGAGAATCCCAACAAAACAAAAGCCAAAGTACGTTACAACCTCAGCAGTGGTGGGAGCACGCTCAAGGCCATGTGAGACCCCAGTACAGTCACTGCTGGGGGCAAGAAAAGAGTCCAGACTTAGGAATAGATGCGAAATCATCAGGCTCCAAAGAACCTGACAAACTTAGAAAGCTGAGTAATGACGACGGAGAGGAAGCGCGTTGCCCTGCTGGGTTTTCCAAGGTCTGTTTCTGACACGGAGCTGGAAGAGCTGGATCTTCATTAAATGGCAGAACATGCCAGATCACAGCGCCAGGCCTCCACTTCTAGGGGATCTTAACAGTCGCCAAGCAAGAGAAGTCCTCTGGCTCACGTCTCAGTCCAGAAGACCTGCAAATACTCCAGTGTCCCCAAAAGACCTGAAGGCCAGGGCACAGGGTCAGGGTCAGTGATGAAGGCGACATTTACTTCTGAGACCGACTGGGTGTTTCTGACAGGGCGGGGAGCCGCGGTTTGCAGCCCACTTGTGGAAACATCTGGGATGAATGGGCCTTTTCACTGCCCTCTCCCCTCAAGCCTCTTTTGTGGAGAGATGAAGGTGGCAACAAAGGAGAGATTTATCACCAAGAGCCCATTCGGCAGCTGTTTCCTTGTTGTCCCTTGTTTAACTTCTCTCAAGAGAGCGGAGTTATCTCGCCGGCTAAGCAGGTGTTTAAGGCAGGTGATTTTGTTTCCATTAATTTTCTGCAGTAACAGTAAACCAGACCGGAGAGCTAGCTCAGGCACCGCGGGGAACCTTAACCCTGTGCCTGCTGACTCAGCGGGCAGCACTGAGGAGCGGCGGCCCACCGCAGCCCTCGACCTCTAGATTTTGTCTTTAACAATCTGTTAAATGTAAAGTGAGGTTGGAGGCTTCCAGGTTTTCAGGAAAAAACAGATTAAGAAAAGCATTACTCTTCATTTCAAAGCCCAGATAAACCATCACATTAATGACCATATTCATGGTTTCATGTTCCAAGCTACTATGAGGGAGAGGTTAACAGAAATTTCTTTTTTTTTAATTGAAAGCTTAAGGCTTCCCAAACCTATACATTTAACTCCAGCTCTGGATGGACTTTCTGATCTTCTCCAGGAGAAGGCCCCTGTCTGTGCCTTCTGCACTATAACTGTGTCATTAGCTTCAGCAAGGAATTTGTCTACTCTTCTCGCCCATCCTCAGCTGCAGACAGGTACCGTTCACTAGCGCTGAGGAGGACCACCGTACTTCTACAGACTGCTCAAAACCCCAAAGCCTTTTATGCTCCAGCCCTTTGGTTACCTTCAGTTTTCTCCTACTGCAGAGTCATCATCACAAGGGGCAAACATTCGGTGGCACATTTCTTTCTCTTTATCCGTGTAGTCCTTGTAACAGCTACAGAGAGAAACACACTGGTTAGAGAAGGCCTGTGTTTGTAGGAGGTGACACCTGGTGGCTAGAATTCTCCACTCAGGACCAAAAATGCTGAAAATCCAGCAGGCCTTGAACTGAGTGAGGAGGGGGTGGAAGCCACGCTGGGGGGGTCGGGGAGACAGGCCAGGCTCCCCAGGGGTGCTCAGGAAGCCCTCAGACAAGCAGCCCACCATCAGAAAAGACAGTAGCCTTGATGGCGGGGAGCCACTGTTGGGGAGGCTGCCAGGCTGAATGTCGCCAAGTGACCCTCACACAATGGCCTCTAACTTATCTTGAGATTTTCTTGCTAAAGAAGGGTCAGATTTCAAAATTCCTACATCTAACCTGACGGGATACTTTTAAATACCAGAAAGGAAACTGCTGGACAGTCCTAAAAGGCCTGACATGTAACAAAGGAATCCAAATACATGAGGCGCACACACTTCAGACTTTTTTAATGTCAAGAAAGCAATCTGGATTGAATATTTAATGTCAACAGGAGCAGAGAATCTCACCAATACAGAATAACAAAGAAATACCTAAAAAACAATAGAAATATTACAAAGGTCACTGCATTATGGGTGACTCCTGTGTGTGTGTGGATATTTTCAAAGTTTTCTACAACGAACACAGAACTGCTGTAATCAGAAGAGGTTACATTACCAAAGGGCCAGTACAGATGTCACTTGGGTAACAAGAAAGTCCCCTCTGGGTGTGAATCAGACCTGAATGACCCATTTCAGATCAAACCAGGATCTCCAAGACCCCCTTCCGCGCTCAGCTGAGAACAGTGCTTCTCCGCTGGCGGTAGGTAGGGAAGAGTACCCAAAGGCCCTTTTTAAGCAGTTTGCTGGCTCACCCTTTGAGATGTGCTAATTTGGGGCACGGGAAGAGGGAACAGGGAGGCGGGAAATGATCCAGGCGTGTAGTTTGGACATTTGTCCCACCTTGCCTCTGCCGCTGGGAGCTGCTGACTTAGAGCACTGAGAACTTCCTGAAGCCAGCTCCAGGGGGCGCCGCCTCACAACGCGCGCCGGCCACACTCCCAGACAGCCCTTCGCCCAGGTGGACGGACGGACCTGCGGGCGCATCACACCTCTCTTCCTGTTCGCACTCCCACAAACACATATCTCACCTGGCCAGTTTCTTCAGCTCATTATTGATGTCATGATTGAAGGGCTGTGCCTTCTGGGCTTGGACTAGAAAATCCCGGGCCTTCTGATACTCAGTCATCAGGAGACAGGCCTGTCAAAGGTCAGAATCTTAACAACACACTTAAGTCAGGAAAGACAGCATTTCTGCAGTGCCCAAATGCAGCTTTCATTCCCAAGTCCCTGCCCTCCAACGCACCTGTCCACAGCGAAAGAGGGCCTTGGCATTCTTCTGGTCAATGACCAGAGCCTGCTCCCCATAGCGCAGGGCCGTGGTGGGTCGCTCCAGCTTCAGGTACGTAAAGGACAGGTTGAGGAGAACAAGAAGCTTGGCGGCCTCCACCAGGTGCTGCTCCTCAGGGGGTGCCGACCGCCGATGGAGAAGCAACAAGGCCTGCGGAGAGGAAGGACGGGTGGCAAGGTTAGCGACACAATATTATGCACAGAAAACTAAGAATCCACCAAAAACTATTAGAACTAAAAAATGAGTTCAGCAAAGTTGTAGGACACAAGCTCAAGACATGAGAGTTAGTCATATTTGTATACTCTAGCAATAATCCAAAAATGAAACTAAGCAAATAACTCCATCTACAATAGCATCACAAATAAGTAGCAATAAATTGAAAACATATGCCTTGTACACTGAAAGCTACAAACCATTGTTGAAAGAAATCAAAGAAGATCCAAATAAATGAAGACATCTCACATTCATGGATCACAAGACAATGTTGTAAGATGGCAATATTCCCCAAATTCATCTACGGGTTCAACGCAACCACTAGCAAAAGTTCAACCACCTTTCTTGCAGAAATGGTCAAGCTGATCTGAAAATTCAATGAGCTACCACTTCACACCCACTAGGATGGCTCTAATTTAAAAAATAGAGAATACATTTTGGTGAGGAACCCTTGTATTGGTGGGAATGTGAACTCCTGTAGCCATTATGGAAAACAGTTTGGCAGTTTTTCAAAAAGTTAACATGGAGTTACCATATGACCCAGCAACTGCCCTCCTAGGTACACACCCAAGAGAACTGAAAAGTCTACACAAAAACGTGCATACAGATGTTCATGCAACATTATTCACAACAGCCAAAAAGAGGAAACAACACAAATGTCCACCAAGTGATAAATGGACAAGCAAAAGGTGGTCGGATCCACACAACAGATTATTCAGCCTTAAAAAGGAATGCAGTTTGGTAGACGCTACAACATGGGTGAACCTTGAAAACATGCTAAGTGAAAGGAGCCAGTCACAAAAAGACAAATATTGTATAACTCCACTTATGAGTATCTGTGATAAGCAAATTCACAGAAAGCAGAAGAGAGGCTACCGGGGGCTGAGGAGAGGGGAATGGCGATTATTGTTTAATGGGTAAGGAGTTTCCACTTGGGACGATAAAAAAGTTCTGAAAATGGGTACTGGTGATGGTTGCACAATATTGTGAATGTACTTAATGCCATTGGGTATATACCTAAAAATGGTTAAAATGGCAAATTTTATGTTACGTATATTTTACCACAATTAAAACACAAATACTTTTTAAAAAGGAATGAGGTACTAATACACGCTACAACATGGGTGAGCCAGACACAAAGGACCATATATTTGATGACTATTTACAAGAAATAGCTAGAATAGGCAAATCCATAGAAAAAGAAAGTAAAGCAGGAGTTGGCAGTGGGTATGGGGAAAATGGCGAGTACCTGCTAATGGGTACGGGGTTTCTTTTTGGGGTGATGAAACGTTCTGGAATTAGATAGTGGTGATAGTTGCACAACTTGTGAATATGCTAAAAACCACTAAACTATATACTTTAAAAGTGTGAAATGTATGTGAATCATATCTCAACAACAACAGTAAAGGAAAAGAGCCATGAAGGCAGAGTCTGCGTAGTGTGAATGTGGCTAATAGAGAAGACTCCACTTGGAAGATGCTGGAACCTGGAAATATGTCAGAAGATGGTATTTTAGGCAGACAGTGATGAGCCCTCCTTTGTCTTCCCTTTCATCTCTCCGCCTGGGCATCCATCACACAAGTTCCTGTCAGTCGCCCTCACACCATCTGCACTGATTCAGGTCCCCTGTCACCAACCAGGCTCCCACCGCACCCTGCTCCCACATCTAAGCTGAGTCATGAAGCAACCTGCCCCCGGAGACGGTCTTCCACAAGGCACCGGTACCAGCCATTCTCATTAGTAACCAAAACTGAAATGAACACTTTCTCTCTCAGTTATTCCTGTTTTTAAGATTTTCTCAGACCACAAAGCATGAAGCAATGCCATTCTTCATTTCCTTCGTTACTTATATATAAAACTTCATCAAGTCTAATCACGCATTTTTAAAAAATATTTCCAGAATTTTCTTCAATTTGCACAACTCACACTATCTTAAACACATTCCTGGATCCCTGCAAGGCTGTCAGCTGCCACCCACCTGGCACAAGGCCTGACACGGTCAGACACTCACTAACGGAGTCTGCCCCTTCGACACGTCCTGCACGTGGCAGTGTGCTGGCGAGTGTGCAACAACCAGCTCCTGTGGGAGAAGGGGCCCGGTAGTGTCTGCCTATTCCTGTGGGGTCATTGTTCCCACCGTGGCCGATTTCAAGCTCCCAAAGTAACACTAACCAGCGTCAAAAATTCCTGAACGTTTTACAGCTGGCTCCCGTGAACCCAGCACGCCGCGCCCAGCATGCTACTAACTAGCGCCCCTTCCCCAGATATTACTTTTATCAACTCCCTCTCCTCCAGTGGGTCCCTTCTATCCTCTTCATGAAGTCCAAAGCCACCCATGTATGTTTAAACACCTTCCCGAATGCAGTTCCCTCGCCTGTTTCCCTGCTACGCTTCCACCGTAAGCTGTGTTTGAGACGAGGTCTCCACCGGGCCCGAGGAGGCTCTGCTCACCTCTGTACCTTTGCTCATTCTTTCCTCCTGCCCGGAGTTACTCTCCTCCTCTCTGTCTGTCTGCCATTTTATCCCTCTAGATTCATATCAAGTGCCATTTCCTCTAAGAAGCCGCTACTAGATGCTCTAGCCCCAAAAAGCTTCCTCTTCTCTTAAAAGCTCCAGCACTAGGTACCACAGGTATGCCTTAGTTGTCTGGGCTACACTTTGTCTTCCTAGCTAGATCAAAATCCTTTGAGACAAGGACCCTGCCTGATACTTGTGTGTGTCCCACACAGGGCTGAGCAAAAGCCTGGAAACAAAGTGGCGCTCAATCAATGCTCATCTGCTTCTCTAAAGACTGAGGACATTTCTAAAAAGATATGCAAAGCTTCTGGCTGAGCGAGGCTGACTTCACACACATCCTCTGCTCTCTCTTGCCCTAAGGAGCAGAAAGGCGTTGTCCAAGAACAACCGATGGGGAGGGGACCAGTAACGAAGCTGACATGTCAGGGCGACGGCAGCATCGTGACCCACTTGGCAGAGCCAAGCACCAGCATACGAGGGGCTGGTCTGCAGCTCGGAGCCCTGACAGCTCTGGGAACCAACGGAACTAGGAGTCAGAGCTTTCTGAGGGTAGAAGCGGGGCTGAATAAAGGAGGACAGGGTGAATGTTCCCTCCCCCTCCCTGTCCCTATGCGTCCAGATGGCCACCCCATCCCAAAACTCAGGAATCAGGAAGTCTATTTTCTGGAGAAACGGAACCCAAGGGCTCTCGACTCAGGGAGAGCAGACAGAGCAGAGGGCAAGAAGGAGGAATACTGATAATGGGTATTAGAGGACAGTCTCAATGACAGCCACTGTGACCCTCTCTCCTGTTCCTTGGCTCAGCTCCCAGAACACTGGTAGCCAGGCATTTACACTGAGCAGACGCAGGAGAGGTGAGCGCCCCCCAGAGAAAACGCTGCACACGCATGCATGCTGACCCAGTGCTATCTGACAGCACTGCTGTCTGCCCCACCAAGCCCCAGAGTTTCCAGTCTACTTCTGATGCTCTTTCAAACCCCAGAGGACAGTCAGAGATCACCAGACATTTGAGGAAAGCTCCTGTGGGAGAGGTGGCCTCCTGTCTTGTAGAAGCAGTTCTCCCCTTCTTCCACAGGGAGAGGATTTTCTTGCTGGGCACAAACTCAACCAGAATATAGATATTTGCTAGCCTTCTTTGCAGCTGGTTCTGGCCAGGAGAAAAGCTTCTGGAAAACATAACTCAGTATGAGTGTCATAGATACATGCCTTCAGCCCTCTCGCCCCTCCTGCTGCTTGGAACTTAGAGGCCCCCATCCTGACCCACAAGCGCAGGGTCCCCCACCAGAAATGGGAAGACAGTAAGACAGAAGCAGCCCGGGGACCTGAGAACACTGCGGAGCACAAACCAACCAGCCCCTGTGGGTACACCTCAAGCACTTCACATGAGAAAGGAGGACCTGTCTTTAGGTCACTGCTGTTATCAGTCTCTGTGACTCGCCACCAAACCGAATATAAAAAGACAGTCTCTAATGGACAGAAAAATCAAGCATAAAAAGAATTGAGATTTTAAAAAATCTCAGATGCAGAGGGAAGAAAACAATTATAATCAATGTCTAAAGAGATAAGATAATGTACGCATGAAAAAAGAACAGAAGGCTGGAAAAAGAAAACAAAGAGCCCTTCAAAGTTAAAGAAAAACTCAGAGATGGCAAATAAAGTCAAGGAAAGCTCCCATACAGTGGAACAAAAAAGAGAAAAGATGAAAATTGGGAGGGAAAAAAAAAGGAAAACTAGAAGGTCAATTCAGGAAGTCTGATAGTCAACTAACAAGGAGTTCCAGAAAAAGCAGAAAACAGAAACGAGAGTAAATTATCAAAGAAATAGCTCAGGAAAGTATCTGAGAGCTGAGGATGAATTTCATGAATGAAATGATTCACCAAGGGCACAGTACAAGTTTAAAAATACCCTCACATTCCCCACTGAAAAATTTAAGAACACCATAGGAAAAAAGATCCTTAAATCTCTACTGAAAAAAAAAGGTCACATATAAAGGAACAGCAACCTAAATGGTAGCAGACTTCTTAATAGCAATTCTGAAAGCTAGAACAGAATATTCTTCCTCAAAATCTGAGGGATGGTGACAGCATCCTAGAATTCTATACTCAGTTTTATGCTACTTATTAAATGTGAGGTAAATACAAAGTATAAGAATATTTTTAGACATGCAAGGGAGTAAACTGAGCGAAACAACAGGAAATCCACAAAAGAGAATCACAGGGCAGCCCCAGGACAAGAGCTGTGCAGGGCCCAGAGCGCTCCCATCTGACTCAGGGCTCCAGTGGGGACATCCCCCAAAAAACATGGGACTGTTGGACACCGAGGCCTGATCACATGGAGAATAGCGGGGAAAGGGGCTTTCCACTACTGTAGGAAAGTTCTGGAAGAAACAGTGATAGGTACAGAGAAAACTAGCCCAAAAAGAGGCAACTCAAGGGCAAAAAGGGGATGCTGCGCCTGGAAGAGGTGTAAGCGGAGGACGCGCGGCTCAGGCATCCATCATACAACCTCAATAACGTGAAACAACAGTGACTTTCAAAATGATCCCTTAATACTGGGAAGACAGAAGAAGTGAGCGCGACAGTGAGAACTGAAGACTCACCTTCTATCACGAGAAACAAAGACTGTTAAAAAGAGCAACTGAAGCATGCCATTTATAAATGGAGAACACAGCAGATACAGTTAAAAGTGACTGCCACAGGGAGCAAAACTAGGAAACGGGACTAACCCTGGAAGGAGTAAAGGGGTCTGTTTTTTATGGGAAAAACTTTTTTCAAGTGAGCAGGTGCTCACTCAAGCAGCTTTGCAAAGTAATAGCATCCGTGATTCAACCTGTGAGCCAGAACCTGTACCTTCCAAGTGGAAGAACCTGATTTTGTCAGCATTCCAAAAGAGACAAGCACATGCACGCCCCCACGCCCCCCGCCCCATCTCTCAAGCAGGTTCCCATAAAGCGAATGTGGCAGATATGCTGTTAGCTGCTTACCCAGTACCCATTTCCCTCCTCCTCTAACAGAGCCTCCTTCCACTCAAAGCAGTAACGTACTAATTAAACCACATTTTCCAGCTTCCAATACAGCTAAGGGCGACCCTTTAACGTGAGTCTGGCCAATGAAGTGTAAGGGAAATCACCAGGTGAAGGAGGTACTTCTGGAAAGTTCTTAACATAAATACATCAGACTCCTCTCCCCTCCTTTCTTCCTGCCCAGATGACCACGTGATGCTATAGCCTGAACGACCACCTTGGGAGAAAACAAAGACAACAGGAACACATTTAAGGGTAGCTGAGCAGAAAGACGGAAGGAACCTGGATTGCTAATGGCTCTGGAACTGACACACCCGCCTTGGCTGCCTCCCTCCTCATGTGAGGGAAAATTAAGTCTCTAGTCGATTTAAAGCACATGCGGTTTTCAGGATTCTGCTGCTTGCAGCTGAAAGCAAGTCATGAATGATTTAGGCTCAGTATGCAGATGAGACAATGAGAACGCCCCTACACTCTAAACTCCGTCCTGTTGGCTTCTAGAACCAGGGCATGGAGTTTGGCACACTGAAAGTGCTCATAATATTTGCTGAAGGAGTTACAAGGCAAACGGTGAGTTCCTGTCAGCATAACCTGCTCGAGAAGCCACGTCACAATCAGAAGCTGAGTGAGAACGGAGTCACCTCGGAGAGCCAGGTGAATCTCCACTGTCAGAGAGACATGAAATGAAGAGGCAAACGAAGGGAGAAATCAGCTGGCAGAGGACCTAACACTGGGAAGATTTTTAAAAACTCTTTATTGAAGTATATGTGTATATACATACACACAGATACGTGCAAATTTATACACACACACAAGTACAAAAATAAGTGTACAGCTCAACAGCTCAATGAATTTTCACTGCCTGAGCACGCCCATGTGACCACATCCAGATCCACACCCAGAACATTACCAGGCTCCTTCAAATCCTGGGTCCCCTCTCTTAGTCATTAGCTCTCTGGCACAAGGATTTTTTAATGAGATTTTTCTCAATGGCTGCATATGACCAGGGAAGACCAGGGAAAGAGACAAAGTCTATCTTTCAAACAAGGAAGTTTCAGGGTCTAAACCTATCCTTTGAAAGTCTTACCCGTTTATACCTCACTTTGGCGTCATAGAAACGATTTTGGCGGAAAAGGTAGTTGCCAAACTCCCGTTCAGTAGCTGCCACTTTCAGGACCTTCTGAAGTGGAAATTGATCTTGTTGCTCCTGAGGACCAAAGACAAGGACACCAGTGAGGAAACAAAGCCACAAAACCACGATGCAAGCGTGACCACAGCTCTAGTCCTCCTACAGATTGTGGGCTTCTGTCTACTGCCGTGTGTGCGCCAGGTGCCTCTGCAGAGGTCATCTCCGTGAATCCCAACAGAGGCCACAGCAGGTCGGTGTCATTACTGCCCCTGTTATACAGACTAGAGCCAAAGGGAGATCTCCTTCTGTAGTCCTCCCAGAGGTGCTCCCTAAAGCGGCAGTTTGCCATGGGTTTAGGAACTGATCGAACTTGCTGAGCACAGAAATCAGGACTCACGACTACCACTTATCCAGCGGGCATTTACCAGGTGTGGTCTGCCCAGGGCCCTGCTGGTCCTTACGGCCATGATGCTCTACACTGGGTATACGTGACAATCACCCAAACCACCTCTTTTTACACACAGATGTCTCAGCACCACACGCCAAGGACCTCTGTTTTGTGGGAAGATGAGAAAAGGGTAAGATCCTTCACTTGGGGTGCGACAGTTTAGCTGGGGAGGCATCATATACAGATGTCATCCTGAGGTGGACATCTCAGGCCACATATACAGTCTGTGTGAGACAGCATGACAAAGAATGCATACGATGCTGATGAGATGAGAAGCCCTGTCTCTATGGGATGTCTTAAGGGAAAGGCTACGAAGAAAAGGCAACATTTAATTTATGACCACAGAGGCCATATATCCCAATTTGCCTGAGACTGTCCCAGTTTACACCTGATGTCCTCATATCCCATCCAGTTAACAGTCCCTTTTCACTCACAAGCGTCCTGGCTTGGACAGCAAATTATATGGTCACCCCAGTTCAGACCTACACTTGACTTGCTGGAAACCAAACAGTGTTGGGAAGGAAACGTTCACTGACTTGCAGGAAGAACTAGGCAAAGGGTGACTGAAAGATCGGCTCAAACTGCTGGTCCATAACAAACCTACAGCTTGACCTTGGCCTAGAACATTCACCCACGTGCAAGAGTCATTACTAAGCTGGACAGGTACTAGAAAGTGGGGGAACTCCTCCACCACCACCACGCAGGAGCCTGGGGATGGACCCTGGGGCAGAGGGCCCTCAAAGGACAGGATAATTATCAAACACACAAACCCCTCCCCCTCCCCCCGTCTCTAAAGGGCTGTCATCTGTGCTCCAGAACTTACGGCCGAGAGGGCACAGAACTTGTCTGACTCAGCAGAGTCCAGGAAGTCAAGCAGCTCGATCTCGAACAGAACGGTGGTGTTTGGGGGTATCAACGGTGGGCAGCCCAGCGTTCCATAAGCATAGGTCGGTTTGAACAGAAACCTGGCCAGCTCCCCTCTCCGCATGCTCAGAAGGCCCAGCTCCATGCCCCAAAGGGTAATATCTGCAGGAAGGGGTAAAGAGCCGGAAGCTTGCCTGCGTCCTGTTCCGATGCTATCGATTGCTTCCCCCTTCAAGTCCAAATCTCTCCACGATATTCCCAGCCTTCTGGATGGTGGTCCTAAGTTGCTTTCCAGGCTTGTTTCTGACGACCACCACCATTCCTAAACTCTCCCTTCCCCGGGCTCTGCACCATTCTGGCCTCACCATCTTTGCTCATGCAGTTCCTTCTTCCTGCAATGTCTTCCTCACCCCACGCCCAGTTCTACCCTGACTGAAATCTTATTCAAACTGCCTGGCTCATTGAAAATGCCTCCTCTTCCACGAAGCCTTCCCTGATCTTCCCAGCTGGAATTAACTGTGCCTTTACTAAAGCACTCCCACAACACTGCTTATACCTCCCAGGCACTCATCCAACTCTTTCAGGTTAGTCCTGTGGATGCAGATCAGTCTCCTCCACCACAGTGGCCAAGATGTTCTAATCACTTGATTATCCTCTTTTCATTGTACATTGTAGGTAGTAAGCATTCAATACATGTCTACTTAATATATGAACATAGAAAAACGCAAGGCCTGATGCTCAAGTCTGGAATGCAAACATAAGCTTGCCAGGTGGGCCATCTCCCAAATACCTAGGTCTCCAAAGAGAACATGGGAGAGAACACAGCTGGTTTAGCAAAAACCCAGCCTCAGACAAACCAACTCCAAGAATCTGGGCTCTGGCCAGTTTTTCAGTCCCGGGGCACCGTCCCTCATCAGCTCCCCGAGCAACCCCTTCTTTTCTGGCTTCTAACCGGAACTCACCCTCTCCAAGCTTCATCAGCCGAGGAGTCTTCCTGAAGCAATTGGAATCAAAAGGCTTGTCCATGTGCTCCAGATAGCCAGAATATTTCACTAGGACAGAAGAGAGACACACTGTGAGGAAGATGGACCAAAGATACCCACATCTCTATATCAAATCTAATTGTCACAGAAAAAAAATGGACTTGGATGCGCTTAAAACGCCCCTAACCTCGAGGGATAGAAAAATCCTTGCTCTGCATTTGGATGCCTGCCCTTTGGCTCTGAGGATGGAGAGCCTGGCTGCTGGGCCCCGGAGTGTCCCTTGCTCACAGTGGCCTCACGCAAAGGGAAGATGGGTTCCCTTGCTTTCTCTTAAGTCAGATTTTAAGAAAGCAAGTTCCACCCTATAAAATATATACACATTTTTGGAAACACAGCCTTCCCTCCTTCCCTGGATCAAGGGCAGGGAAGCTGGCTACCCGGTGACCCCAGTCTGTCTGCATCGCCAGCTTCCCGAGGACAGAGGTCCCAGGCGCAGGGGGTACCTAGCACTGAGGCATCCGGCGTCACCAGCTCGCCGGCCCCCTCTCGGATGACGTCCTTCAGCACGCCCCGGTCCCCGGAGATGTCCAGCATCCTCTGACTCAGCCGCTGGTACGGAGACTTGGGGGGAACGAAACAGCAGACCTCAGAGCCCTAGGGTCACGCCCCGACTGCGGCGCCCCCACCACCTCCCCGGCCCTGGGGCCTCACCTGGCCGGGGGCGCTGCCCCCCATCTCCGCGCGGTCCGCGGCCCAACCCCGGCGGTCACTCGGAGGTTCCAGAAGGTGTGACGCAGCTGCCTTTTTATACCCGGCCGTCTGCCTCCGCCGGCGGCATTCCGGCCGGGAGCGCGAGGGGGCGCGCAGCCCTTCGCTCCAACCGCCGCCAACGGCCGGCCAACGGCGGGCGCCCGAGCACGTGACAGCGGCACGAGGAGCCCTGTGTGGCACTTGCCGGAATGCTCGGAGGGTGATGGAGCGCGTGAGAAGCACGGCAGGAGCGTGATGGGGCCTGTCCCGAGAATATGCGCAGCGTGATGGGGCACGTGGCACAGGAGCAGAGCAGCAGACCCGCAGGTGGCGCGGACTAGCAACGGGGCACGTGCTGCCGGAGCGGCAGGCGGCGGGGCACGTGGCGGCAGCTCGCTGGTGAGGACGAGGCCTCAGCACCTGCCTGCTGCCGGAAGAGTCAGGCCTCCGACAGACCTTTTTCCACCCTCCCTCCCCTCTCCTTTGCGTTCCAGAGAAGTTTCAACGCAGATAGGACTTTAAAGTTAAACTGCCCAGTTCCTGGGAAAACGAGGTGATGTTCCTCGCTTTCCCATCACCAAATCCACAAAATCTGCTGCACCTGCTCCCTCCTGGTGCGAAGGAAGAGTGGCCTGGATCCCACCCCCGCCTGCTCGTGCCTGGTCCTTCCGCTGGTGCCTGCTCAAGGGCTCGACTCCTTTGGGTACCTCCGCTCTCCTGCACCAACCTTGCCTTGACTACTGGAGCTGCTGTGTGTCGTAAGAGCTCCGCTTAAAATGGACAAGCCTCCCTTTGTTCTGCATCGCTCTCCTGCTACAGGTGGTCCTCTTCTTACTCTTCCCAGAAAAACTTCTCAGAGGACTTGCTACGGAGGCTTTCTCACTCTTCTGTCTCCACCTCCTCTCCCTCTATTTTCTCTTCAGCCCACCTCCACACCGCTTTCCCCTGCTCCCTGCCACCGACGCCACGCTGGTTGCCAGATCCGTGAGACACCAGATTACTAGACTCTTGTCAGCATTTGATGAAGTTGACTTCTCTATTTTTTTGTGAGGAATGCTGGCCCTGAGCTAACATCTGTTGCCAGACTTTCTCTATTTTATGCAGGATGCCGCCACAGCACGGCTTGACGAGCGGTGCTAGGCCTGCACCCAGGATCTGAACCTGCAAACCCCGGGCTACTGAAGCGGAGCGAGCAAACTTAACTACTTGGCCCCGGGGCCAGCCCCCAACTCTGACTTTTAAATGCTTTTTTCTCTTGGCTTCTGTATTAGTTTTCTATCACTGTTAGAACAGATTGCCACAAAACTAGTTGTTTAACGCAACACCTGTTTCTTTTTTCATGGTTCTATAGGTTAAAAGTCCAATTCTGGTCTCACTGAGCTAAAATCAAGCTGTTAGCCTTACTGGAGGCTCTGGAAGAATTCACTTCAAAGCTCTTTCAGGTTGTTGGCCGCTGCAGATCCTTGCAGCTCAAGGCCACAGGTCCCTGTGTCCTTGCTGGCTGTCAGCCAGTGACCTCCCTTAGGTCTCAGAGGCCTCTTTCTGGTCCTTGCACAGGGGCCCCTACATCTCAGAGCCAACCACAGCATGCCGAGTCCTCCTTGTGCTTGAAATTTTCTTTTTTCTTCTTCTGCTGAATTGCTGACTCCAGCCAGGGAAAATTCTCTCCTGTTAAGGGCTCATGTGATTAGATGGGCCCCACTGGATAATTCAGGTCCATGATGGTAATTACGTCTTCAAAGTCCCTTTTGCTATGTTAGGTAACACATTCACAGACTCACAGAATTAGGGCATGGATATCTTTGGGGGCCATTCTGCCTGCCACAGCTTTCTTGTGACCACACTCTCCTGGTTTCCTCCTACCTCACTGGCTGTTCCTTCTCAGTCATCTCCTCTTCCTGACCTCTAACCGTTAGCAACCTCAGGGCCCTGCTCCTAGACCTCTGCCCTTCTCTAGTCTCAATCCCTGAGAGGTCCCGACCATTCCCACAGGCTTACATATGTGATGTACTTAAGGTGACCAGCGTAGCGCCTCCCCGAGCACCAGAATTCCAGGTGCCTGTGTCCAGTTGCCTTTTTCGGTGGTTCTCAAAGTGTACTCCCCACCAGCATCGGTGTTGCCTGGGAACTTGTTAAAAATGCAAATTCTTGAGCCCATCCCTGTAGGCACACCTCGTTTTACTGCGCTTTGCAGATATCGCAGTTTTTACAAGACCCTCCACCAGCAGAAAGATTATCACTCACTGAAGGCTCAGGTGATGGGTAACATTTTTTAGCAATGAAGTATTTTTTAACTAAGATATGTATGTTGTTTTTAAGACATGATGCCATTGCACACTTAATAGACTACGGTATAGTGTAAACGTAACTTTTATATGCCCTGGGAAAGCAACAGCTTCACGGGACTCGCTTTCTTGTGATATTCGCTTTATTGCAGTGGTCTGGAACCGAACCTGCAGTATCTCCGGCGTCTGCCTGCCCCTGAATCAGAAACTCTGGGGGTGGAGCCCAGAAGTTTGGGTTTTAACAAGCCTCCCAGATGGCTTCTGTTGTTTGCTGAAGTCTGTAGACCACGGGGCTACTCGGTCTCTCCCCAGGGTCCTCAGACATCTGACTCTGGGCTCCGCCATCTACCTTTTTTGCTGCGATCTCCTATATCACTTGTTGGCTTCAGCGTCCGTCCATGCAAGGGCTCAAGTCACTGTGATCCATTATCTACCCAGCGGCCAGAGTGATCTTTTAAAAATATAACTCAGATGATATTCTCTTGCCTTGAAACCCTCCAATGGCGCCCACTGCTCTTGAGATTAGATCCAAGCCTTTGCCCTGGTCTACAGAGCAGCCCCTGCTAATCCCTCTGGCCTCGTCTTCTCATGTTCCCTTTCACTTACTGTGCTCCAGCTGCCCAGGTCTCCGCTCAAGTGTATCTCACCAACACCGAGCTCTGTCCAGCCTCAGGGCCTTTGCACTTGCTGGCCCATTGCCTGGCCTGCCCTCCTGCAGCCTTTCAGGTGGCTGGCGTCTTTGCATCCTTTAGGTCACAGCTCAACCATCCTTCCTCAAAGACATTGCCCTGCCCTGTCTAAAGTGTACCTCACAAACCCACCAACCCCTGCCTTTCTCACCACACTGTTTACTTCTTGCATAACCTTTCACACTATTGTATTAACTTGTTTATTTATGACCCTACCCCACTCCTACTCCCACTATATTATAAACTCCAAAAGGACAGAAACCCTGTCTGTCTTGTTCTCTAATGTATCTTTAATACCCAGCTCAGTGCTTGACACATAGCAGGTTATCAACAAATATTTGTTGAATTAACAAATAAAATTAGCTTTTACCTGCCTCTGCCAGGTCTCCCTTGTTATGAGGTAGAGACCTCCCCTGCTGGCAGACTGGGCACTTGGGCCTGTGGGGGTCATGGCCTGCCGGCCCCAGAGTGCCTTGTTTCTCCACATTCCTGGACAGCCTCTCCCACCACTGTCCTTTCCAGTTAATCATTTCCCACCTCCCCCTATGATATGTGTAGTCTATTATGACCATAATATTTATTAATTATAACAAAATGTCATTGAACTTCTAAACCTTTGAAAGGCTTTATATGAAAAAGTTCATAATTCAATAATATTGAGTAAAAAGTCAGACACAAAAGAGTACATACTATGTATGCAATTCCATTTCTTTGAAATTCAAAACCAGGCCATGTTAATCTATGATATGAATCAGGATAGTGGCTGCCCTTGTTAGGGGTTCTGACTGGGGGCACATGAGGGAGCCTTCTGGTGCTGGAAATGTTCTGTATTTGATCTGGAGAGTGAGTATACTTCTATAAAGTGTGCACCAAGTGTATGCATGAGATTTGTGCACTTTATAGAAGTTATACCTCAATTAACAAATCTGAATCAGTAAATAAAAATACCTTCAAGAAAGGAGAGAGACTCAGAGAGAATTGTGTCAAAGCACAAGTCTACTCCTGTTTGGGGTCTGTGAGGTGTGGACAGGTGCCCAGTCCCCCTGTCCCCGCCCCTCCCTCTTGCCTGGACAAGGCGAGCACCTGCATGTTGCAGTTATCAGAGCCGGCCCGGCAGAGGCTGCCTCCCCAGTCCCGTGATGTGGCCCCGTTTCCACCTGATTCTGTATGACCTTGAGGACACGGGGGTGTTGCTGGGAAAGCAGAGGAGGAAAGGGGCAGATTCTAGGTGGTGGAGCAGGCGTCCAGCTGCGGTCCCCAGGTCTCTGTGCCTGCTGTCCCGTCCTGGGGAGAAGAGGCCCATTGGATCGGGTCAGTGATGCTGGTTTGAGGTCCCAGTGGGAGGCTTGGGGGATTGTGGGAAACCAAGTGGTCCAGTGAGGGGGCTCTCTTGGGGTCTACTGCTGACTCTGGCTCAGTGCTTCTCCTCTCTCAGTGACAATTGGTTTTCAGAGGGGAGCAGGGTGGGAGACTTGGAGAGAGCCCTGCTAGGTCCCAGGTTCTCTGGACTAGTGTTCTAAGACAGCACTCTCTGCCTGAGAACGGCCTGGGGCTGTCTGTGTAAATGTGGATTTCCGGGTCTCACTGGAGACGTGTGAAGGGGTGACTCAGGAATCTCTATAACCATGCTTCCCATGGTTCCCCACCAGTCTGAGCACCGATCTAGAAGGTGGGAAGGACCTTCGCTTGTTTTTGCTGTCCAGCTCCAGCTCAGGATGCCTGCTGGGCTGGAGTTTGCATTATTAGTGTCATTCCAAATGACCCTGAAGATGGCCCCTTTTGTGTTGACCTCCAAATCTGAGTAAAAAACGTAGAATCGTGTCTCCAAGTGACTACTTCTTTCATTTAAGTCCTTTGTTTTAAAGATGGAAAACAGGCCCCAGGTCATAGTGGGGCAGGACTGGAATCCCGGACTGGTGGCCTTAAGAGCCTCTAACGTCTAGGGGCCCTTGGAGGTTGGAAGCAGAGGATCGCAGGGAGCAGGCTCGACTAAGGCTGCCCTGCGTTGCAACCCGGCCCGTGCATGGCGTGGCAGGTGAGCGTGCCCGAGCTGGAGGACCGCCTCCAGTGCCCCATCTGCCTGGAGGTCTTCAAGGAGCCCCTGATGCTGCAGTGCGGCCACTCCTACTGCAAGGGCTGCCTGGTGTCCCTGTCCCGCCACCTGGACTCGGAGCTGCGCTGCCCCGTGTGCCGGCAGGAGGTGGATGGCAGCAGCTCCCCACCCAACGTCTCCCTGGCACGGGTGATCGAAGCCCTGCAGCTCCCCGGGGACCCAGAGCCTACGGTCTGTGCACACCACCGGAACCCGCTCAGCCTCTTCTGTGAGAAGGACCAGGAGCTCATCTGCGGCCTCTGCGGCCTGCTGGGCTCCCACCAGCAGCACCGGGTCACGCCGGTCTCCACCGTCTACAGCCGCATGAAGGTGGGTAAGGAGGCTGCTGCGGGGCGGGGAGCCCGGCGCCCCGGGGGACCACCCAACCCAGCTCCCGCGCTCTCTGGCGCCATTGCCCGGCACAGAAGGGTCCTGGGTCGGGACTCGATTTCGCTCCAGCCCTGTCCTGGAGCAGAACCCGAAGCCTTCACTCATTCATCACGTTTTGCGCAGCTGCCCGAATGCCTGGGTGCTGGGGATTACCGCGCTGGCATGAGCGGGCGCCCCCTTGCGTCAGGTGCCAGCTCCTCCTGCTGCTTTAGTTTTCTCTGCATCTCTCGTGTGTTTCTCGAGCGCTCCCCGGACCACACTCTCAGGCACATGGGGGCAGGACTTTGCTTTGTTCCCTGGGGTATTTCTGAGCCTAGAGCTGTGCCTGGCACGTAGTCAACGCTCAGAATGTGTTTGTGGAATCAGTGGATTCCTGCCCTCCTGGACCTTTGCCTCAGATCTAGCAGATTGTCATTTAAGATGAATAATGATAATGATGATAGCATCTTGGGTTAATACATTGATCTCAGGTTCATGAAGGGTGGGGTTATTATTGTATTTTACAAATGAGGAAACTGAGGCTCAGAGGAGGTAAGCGTCTCACCCGAAGTCATACAGCTTGTCAGTGGCAGAGCGAGGACTCAAACGAAGGCGGGTTTTCTTTCCTCCGCTAACGATGAAGAAGGGCAGGCGGGGCTCTTGGGACTGCATCGTTACAGGGCACCTGGCATGGTGTTGGGCGGGGAGAGGAAAGGTGAGGAATGACAAAATACAGGCGAGGGGCAGGAAGAGGAACGAGCCGGGGATCTGCAGGCAG
Source organism: Equus asinus (assembly GCF_041296235.1). Classification (NCBI taxonomy): domain Eukaryota; kingdom Metazoa; phylum Chordata; class Mammalia; order Perissodactyla; family Equidae; genus Equus; species Equus asinus. Next base: position 16,937,861 of record NC_091803.1, on the reverse strand, counting down.
AGGGCCCCTGGGAGCTGATCCAGGGCTTCTCTGGCTGAGCGCTCTGGGCAGCATCTTTTTGCTCCTTCAACCCTGGGAGGCAAGTAGGAAACATGCACAAGGCCAGCCAGGTGGTCCACCAGCCGCTCCCACCCATGGACGTTTACGGGGCCTCTAGGATGTGCTAGTGCCCTGGGGGAGCTCACAGTCTGGCGGTCTGACAGAGAGTCCCACGTGTCGGGTGCTGCTGTCCAGGTTAAATACAGGCAATGGTGAGATCCTGGAATGTGGATCCTGCATGGTCTCGGGCGGTCAGGGAAGGCTTACTGGAGGAAGTGGGCTGCTAAGCCAAGACCTGAACCACAAGGAGGACTTGATATGAAAAGAAGAGGAAAAGCATTCCAAATACAAAGACATCACGTGCAAAAGACCAGGAGGCAAACAGCATGGCTATTTGAGGAAGTGAAAGTCGCTCCATCAAGTTCAAGGGAGAGTGAGTTGGAAGTGAGATGGGGCAGGCTAGGTAAGCAGGAGCCAGGCCATCGAAGGCCTGTGTGACACACGAAGGGACTGGGGGTTTATTCCGTGGGCCATAGTAGGGGTTGGGGCACTGGAGGGTTTTAAGCAGGCTTGTGATATGGTCCGATCCCTCTGCAGGAGGGAAGATGGAGAGTGAGGCTGAGTGGGCATACTCTACTTATGGGTGGTAGCTGAAGCCACAGGAGTGGAGAAGACCAACGAGGAGAGTCTGCAGAGTGATAAGGGAAGACACACATGATGCCCCAAGGAGCACCAGGGTTTAAGATCTGGGTACAGAGAGAACCCCAGAAGGAACTGACAGAGGGAGCAGGAACACCGCCTGAGTACAGCTGTCTGGGGATCAGAGGAACCCAGCACGTTACCGGAAACGAGGTCCCCTGTGTGAACTGTCTGCCGAGGACTGAAGAGTCTGTTAGATTTGGCAGTAAGAACTGATTCTCTTGGCCAGAGTAGTTTTAGGGGAGTGTGGAAGGAAGAAGCTAAATTGCTTTGCAATGACATCGAGCCCACGTTTTATTAGCAGAGGGCTGCCCAGGAGAGGAGACACGGGGGAGCTTGCTCATCATTTCTGGCTAGGAGCTGGGGACAGCTTGGGGCCCAGTTTTAGAGCTGGCTTTTTGTGATCCCAAGACTCTTCTCTGTGATGCAACTAAATTCCCTTCCTTTATCAGAGCTCTTCACACATTCCTGCTTTCTCCTACTGATTGAGACCTGGGGACACTTACTTTACTTATTTGCATAATTCTGTTTCCTTTCACTGTGGCCCAGGTGACGGGAGAGAATTAGTCCCACCTCTCTCTGACTCCTCTAGAGAGGTACCGTTGGAATGCCCTTCTCGGGCCGCTGTGAGATCTGATGCCTCGTGATCCCGAGCAGGTCTCTGTGTCCGTTTATCCCCACACTGGCTTCATTCTTTTCCCAGCTCCTTTCCTGAAAGGCTCTTGCAGCTGACTTCTGCTTGGAAACTGTCTAAGCCAGAGTCCGTACACTCCACGGGCGCAGACCCGCGGGGCTCTGGGCAGGTAGAGCAGCCAGATGGTGGACCTAGGTCAGACTAGGGGCCAGGGCCGCCCAGGAGAAGTGAGTTTACTTCAGCCTGGGGAGGCCCCAGATCCAGATCCAGGCTGGGTCCGAGCCTGCTGGGGATGGATGCAGGTCTTTGTAGCGAGGGGGAATCACCAGGTGTAGCCTGGGCCCTTATGCGCTGTTGACCTCACTTGGGCCAGCCTTTCTGTGCTGACTCTTGATCAGATGACTGCTAGTTCTGGACGGGCTGGTGACCAGAGAATTTACTTGGTGGGTTCCCTACAGGCGCCATCCCATGCAGGGAACATTGGCTTCAGATTGGCAGGCGCCCCTCTTGGATGTTGTGTGGTGACTTCTGGTGGCTGTAACAATGTTTAGCATATCTCTTCACATCATGGAGAGATGCCTCTCCATGCCTGGGAGGTTCCTGCTGTCAATGCAAAAATATTCTTGAATAGTCTTGCCTATTTTGGGGTGAAGTGTACCTGGATAGCTTCCTAGTTCCACTAGGAGTGCTTATGGCCATTGGGATGCTCCCAAGAAGGTGAAGCCCAGGGCTGGCCCCATGCAGCTGAGAGGGTGAAGTGATCAGTTGCTCAGGGGGCCATGGCACATTGCCTCCAGGAGGAGCTTGCGGCCCTCATCTCTGACCTGAAGCAGGAGCAGCAGAAGGTGGATGAGCATATTGCCAAACTGGTGAACAACAGGACCCGGATTGTCGTGAGTGCCCTTTCCTTCTGTCCCTCTCCTGGGACTGGCCATATCCCCTTTCCTGCAGAGCCCAGTTCTCATTTGTCCTTTGCAGAAATCCTTTCCATATAAAGCCAGAATTCAAAGCATTCCAGGGCGGGGTGGGGAACGTGCAAATCCTCTTAGGGGAATTCACCACAGTTGTCAGGACTGTCTCCAAGTCAGCTTGTGTCCTCCACGTCCTTGGGACTGAGATAACCCAGAACCCAAGTCCCAGAGGTAAACAGCCCAAAGCGTGGGAGTGACTGCCCGCCCCCTGCCACCTGTGTCTGCTTGACCTTGACAGCTTATGTGGTGCCGTCCCAGTACCTTGGAGTGCAGACGTGGAAAGGTGTGAAGCCCTTGGTGGCTGGCTGCTTTTCCTAAATGAGAGGCACACTGGGGCTGGGAGGGTGTGGAGTCCCGGCTCTGCAGGAGGTCATAAAACAGGAGCAGGAGACGGTGTCCCCTGACATTATCTCATTTAACCCTCCTCACCCTTGAAAAGGAGGTGGCATTACTCCCATCTGATGGGGGCAGAGCTCACGGCCACACAGGGCTCTCTCACTCCAAAGCCTGCTCTCCCAGAGCCTTCCAGACTCTTTTCAGCTGTGGAACCCTGTGATAAAGCAAAATCTTATGTGCACACTTAACAGTCAAGACAGATGAAAGCAGAGCCACTGCATTTGAAGTAGGAGCTCGGGGCCCAGCCTCTCTCCTGCCACTATTGCCCTCCCCCCACAGCCACATCCGGGATCCCCAGGCACAGTGTGAACACCCTGGCAGGAGTCGGCCCTGGGACTCAGGTACCAGGACCAGCCCAGTCAGGAAGGCCCAGGAAGGCCTAAGCTGCCAGGCTCTGGTGACATTGTCAGTCATAGCCAGGTGGCTCGTTGAGGCTCCAGCTGTGACCAGCCCCTCCCTGTCCCAGAATGAGTCCGATGTCTTCAGCTGGGTGATTCGCCGAGAGTTCCAGGAGCTGCACCACCTGGTAGACGAGGAGAAGGCCCACTGTCTGGAGGGGGTGGAGGGTCACACCCGGGGCCTCGTGGCCTCCCTGGACATGCAGCTGGAGCAGGCCCGGGGCACTCGGGAGCGGCTGGTCCAGACCAAGCTTGTGCTGGAGCAGTTCAGTAACGAGAGTCACCACGAGTTCATCCGGGTGAGTGGACAAGGGAGAGTCCCCCATGATGAGGCCCCCAGGGTCCCAAGAGTCTCCCCCTTCCCCACAGATTCTGCCTAGTCTCCCCCATACCCTAACCCACCTCTCTTTTGTCTTCCAGAAGTACCACTCCATGGTCTCCAGGTAATAACCTCGGAGGGAGCTCTCAGTGAGGGTCTGGTGGCTGCGGGCACGGGCATCTCATCTCCATTAGTTTCCTCCTTCAGTTTCCCCAGGGCCTTGGGAGCAGCTGCCTACATCTGGCTCTGTACTGAGCCCAAGGGAAACAGAGATGAAAGACATGTCCCTGCCTTCAGGGTCTCAAAGACTGGTGGGAGGCAGACGGTGAACTGTGGCTATACCACCGTGGGCACTAGAACAGTACAGGTTCACACAAGCTACAGAAACATCCAGAGGAAGAGGTGACAGTGCCCAGGACGGAGAGCTGAGAAGGGCAGAGGACAGGAGTTTGCCAGGCAAGCAGAGCCACATGAAAGGGTGAAGTAGGGTACAGACTTGAGAGTATTGTGAGAAGTTCATTGTACCCAGGCATAAAGTATGACGCAGGGCAGAATGGGAGATGAGGTACGAGATGAGACGTGGGTAATGGGCGGAATGAGGGGCCTCGAAACCCGCACTGCGGCTGGTGGGCAGGAATGGGATGCACGTTCTAGTCCCTAACGTGAATAATCCATGAGTTCCTGGGCCTTCCTCAACCCGTTTAGGAGAGTCTTCTTGTTTCCTCAAATTTCCTTTAGTTCTAAGGACAACCCGTTTAGGAGCGTTGGTTTAAATGAATGGACAGAATCTCACTGGCTGAGTTTGGAGCAGGTGTCCACTCCAGCTGTGGCTAGGAGCTGGGGTCACCTGAATTAGAGAGGTTAGCGTACATCAGCACCTGGAGGGCTCATTAAAGCATTGAGCACTGCGTCCCAGTAATCAGTTTCTGATTCAGCAGGTCTGGGGTGGGACCCAAGAAAATCTGCATTTCTAACAAGCCCCCCTTCTAGCTAGCGGGTGATGTTGCCAGTCCCAGTGGTTTGAGAACCACTGATGTGGTGTTTACCCTTCTGGGAAGGAGGCAGGTCCTCTGAGAGTGGGGTGGCGGGAGGAAATGATGGGTGTCTTGAGTGTATGGTCTTCTGGGCTTGGGATTGGCTGGATGGACTTGCATCCGGACGCGGGGGTGGGGTGCACAGGATGCAGCTCCACCATCACTGTGAACCGTCGCCCCCAGAGCAGAGCTCCAGCAGGCCCGGCCCTTGGAAGGCGTGTTCAGCCCCATCTCCTTCAAGCCAGGCCTCCACCAGGCTGACATCAAGCTGACTGTGTGGAAAAGGCTCTTCCGCAAGGTTCTGCCAGGTGAGGCACCGGCCCATCCTCCTTCCTGAGGGCTGCCCCCAAGGGTGGGCAGCAGTTTGTCAATTGCATCCGAGTTTAAGATATAGAGAACTGGAAGTGAGGCTTGCATAGGCTGGTGGGGAGCGCACGGGAGGAGGTTGCCCCAGACAGCTTGGGCTCCAGCTCAGCTCCATCCCTTACCAGCTGGGTGACAGGGCGAGTTGTGTGATTTCTCAGCCTCGGTTTCCTCATCTGTAAAGAGGGGCTATTAACACCCACCTTGCTGGGCTGCACAGTTTATAAATATGCAAACATATGTGTGTGTGTGTGTGTGGTTTAGTGCTTTAATAAATGGTAGTTATTTCTCGGTCAAAAAATATCTCAGAGACATTTAATTAACCCCTTCATTACCAGCACATAAGGGAGGTCAATCAATAGACTGATTTCATCCAACAAAGGCAAAAATAGGGCTTATAAGAGAAATGGGGAGAGGAGAGAAAAGACTGCAGACATTGTCTAAAGTGTGAATGTTGTTTGCACATTTGGGGTGTGAACTGATTAGCTGGCAGCTGGCAAAGAGGTCAGTTGGGATAGTTTGTCCTTGAATAGGCTGCTCGGGTATCAGAGAAAACAACTGCCGTTGTTACGAGTTCTCTAAAAAGCCAGAGGAGTTTAGCCCTGGAGCACACATCATGGGCTATCTTCCAGATCCCCCCATCAGCACCTCTGCCCTAGGACTTCCCAGACTGCCTCGGCTCACAGCTGTCCCTTTCCTCCATCCTTCAGGCATCATTCATTCATTCAGCAAACATCCTTGGCGTGCCTCCTCTGTGCCTGGCCCCTTCTAGGCCCCACGATACAGAGATGAGGCTGACGCACTTCCACTCCTGAGGAGCTCAAGGCTTCCAGTCAGCCTCCCTCGGGGCAGGGTCTGCTGCCTTCTGGGTGGCTTGAAAACATGCCTTCTCTGATCTTTCCTAGCCCCGGAGTCCCTCAAGCTGGACCCTGCCACTGCCCACCCTCTCCTGGAGCTCTCCAAGGGCAACACGGTGGTGCAGTGTGGCCTCCTGGCCCAGCGGCGTGCCAGCCAGCCTGAGCGCTTCGACTACAGTACCTGTGTCCTGGCCAGCCGGGGCTTCTCCTGCGGCCACCACTACTGGGAGGTGGTGGTGGGCAGTAAGAGTGATTGGCGCCTGGGGGTCATCAAGGGCACAGCCAGCCGCAAGGGCAAGCTGAGCAAGTCCCCAGAGCACGGCATGTGGCTCATCGGCCTGAAGGAGGGCCGGGTGTACGAGGCCTTTGGCTGCCCACGGGTGCCCCTGCCTGTGGCTGGCCACCCCCACCGCATTGGCATCTACTTGCACTATGAGCAAGGAGAGCTCACCTTCTTCGATGCTGACCGCCCTGATGACCTGCGGCCACTCTACACATTCCAGGCTGACTTCCAGGGCAAGCTCTACCCCATCCTGGACACATGCTGGCACGAAAGGGGCAGCAACTCACTGCCCATGGTGTTGCCCCCGCCCAGTGGGCCTGGCCACCTCACCCTCCCACAGCCCACCAAGCTGTAGGGCTGCTCGCGGCGCTGCCTGACCACAGGCTTTCCCAGCTGGGCAAGGGGACTCAGAGGCTGCACTGGGTCCAGCCAGCAGAGGTGACGTCTTTACTGTTTAGGAAAGTCTTCATGCCTGTGTGTCCCTAAAAACATTTAATGATAAGGAGAAAAGGACCATAACCCCTTCCCCATCAGCCAGGGGCGTGGTTATTTGCCAGGTTACTAACCTGCTTGTTAACCAGCAAAGTCAGGCCTTGGTGTCCACGGGTCAAGCTGGGCTTCCCTGGGTCCCTCCTAACCAAAGAGTAACCTCTCTGCTTACTTTTCCGGGTGAGGATGGAAACATTCCCACACGTACTTTTTCCTTATCATTGTGAACTTAAAATAACTTTAATAAATTTGACATTCTTTCGTTCTCTTTAAATGATTTGCCACTTTCTGTCCCTACATACTGCTTTATGCTCAGGGCTTTAAAAGCAGCTCCAGTCTCTCGTGGAGCCAGATCTTGCTTCCACCCCTGTTCATTGGTCTACGGTTAGAGTCACATCAACTGCTCCGTCATTGCTCTGTCCTCGAAGACCTCTCTTGACCATGGGAGTGGGCCCAGAGACCCTGTCATCCATGGGGAGCCTGCCCCTGGCCACAGTTGATGGTGTCAACCCAGGCCAAGGCTGGGACAGCTGAATTCTCTCCCAAGAATCTGAAAATTGGAAGAGAGAGCATGGTTGGGGCTGAGTCATCTGCAGCCTGGTGCTTTAGAGAGAAGCTCCTCAGTCCTGTGCTCCTGAGGTCTGTGGAGCTGCTTGAGGGCCTTCCACGGAGGATGGCTCTTCCCTGGTGTGCTGGCATGTATCCACATGGGCCACATGGGCAAAGGTTTGACCCACAGCCTAGCTGAGTGACCCTCCAGGAACGGGAAAGGATGGGAGGCTTGTGACGCACTACCTCAGGGCCATCTCCACTGACCTCCTTATCCCCATGGGACATTCACACAAGCTGTGCGCTTGATACCTTCCAGACCTGGATTTTGGATGCATCTCTTCCTTCAGTTCCATGATTGGGCTAAAGAGTGTCGCGCCTCTAGACGCACGCTTCTCCACCCTGCTCTGTGTCCTGGGAGGCGGGCCCCAATGGAATGCAAAACTTCTGGCTCCCTGTTGGATTCCACTGATGGGAGGGACTGGCAGGAGATCTGAGGGCGGGAGGAGGGAGTTCGAGGTGCTTCTTTTCCTGGTTTCTTGCCTGCTGGTCTACGGCTTGCCAGCCAAAGACTCCTGGCAGGCAGCCCTCTCCTGTTACTCCTTCCTGCTCTTTCAGGCCCGGTGGTGAACAGTGCTGTCGCTAGCCCAGAGTGCTGCACTGTCTCCTGTAGGTTCCCTTAACTCTGACCATTTTTAAACAGCCCCCTCTTTAAACTCTATTCAGCTATCTTTTGTGTGCACCTTTCTGCCTCCAGCCAGACCCTAACAGACACAATGACATCCCTCTGCACCTATTTAATAAATCCCCCCCTTTTTTTTGGCTAGCCACTTAGTGTTTGTACTTGCAACCAAAAGATCTTAACTGATCCACATCCATATGGAGAAGGCAAAGGAAATTCTTCATGTGGAGTTGGCATTTGGGCTGAAAGAAGTGGAATACAGGCAGAGGAGAAGAGCCTTTGGGAGTCTAGGTTTGCAGAGGGATGCTGCAGCTGGGGCTGGACCACGGAGAACCATTGATGCTACTTCAGTGTATATGGACTTTATTGTGTGGTCATGATAGTGTGGGAGTGGGTGAGTCTGCCCAGGGAGAAAATATCAGACTGACAGAAAAGGTGGTCAGGAGATGGGACACCAGAAGCTAAGGAGCAGCTTACACAAGGCTGCCAAGGAAACTTAGAAATGGGAGAGTATGCCAGCAGGAGAGGTCATGGAAGCCAAAGCTTTTCAACAAAGAACGTGTGCTCAAAAGTGCCATGAAATCCCAGATTCAGCACGAAAGGCCTGAGGAGTATTAGGAGTCTCTTGGTGGCCTTGGAGGGAGGCATTTCAGTGTGGTGGGTTGGGAGACAGACTGCAGGGAGTTAAATAGCAAGTGATAAAGAAGTAAAGACAATGATTGCTGATTCCCTTTTTAGAAAGTTTGATGGTGAAGGGAAGAAGAGAACTGGGTCATGAGTCTGAGAGAAGGTGGGATTAGAGAAGGCATTTTTAGGATAGAGGAGACTCTCAAACAGAATAGAAATATATGAGCCATACATATAAATATATGTATGTTTAAGTTTTCTAATGGTCACATTTAAAAAATTAAAAGAAACAGGTCACCTAGTACCCAGATCTTGGTTTCTAATATCACTCTCCAATAAAAGGAGCCACAGCTCCTTGGGGAAATGGCTGATTTTAGCACTAGAGAGGACATACACAAGATGAGCCTTGAGTATCTTCTTGTGCCAGAGGCAAGGAAGTGCTCAAAAACAAACAATGATGGGGGCTCTCAAAAGGACTTAGGAGCCAACTGAAAGCACTCCCAGGAACAATTTGAGCAACAAAATCAAGTAGTACTGGTTTGTAACCCAAAGTATAAAATAAATATCCATGAGTCCATACTGATATAAATAAATGATCGACCAATTAAGTAAACAGGGAGAAGAGACCAGTCTGTGCGGAAGAATTCCGAATAGTTTATGTAGCTACTCCACCCTCAGGGAGGGGGAGCACAACCCCGACTCCTTATGTGTGGGCTGCCCAGAGTGACTTCTTCCCAGAGAGGACAAAGGGATAAAGGGTAGCTTTACAGTGGAGACACCTGACAAACACCACCTCAGCAAGGTGATCAAGGTCAACGCTGACAGGGACGTCATGTTGATACTATGTGCCCTGGATATGATGAGATGAGAATGGTACTTTATCTGTGGTCTTCCTCCCCAAACCCATAACCCCAGTCGAAATGATGCGGGGTCGGTGAGCTGAGGAGTCGAAAGAAAGATTTCTTGGACTCTCAAGATCTGGCAGTAGTGCTCGTTTTATTTAGAGAATAGTGTGGAATAGCATGGGGACAGGACCCATGGGCAGTCAGAGCTCCTGCTGCTGCTGCATGGGGACAGGACCCATGGGCAGTCAGAGCTCCTGCTGCTGCCCTGAGTTGAGGGTTAGGGCTAATTTTATAAGGCATGGGTACGTGACTTATTTTTACTGGAAAAAGAAAAGATGATGTAAAAAGCCATTAAATGATTTCAGTGCAGACGGGGTCTGGTTATTGTGCGGTCATATAACTTTTAGATACGAATCTGGCCATATAGATCGGCATGTAGGTGAGGATGCCCTGGCTTCTCTCCCTGGGGCGGTCCTAATTCATACCATAAAAAAATCCACTGGGTCATATAGTTTGGCATGTAGGCCAGGTCACCTTGGGCTTCTCTAGCTGGGGCAGCCTTAATCCACATCATAACCATGAGAAAAACATCAGACAAATCCCAACTGAGGGACACTCTACAAAATACTGACCAGGCCCCTCAAAACCATCAAGGTCATCGAAAACAAGGAAAGTCTGAGGAACTGTCACAGCCAAGAGGAGCCTAAGGAGACATGACGACTGAATATAACGTGGTATCCCAGATGAGAGTCAAGGACAGTAGGTACAAAGGAAATCTGAATAAACGGTGGCCTTGTGTCAACATCGGTGCACCTGTTACTCCCCTGAAGGAGGGGGATTGTCTTAGGATGGGTCAACTCTGCCACAGCTGGCTGTCCAGCGCCACATCATTTTGCGGTCCATTCATTCATTCGCTCCTTCACCAGGTATTTATTAGGTCCTTATCGCGAGAAAGACAGTGGTGTAGGAGGTAGGAACACATGACCGACCAGATAGACAAGGATTTCCCCTCATGGAGCTAGCTGGAGAGACGAATAATAAATCATTAAAAAAAAAAGCGAGGAGCGGGCGAAGAAGTGGAGAACTGCGCTGCCAGCGTCGCCCTCCTCGCCCTAGTAGGAGCGTGAACACACACACGCCCTGGGGGCACTTGGTTGAGCACTGGAGCTTCCGGGTCTGGAGCCTCCGTGCCCTTTGACCCCGGAAGTCTGGGCGCGCTTCGCGGCAGAGCCGTAAAGGCGCGCGGGAGCGGAGCATGGCTGTGTACGGGGTGGCGGCGGCCGTGCTGGCCAGCGTGGAGAGCCGCCAGGGCTCCATCAGAGGGCTGGTGTACGCCAGCGGCTTCCAGGTAGCGGGGTGGCGGGTGCGGGTCTGGGCGGGGGGCTGGCCCGGGCCGGCCCCCGCCTCAGCCTGTGTCCTCTCGGCCGCGCCAGAACGTGAAGCAGCTGTACGCCCTGGTGTGCGAGACGCGGCGCTACTCCGCCGTGCTGGACGCCGTGATCGCCAACGCCGGCCTCCTCCAAGCCGAGAAGAAGCTGCGGCCGCACCTGGCCAAGGTGACGCGCGGGCTGGGGCGGGCCATGAGCCTCTCCTGACCCGGTCCCAGCTGCGCACCGTCCTCAGTGTGACTTTAGCAAGTCGAGCCCCTGAAATGAGTCAGAGCAGCCCCTCGCTGGGTTATGAATTGAGATGGGAGGAAAATGCCTTAACTTCCAGCCTCGTGTGAGAGATTAAATAAGAACAGAAATGCAAAGTAGCAACGGCAGGGACTCTTCAGGTAAAACAAAAGGGCGATGTTGACCAAGAGGTGGGTTGGGATCCAGAGCTCTGCAGGTGAGCAGCCATGGAGAAAGGGTTCAGGACTGGGAAGCAGGACACCAGGTTCAAATCCTGATTCTGCTCTTAATTTCTGCTGTGATCTTGGACATGGTACCTCACTTTTACTGTCTGCACCGGTGGTCCGCTAGCCTTTCCAGTTCCGACACTCGAGTTCCAAGGCATTAGTGCTTAGGGTTTTTTCTCTGTTTCTGCATCCCCAGGTGCTAGTGTATGACCTACTGTTGGGAGGAGGCTTCAGAGGGGGCAGGGGCCGATGGAAGCGTCTGCTGCACCGGCACGAGGCAAGGCTGAAGGCCGAGTTGGCTCGGCTCAAGGTTCATCGAGGTGTGAGCCGGAATGAGGACCTGTTGGAAGTGGGATGCAGACCTGGCCCAGGTGAGCTGGAAGGAGTTGTGGGGGTGCGGGATAGCCATCGGGCCCTTAGAGGAGAGGGCCGTGTCCTTGCCCACTCACTGCTGCTTGCCCTCTAGCCGTGCAGGTGCCTAGATTTGTGCGGGTGAACACTCTCAAGACCTGCTCGGATGATGCAATTGATTATTTCAAGAGACAAGGCTTCTCCTACCAGGGCCAGGCTTCCAGGTGAGCCTAGAACTCTGCCTGGCCGCCCTCCTCCACGAAGGTGCCTTGGGGCATTGGGGAAACAGCAATCCACAGGAAGAGAGGCAGGGTGGTTGTGATTGCATGTGGGTTTTCTACCTACTTTTCCGGCAGTTTCTCCATCTCCTTCCAAGGACTATTCCTCCATCCCTTAAGCGCTGATTCTCCTAGAGTCCCATCCTACATTCTTCTCATGTATCCCTCAATTTCTTCTCTAGCTCTGACTCCTCCTTCTCACCTGATGATTCCTGTGTCCCAGTTTAGACTTCTCTTCCTACCCTCAGATTCATATCAGTGCTTCACAGACACCACAATCGCAGCAGGGGTCAAACTGAATTCGTCTTCCCTCTGAACTTTGCACTTTCTTCTTTTTTTTAATTGTTAAATCATGTTTATTCAAGATTTAAGAGAAATCCCAAACAATATTCTTGAACGTGTTATTGGGTTATTTTGCAGCACTCTCTCTTTTTTTTTGAGGCATAACTGACATATAACATATCAGTTTCAGGTATACAACATAATGATTTGATATTTGTCTTTAGGGCTGAGATGTGTTTCCTGGAGGCAGCATGTTGTTGGCTCTTGTTTTCTTTTTTCTTTCTTTCTGTTTTTTTTTTTCATTTTGGTGAGGAGGATTGTCCCCGAGCCAATCTTCCTCTATTTTACGTGGGATGTTGCCACAGCATGGCTTGATGAGCGATGTCTAGGTCTGCACCCAGGATCCAAACCTGTGAACCCCAGGCTGCCAAAGTGGAGCATGTGAACTTAACCACTCACCACTGGCCCAGCCCTGGGTCTTGTTTTTTAATCCATCCAGCCACTCTGTCTTTTGATTGGTGAATTCAACCCATTTACGTTTAGAGTGATTATTGATATAATCACTTATATAATCACTAAGGGCTTAATACTGCCATTTTATCTCTTATTTTCTGGTTGTTTTATATTTCCATTGTATCTTTTCCTTTGTATTTCTGACTACATTTCAGTTTGGTGATTTTTTTTTTTTTAAAGATTGGCACCTGAGCTAACATCTGTTGCCAATCTTCTTCTTTTTTTTCTTCTCCCTGAAGCCCCCCAGTACGTAGTGTATATTCTAGGTGTAGGTCCTTCTGGTTCTGCTATGTAGGATGCTGCCTCAGCATGGCCTGATGAGTGGTGCCAGGATGTGAACCGGTGAAACCCTGGGCCTCTGAAGTGGAGCATGCAAACTTAACCACTTCGCCATGGGGCCAGCGCCTCAGTTTGGTGATTTTCTGTGATGGTTTTCTCAGTTTTCTCTTTATTTATGATTTTTGGCTCTGCTCTGATTTTTTGTTTAGTAGTTGCCATGAGGTTTGTATAAAAGATCTCATAGGTGAAATAGTCTGTTTTCTGGTAGCCTCTTATTTCCATTAGCCTAAGCATGACCCATCCCATTTCTCTTCCCCTTTTGTGTTATTGTTGTCACAAATTATTCTTTTTCATCTTGTGACTTTGTGACTAAATTGAAGTATTTATAGTTTTTTTTTTTTAAGATTGGCACCTGAGCTAACATCTGTTGCCAATCTTATTTTTCTTCTTCTCCCCAAAGCCCCCCAGCACGTAGTTGCATATATTGTAGTTGTAGGTCCTTCTGGCTGTGCCATGTGGGACACTGCCTCAGCATGGCTTGACGAGCGGTGCCATGTCCACGCCCAGGATCCAAACCGGTGAAACCCTGGGCCGCCAAAGCAGAATGCACAAACTTAACCCCTCGGCCATGGGGCTGGCCCCTCTAGTTATTTTTGATGGTTTCCTTCTCTTTATCTTTTATGTTATAATAGTTTGCTAACCTGTTCTGATACAGAACTGTAATTTTCTGATTTTGTCTGTTTCTCTCCTTGCTCAAAGCTTTGTAAATCTTTGCTTTTTTGTTTCAGGTAGAGGGCTTCCTTCGTTGTTTCTTATAAGGCGGGTCTAGTGGTGAAGAACCTCCTCAGCTTTTGTTTATCTGGGAAAGCTTTTATTTCTCCATCATATCTCAAGGATAATTTCACTGGATAGAGTGTTCTTGGCTGAAAGTTTTTGTCTTTCAATATTTTGAATATATCATTCCACTCTCTCCTAGCCTGTAAGGTTTCTGCTGAGAAATCTGCTGAAAGGCTGATAGAGGCTCCTTTTTAGGTTATTTTCTTCTGCTTTGCTGCCCTTAATAGTTTTTGTCATTGACTTTTACCACTTTTAATATTATATGCCTTGGAGGAGGTCTTTTTGCACTAATGTAATTAGGAGTTCTATTGTCTTCATGTCCTTGGAAGTCCAGTTCTTTCCCCAGGTTTGGGAAGTTCTCAGCTATTATTTCTTTGAACAAGCTCTCTGCTCCTTTCTCCCTCTGGGATACTTGTAATCTTTATGTTACTTTTCCTAATTGAGTTGGATATTTCTCAAAGAATTTTTCAAAAATCTTAGTTCTCTCTCCTCCTCCACCTGAAGCATTTCTATATTTCTATCTTCTCATTCACTAATTCTGTCCTCTGTAAGGTCTGCTCTATTTTGTATGGTTTCTGCATTATTTTTTATCTCATTGATTGTGTTCTTCATATCCACAGTTTCTATATAGGTTTTTTTAAGGGCTTCAATCTCTTTGGTGAAGTATTCCTTCTGCTCATTGATTTTATTTCTGAGCTCATTGAACTGTCTTTCTGTGTTTTCTTGTAACTTGTTGAGTTTCTTTATGACAACTATTTTGAATTCTCTGGCATTTAGATTCTAATCTTCTGTGACTTCTGGTTTGGTTTCTGGAGAGTTGTCATTTTCTTTCTGTTCTGCAGTGTTACTGTAGTTCTTCATGGTGTTTGATGAATTGCTTCTCTGCCAGCGCATTTGTGGTAGTATCAGGTTGCAGATTCCACCTGCCACTGCTGGGGGTGGGGGCAGGGGCCCATCTCGCCGCTCTGCATTCCTGCAGGCTGGCCGCTGCCATTCAGTGGGGCGCATTCATGTGTGTGGGGCTGCCTCGGTAGGTGGGTGCTCCTGCAGGTGGGGCTGCTCCTGCCTCCACTCACAGTTGTGCTGGCTGCTGTGTGAGGATCCAGAGCCTGAATGGCTGGCGCTGGAGAGGAGGAGGGGTCAGCTCACCTAGTTCCACTGCTTCCTGGGGATCCAGTCCACTCACCTTCAGATGTATGGCTGCATGGATCTCTCAGGCATCCTGTTGTGTTGTGTAGGGAATCCTCTGCTGGTTAATGGATGTCTGTTTAGTTGTAACTTAGAGGGGTGAGACAAAGGGAACAACTTACTCTGCCATGGTGCTGACATCACCCCCCCTTTATTTCTGTATAGTGCAAAATGATCACTACATTAAGTGTAGTTAACATGTCACCACATAATAGTTTCAAAATTTTTTTTTGTGATGACTACTCTTATGATTTACTCTTAGCAGCTTTCAAACATACAGTCCAGTAGTGTTAACTATAGTTGCCATGTTGTACATGACATCCCCATGACTGATTTACTTTATAACTGGAAATTTGTACCTTTTCACCACCTTCACCCATTTTGCTCCCTGCACCTACCAATCTGTTCTCTGTATCTATGAGCTCAGGGGTTTTTTTGGGTTCCAAATATAAGTGAGATCATGTGGTATTTCTCTTTGTCTGACTTATTTCACTTAGCATAACGCCCTCAAGGTCCATCCATGTTGTTGCAAATGGCAAAATTTCATTGTTTTTTTTTTTATGGCTGAGGAATATTGCATTGTATATGTACCACATTTTCTTTATTCATTCATCTATTTATCAACACTTGGGTTGTTTCCATGTCTTGGCTGTTGTAAATAATGCTGCAGTGAACGTGGGGGTGCATATATCTTTTCAAGTTAGTGTCTTTGTTTTCTTTGGATTAGGAATTGCTGGATCATGTAGTATTCTATTTTTAATTTTTTGAGGAACCTCCATACTATTTTCTATAGTGGCTGCAGCAGTTTACATTTCCACCAGTGGTGCACAAGGGTTCCCTCTTCACATCCTCACCATCACTTGTTATTTCTTGTCTTTTTGATAAATAGCCATTCTGACAGGTGTGAGGTGGTATCTCATTGTGGCTTTGATTTGCATTTCCGTGATGATTAGTGATGTTGAGCATCTTTTCCTGTACCTGTTGGCCATCTGTATGTCTTCTTTGGAAAAATGTCTATTTGATCTTCTCATTTTTTAATGGGATTTTTTTTTTTGCTGAATTGTATGAATTCTTTATATATTTTGGATATTAACTGCTTATCAGATAAATGATTTGCAAATATTTTCCTCCATTCTGTAGGTTGCCTTTTCATTTTGTCAATGGTTTCCTTTGCTGTGTGGAAGCTTTTTAGTTTGATGTAGTCCCACTTGTTTATTTTTGCTCTTTGTTGCCAAATCCAGAAAATCATTGCAAAGACTGATGTATAGGAACTTACTGCCTGTGTTTTCTTCCAGGAGTTTTGTGGTTTCGGGTCTTACATTTCAAGTCTTTCATCTATTTTGAGTTAATTTTTGTCTTTGGTGTAAGATAATGGTCCAGTTTTGTTCTTTTGCATGTGGCTGTCCAGTTTTCCCAACACTGTTTATTGAGGGGACTGTCCTTTCCTCATTGTATATTCTTGGCCCCTTTGTTGTAAACTGACCATATATGCATCAGTTTATTTCTGGGCTCTCTATTCTGACCCATTGACCTATGTGTCAATAGCTTTGTAATATAGTTTGAAATCAGGGAGCATGATGCCTCCAGCTTTCTTCTTTTTTCTCAAGATTGCTTTGGCTATTTGCATCTTTTTTGGTTCCATACAAATTTTGGGATTGTTTATTCTATTTCTATGAAAAATACCATTGGAATTTTGATAGGGATTGCCTTGAATCTGTAGATTGCTTTGGGTAATTTGAACATTTTAACAATATTAATTCTTCCAATCCATGAACATGGACTATCTGTCCATTTATCTGTTGTCTTCTTCAGTTAATCACTGTTTTGTAGTTTTCAGTGTACAGGTCTTTCACCTCCTTGGTTAAATTCATTCCTAGGTATTTTATTCTTTTTGATGTAGTTGTAAATGGGATTCTTTTCCTAATTTCTCTTTCTGCTACTTCGTTGTTAGTATATAGAAACACAGCAGATTTTTGAATCTTGACTTTGTATCCTGCAACCTTACTGAATTAGTTTATTAGTTTTAAGTTTTTTGTGGAGTTTTTAGGGTTTTCTATATATACTATGTCATCTGCAAATAGTGACGGGTTTACTTCTTCCTTTCCGATTTGGATGGCTATTTCTTTTTCATGCTTAATTTCTCTAGCTAGGACTTCCAATGCGATGTTGAATTGAAGTGGCAAGAGTGGGCATCCTTGTCTTGTTCTTGATCTTAGAGGAACAGCTTTCCACTTTTCACCGTTGAGTATGTTAGCTGTGGGCTTGTCATATATGGCCTTTATTATGTTGAGGTCCATTCCCTCTGTATGCACTTTGTTGAGAATTTTTATCATAAATGGATGTTGAATTTTGTCACATGCTTTTTCTGCATCTATTGAGATGATCATATGATTTGTATCCTTCATTTTCTTAATGTGCTGTATCACACTGATTGATTTGTGGATTCTGAACCATCCTTGCATCCCTGAACTCTGCACCTTCTGCATTCCTTATTTTAACCTAACAGATATCACCATTATGTGGCCATTTGTTCAAGCCAGAAACTGAGTCATCCTAGATGCTTCCCTCCTCTCCTTACAGTCATTTACTACTCCGCCTTCTGCATCTTTTTCAGGTCCACTCCTTTCTTTTCGTCCTCCTGGACAGTGCCTAGGTTTACACACTCTTCATGATTGGCAGAAAAATCTAAACTGGTCTCCTCACTTCCAGACTTTCTTGCTGTTTGTCCTTGTGGTTGGCTGCAGACAGATCTGAAGCCAGATCTGATGTGTCACTTACCTGCTGAAAACCCTTTCTTGGCTCTCTGTTGTGCTGCTGCCTCTTCCCTTCCAGGCCCATTTGCCATTGTGCTCCATGCCCCTCGTGTTCCCACAGTGGTTGCCGCTCTCCGCCGCATTCTTCCCACACTCTCCCATGGACTCAGCTGCCTCCTGGTCTGTACCCTGACAGCTCTGGGAAGCTGCCTCTGCTCCCTCCCTTTCCTTCCATCTGTTCTAGATGTTCCTTCTGCTTCTAACATGTTGCTTGCAGACCAGGTGGTAGAGTAGAGAATGTCTGTTTAGGTTTGAATTCCAGCTCTGCCACTTGATAGCTTTTTGAACTGAGATGTTATTCTCTAGGCTTGTGTCTACGTTGGTCCGCTGGAGTGGACAGTGTTCTTCTGCAGAGTTTAGTGAATGTAGCTTTCACCTCAGCTCCTCACATTACTAATTTCTCATCAGAAATTAGCTCAGCGCTCCCCTTGCATAATGTAACCTCTCCCCGAGGTTATGTTTTAATGGTACTGGCTAATATTGAGTGCGTAATTTATACCAAATGTTTTCCCAAGTGTTCTGCATGTATTCACTCATTTAATCCTCACAATGACCATTTTCCAGAAGTGCAAACAGAAGCTGAGATGAAGGCACTTGCCCACGTTCCTGCCACTGGTAAATGGTAGAGGTGGGATCCTGAACCTGGAGTCTGGCCTGAGAGCCCATTCTCTTAACTCCTGCCTCTATCTTATCACCCTGTTTATTTCTTCATAGCAGTTTTAAACATTTGTTGCATGAGTGAACAGTTAAAGAGAGGTAAAGTGTAGAATGTCTAGCCTGGTGCCTGGCATGGAGGAATTTGAAAATGTTGAATGAATGGTTCTTATTTCCTGGCAGCCTCGAGGACCTAAGGGCCCTCAAAGGGAAGTGTTTTCTTCTGGATCTCTTGTTGCCAGAGCTGCTTGTGTTTCCTGCCCAAACAGATCTGCATGAACATCCATTATACCAAGCTGGTCACCTCATCCTACAAGATAAGGTAGGGAAGATGGGTGGAAAAGGGAAGAGCATATGGGAGTGACGAGCCTTTTCACCTCGCTGCTGTGCTCTGCCTGCCAGGCCAGCTGTCTCCCAGCTATGCTGCTGGCTCCACCACCGGGTTCGCATGTCATCGATGCATGTGCTGCTCCAGGCAATAAGACCAGTCATTTGGCTGCTCTTTTGAAGAACCAAGGGTGAGTGCTGTGGTCAGACAGAGGAAGGGGATGGGGCCTGATCGCCTGTACTTTGTATGAAGATATCAGGAACTCTTTATTCCTGATAGGTCATGAAGGCTGAAAGGAGGATTTTTCCTTTAAATACTTCCTTCTAGACCTAGGCCAGTTCATGGTATAGCCCCAAGCTGAGCTTCCCAGGGGGTTGCAGGTGTGAGATGTGAATCCTTTAGCCCTTCAGGCCGAGTCCCCAGGCCAGTTACCTCTGACTGCTTATCTTTGTAGGCCATTTAAATATTTTCTGTGCATCCTGACTTAATGTACATGTTATTATATGTTGGAGCTGTGGGCCCTTAGCTGCTCCATAAATTCTCAGGTAACCTCTACTCTGCCCTCTTCCCTAGAAAAATCTTTGCCTTTGACCTGGATGCCAAACGCCTAGCATCCATGGCTACTCTGCTGGCCCGGGCTGGAGTCTCTTGCTGTGAGCTGGCCAAGGAGGACTTCCTGGCAGTCTCGCCCTCAGACCAGCGTTATCGTCAGGTCCAGTACATCTTGCTGGATCCTTCTTGTAGTGGCTCTGGTGAGATGGGGAGAAAGCATGGCCGGTGGCCCCACAGAACCCGAGCAACCTTAGAGGGGAAGGGGTAGTCGTTCACTTTGGCCTTGGGTTTAAGTTCTGACTGTAATCATCTTGTGATCCCGGGCAAATGTTATCGTGTCAAAAATGGGGATTTCAAAATAAGGCAGTCTGTGATGAAAACACCGTTTTCCTTAGGTATGTTGACCAGACAGCTGGAGGAGCCCGGGGCAGGCGCACCTAGCAAGGAGCGCTTGCATGCCCTGGCGGGGTTCCAGCAGCGTGCTCTCTGCCACGCACTCACCTTCCCCTCCCTGCAGCGCCTCGTCTACTCCACATGTTCCCTCTGCCAAGAGGAGAATGAAGATGTGGTACGCGATGCCCTGCAGCAGAGCCCAGGAGCCTTCAGGTGGTGGCTCTCTCCCAGGGTCTCGGGGCGGGAGGCTGCTCTCTTTTGCCTACGAGCCTGTGCTATTTCTTCTCCACAGGCTGGCTCCTGTGCTGCCCTCCTGGCCCCACCGAGGTCTCTGCACTTTTCCAGGTGCCGAGCACTGCCTCCGGGCCTCCCCCGAGACCACGCTCACTGGTGGCTTCTTCATTGCTGTGCTTGAACGGGTAGAGGTGCCAGGGTGAGTGAGTAGGGGGCCTGCTTGGAAGATGCTGGCAGATGGGGACACATCTAACTGATGTACTTTTCTTGTAGCTCTGTCTCACAGGCCGAAGCATCAGCACCGGAACTTGTACCCGGCTCCGCCCCAAAGAGAAAGAAGAGGCGGCGAAAAGCAGTGGCGGCTCCTAGCACGTTGCCTTGCACATAGCAGGTGCTCAAGCTGGGTGCGCGGGAGGAAAGGAAGATACTAGTTCTCCCCTCAACTCAGCCTGGGGTCCTCAGCCCCAGGCAGCACTTTTGTTTTTGAAAGGTTCTATTCTTTTTATTGCTTTAGGAAGGAAACTGGTAACCCTGTTTCTCCAGCTGGACAGACAGAGTGGATTTCCTCGTCCTTTGGGTCCCCTCCCTGGGCTGTGTTCTTGCTGGCGAGAGAAGTGCTGCCCACAAAATAAAAAGCAGGACATGGTCTATGATAGATCACAGTTTTTTTTATTCTTAATGACATAAGCAAGGAGAAAAATGTCACATTCATACTAAAAATCCCAACTAGACTCACCAGGAATTAAGTCCATTTGTAATGGGGAGTCCCAGCCTCCGTTCCGGTCCAGTGCTCGTGCATGCACACATACACTCCACACACGCACACTCAGGCTGTGCCAGGACACCCTCTTCGGGGCTTTCCTGGACCAGCTGTCCTGCCTGTGGAACTGAGGTAAACTAGCTCAGAGTACTAAAACTAAGAGGATCTACCTTACGTAAGGTATAGGTAGAAGCTTGATTTCTAGACCCGTGCCCCACCCCCACCCCTCCAATCCTAACAAGTATTTGGGACTTGAGGTCAGGCCCCTCCTCAGCATCACGCACAGTGAAGTCTTAACAGAGCTCTTCCTGGGGGTGGGGAGGTGCAGCCCTGTGACAGAATGTTCAACCTCAGTCACAAAGGGAGGGGGGACTACTTACACCTACGTCACATTATTCATAAAATAAGAAGTACATTTCATATAATGTGTTCAGAAGGAGCTCTCGTCCCTCAGGAAAGCTGCCTGGGACAGCATTTGAGCTGCTTCTTCACACAGGCATAACTTAACTGTACAGCTAATTCCTAGTCAATAGCATTTACACTTAACCACCTCAATGAACCAAGCTTGAAGGAATTTAAAGGCAATTTAGCTTAAATACAAAAATAAATTTTTATTTTGTTAAAAAATGTTTAAATATTTTTTTCTTTTAATTTAGACACACGCATTCATACTTCTCCCAAAGAGGATGGACATGGCAGCAGGGCTCTTGGGCCTGGGGTACATGGTTTGGGAACAAAGGAAGAAAAGGGGAAGGGTTGGAGGCTTTGTTGGGGGGAAAAAACTAAGAATTTTAAAGTGTGGTTCGTTAGTTTAGGTTTCCTAGCATACGAGGGGTGATCTAGCCTCCATGGAGGTCAGGTAGGTGGGAGAGAGACAGGGAAGAGGTCTTTGCTTCCCCTCGGCCCCATCCTCCTGGGCTGCCAGCCCTTAAAGTCAAAACACCATTTGAAATCCAGGAGCCAGCACTTGCAGCCATAAAGTGGTGCTCCTTTCCACATTCAATTAGCTAGGCCCCAGAACTTGGAACAGTAAGTCCGGCACTACCAACATGCCGCCACTCATACAATTCAATTCTTCCTCCAAACTCGATTCAAAGAGCAATAGACATGAGCATCAGACAAAGTAACACAGGACAAGGCTTTAACATACAATCCCGGAGAGAGAGAGAGGAGCCCAATGAGGCCAGTGGGGCAGGTGGGTGAGGAGGCAGCTGGAAGCGGTGGGCATCCTGCCTGCTCCAAGAGCTTCCCTCCCTGGAGCGAGGTATCACCCTGAATCTGCCAGGCTAACAGTCTGGGCCACCAAGCTTTTAGGGGCCAAACTGGCAGAGGGTTGGGGAGAAAACATTGACTCAGACTTGAGCAGGAAGTGGAACAGCAGGAGCAGCACCCACTGGGGTTTCCAAGGTAAAGCAGATTCAAGGTCATTTCAAAAGGAATCGATCCTGCAAGGAACCAGTGAGGGACAAAGCAGCAAGAAATGGGGAAACAGAGTCCCCTAAAGGGACTAGAGGAGAACCACTTTTTATAGCCAAGCCAAGCAAGGTAAAGCTTTAGGGATAACCCATTTCCCTGAATCTCATCAAATGCATATCAGAGATCAAGTGGGTGAGGGCGGTACCTGCTACCCTCCAGCAAAGATGGGCTCTTGCGGGGGGGGGGGCGGAGCGGGAAGGGAGGCTGCCTGACTAAGCTTACACACTAAACGAGTGAGGGACACTATGTACAGATGTTTCCTTAGTTCTCTCCAGCCTCACCGGTGGAACTGTTCAAGTACAGGCATCAGGCGTCTGCCCTGCCACATCCTGCCTTCCCTTCCCTCAAGAGGCCTGAGGCTTCTGCTTCCTCGAGGAGAGGGAAACAGCCCCCAGGGCTGCCACTGCCTCCTTGGTGGCTGAAGCCAGGAATCTGGGGTAGGATTGCTTTATGGAACTAGAAGGGTCAGAGGCTCTTCCTAGCAGGTGATGAGGTCCAGATTTGGGTAGGGGTTTGGGGGGTGGGGGCAAGGGACAAAGTCTACTTCTTGCGGTTGTGCTGCCTTCGGGCCTGCAGGCGCTGCCGAGCCCCTGGCGTCTTGGATCCGGCACCAATGGAAAACGAAGGGGCAGCCGAGCCTGGAAAGATTCAACAAGATCTCATCAGGGCAGCTGTCACCTGAGAACACTTCTCTGGGTGCCCTAATCCCCAGGTTAGCCAGCAGAACACTGGGTGCTGGAATAGGTCTTCCTGAGCTGTAGCAATCGCTTTGGGGGAGGGGCCTATTTAAAATGCAAAATCCCAGAGTCCCAGATAGTCTGGGAGTGAGGCCCAGGAAGGCATTTTTACCTGGCTTTCCAGTGGTTGGGAAATTGTGCCTGAGATGGCTCCTCACTGACTCCTGCTGCCCAACTGCAAACCTGGGTTGTGCTGGATGCTCAGCCCAGCCGCATCTTTCTCATGCTTATGAGCCTGACCTTCCCTGGAGAGCCAGGAACCTGCTGTCCCAACCCACTCCCTCTTCCAAGAGGAATAAGCAGGTCATGCTGATGTGGATTAAGGCTGCCCCAGCTAGAGAAGCCCAAGGTGACCTGGCCTACATGCCAAACTATACGACCCAGTGGACTTTTTTTATGGTATGAATTAGGACCGCCCCAGGGAGAGAAGCCCAGGGCATCCTCACCTACATGCCGATCTATATGGCCAGATTCGTATCTAAAGTTATATGACCGCACAATAACCAGACCCCATCTGCACTGAAATCATTTAATGGCTTTTTACATCATCTTTTCTTTTTCCAGTAAAAATAAGTCACGTACCCATGCCTTATAAAATTAGCCCTAACCCTCAACTCGGGGCAGCAGCAGGAGCTCTGACTGCCCGTGGGTCCTGTCCCCACGCACCAGCTCTGACTGCCCATGGGTCCTGTCCCCATGCGGCAGCAGCAGGAGCTCTGACTGCCCATGGGTCTTGTCCCCACACACCAGCTCTGCCTGCCCATGGGTCCTGTCCCCATGCCAGCGGGGGCAGCAGCAGGAGCTCTGACTGCCTGTGGGTCCTGTCCCCACGCACCAGCTCTGCCTGCCCATGGGTCCTGTCCCCATGCCAGCGGGGGCAGCAGCAGCAGCTC
The DNA here is from genome assembly GCF_041296235.1 of Equus asinus. Lineage (NCBI taxonomy): Eukaryota > Metazoa > Chordata > Mammalia > Perissodactyla > Equidae > Equus > Equus asinus. The sequence goes on along the minus strand of NC_091803.1, from coordinate 16,914,265 downwards.
TGCCTGCCCATGGGCTCTGTCCCCATGCCAGCGGGGGCAGCAGAAGCGGCAGCAGCAGAAGCGCTGCCTGCCCATAGGTCCTGTCCCCATGCTATTCCACACTATTCTCTAAATAAAAGAGCACTACTGCCAGATCTTGAGAGTCTAAGAAATCTTTCTTTCAACTCCTCGGCTCACCGATCCCGCATCAATGCTGGTAACAGAGAGACCTGCTGCTTACCGAAAGGTCCGACTCCAACAAAGCCTTGGGTGGGTGTTGAGGACGCTCCAAAGGAGAGGCTGCTGCCCGACGTGCCCACCCCAGGGGCAGGGGTGTTCTGACCAAAGGTGGGTGTGGAGGTGCCTAGAATGAAGAGGCAACAGAGAACTGTAGAGAATAGGCCTGTGAGCGGAGGGCATCAAAGCAGATGGTAATAAACCTAGCGGGGAGGTCTGCTCTCCTTGGGGGCATTCCATTCCCCAGAGGATACCTTCACCCTGGACCACTCTTCTGGTTCGCCCCACCGTAAGGAACTGTGTGGGATAATTAAGTCTGAACACCTGGTGCTCCAGGGGAGCCTACCCATCTCCCAGCCTGCTAACCACTGTGCTGCACCAGAAAAAAGGCCTCTTGGTGTTGCCTTCTGGCCACCTAAGGAGTAAGGTCTCTGTGTTTCCTTGGCCACCAAAGCACAGCAGAGGGGGACACCAGGTGGACTCCAACCTTCTAGCTTGACCAGGTTACCTCCCTTCTTCCATCGGCACTAATCGCTTTATGCCTCTCCTCCCTGTTTATTGGTCCCCTCCCCTCCAGACACCTGAGCCTTCCACCAAACTCCTCACCATTCCACCCTGTTGGTCCCTCGGAACTCAGTCATCAGCCACCACCTCCCTTGCCCTCACCAAACCCTGATGTTCAGTGCTGATGCTGCTTTCCCTGTGGCCCCTTCTCAGGACAGCCTGCGTACTCACGTGCAATTGTCTCAGCCTGGGCTGGGCAGGTATCTTTCTTGCTACCTGAGGCCCTGGCCTTGCCACCTCAATCTTTTCTATGCTGCCTCCGCCATCCACTCCTATGGTCACTTGTCACCACCAGGAACTGGTCTAGCTCCCAAATCTCCACTCTTAAAAGTCCTGACTTTCTTCCAGCTCGCTCTCTCTAGTGCTCCCTCCCCTCTGTCCCCTCAACCTCATGCACACCAGCACTCCACTGTCCCTCCTGCTACCCCTGCTTCAGTTTAAACAGGCTGGGTCTCACCAGCTGTCCACTCATTTGACGTCGACACCTCGACGGCTGAAGCTACTTGGGAAAGACACACAACAGTGCTGACTGGCCTCACTTTAAATTCACAACCAGTTTCCCAGCCCTCAAAACTGCCTGGCAACTCTCTTGCAGTTTCTCATTACATTACTTTCTCCACTCTCCAAAATGACTATTTCAAGAGGCTCTTCTTTGTATACATTTCACCCTAATCCACTCCCAAGATCTTCTCTCACATTTAATGAAGACGACAGAAGTTATCAGGATCAAAACTCCTTATAATCCATCTTCCACATGTCAATTAAGATCGCTTCATTCTTCTGCTTGAAATTCTAGTGATTTCCCTCAGTACTTCAAATCCAAACATTGAACCCTGGCCGTGAATGATCGCAACTCCGTCTGCCTCTCAACCTCATTTTATACCATCTCCGCTTTGAACCCTCTCGCCACCCCCTGCTTTTCTGTTTGTGAACACACCAGGCTTGTTTCAGCCTCCAAGCCTCTGCACTGGCTCTCTCTGGTGCCTGAAAAGCACGCTCTCACACACGCACCTACACTAACCCCTTTCTGTCACAAATACAGTCTTGGCTTAAACTTATTTCCTAAGAAAGGCCTTCTTTGATTCTCTAAATAGCTCCTCCAGTCATTAATTGCGTATTTTATTTTTTCAAGACAGTTATTGCTACCTGACATTCTATTTGTATATTTAACATCTGTCTCTTCACCACCACATAAAGCTCCATAAGAGCAGAGGCTATGTGAGCACTTACCACAGCGCCTGGCACAGTAGACCAATTCCTAGTCTTACCTCCAAACACAGGTTTGCTCTCAGGTGTGCTGGCCACATTGAAGGCAAAGGGTGTGCTCTGGCCGGGTGCGCCCAACGTGGTCTGACTCAAGCCTGCCCCAAAGGGGGTTGTGCTGCCAGTGGTCCCGCTCTGTCCTCCTCCAAAGCTGAAAGCTCCAGAGGTTGAACTGGTGCCTGGGGTAGCCACATTGATCCCAAAGCCCGCACTGCCAGCTGGGGCTGCTGATCCCCCAAATGTGAAGGGTGATGACGTTGTGCTGCCAAACATTGAGCTACTGGTCCCGCTGCTGGTGGTCTGGGTTGTAGCTCCAAAGCCAGAGGTGGTGGCTGCACCAAAGGAGAAAACAGCCGTGGTGCTGCCAAAGGCTGGCTGAGTGTTGGCAGGGGCACCAAAGGCAGAGGCTGCGGGTTTCAAACCACCAAAAGCCGACTGCCCAGCACTGCCGAAGGCTGGCTGGGCAGGGGCTGGTGCTGGAGTTGCAGTCAGGGCTGCGGCTGCAGAGTTTCCAAAAGTGAAAGAGCTGCCAAAGCTGGGGGCAAGAGCTGGCTTGGTAGTCCCCTGCTGCTGCCCATCAGTGGCCCCAAACGCTGGCTGGGCATTGGCTCCTGGATATGCTGGGAGAGGCTTGGTGCTTGAGCCAAAGGGAATGTTAAATGCTGGGGTGGTAGTGCTACTGAATGTCAGCGTCGGCTGGCTGGTGGTGACTGGGGCTGAGGTGGTAAGGGTGTTACCAAAACCACTAAAGCCGGCAGTGCTGCTGCTGGCGGCTGTCTGAACGGCACTGGGTAGGGACTGGCCAAAGGTGGTGACTGTTGTAGAAGTAGGCATGGCAGAAGGCTTGCCAAATTGGAATATGGAGCCCACGGCTGGGGTAAAGCTGGCCCCAGAGGCAGGGGGAGTCCCGAAGAGGAAAGACTGTGAAGTGGAAGTGGTGGTGCTATTCATGCTACTCAGGGTGCTGGTCACATTGCTCACACCAAAGCCAAATGCAGGCTTTGGAGCAGAGTCTGCGGATGTGCTGGCTATAGTCACAGAAGCCACTGTTGAAGCAGCACTGGCCTGGCCAATGAATAGAGGGGTGCTTGTGGTAGTGGCTGGAGTAGTTGTCTGATTGAAGGAGAAGGGAGTTGATAAGGGCACAGATGTAGGTGGACCCATGCTGCTAAAGATAGGCTTAAAAGTCGGGGGAGGGGTGCTGGTAGTCATGGGGAGGGCAGACGTGGAAGTTGTGGTGGTGGTGACCTTGGAAGGGCTAGCCTGCAAGGAGCCCTCATTCTCACTGATAGCTGGGGCCACAAAAATGGGCTTGAACATGGGAGATGCTGAAGACACAGCAGGAGCCACAGAGGCAGAAGGGTTAGCAGGCGGGGTGCTCAGCATTCCAAAGAGAATACTTTGCTTGGGGGTGGGGGATGGGGCAGACAGGGCTTGGGATTTGGCAGATGTCTCGGCTTGAGGGGCTTGAGGTGACTTGGTGGTGTCAGTGACTGGTATCGTGGAAGAAGCAGGGGTGAGCCCCAAGAAAGTGACCGTGGACTTGGAGTCTGAAGAGGTGCCTGGAAGGGGCCCTGACTGTGAAGACCCAAGAGAGGCCAGAAGGCTGGCTGTCTTCGGAGGCAAATGGGCCACAGTGGTTGCCACTCCAGCAGATTCTGGGAAGAAGAACAGAGAAAGTGAATTCGGAATACAGACGGTCCCCAACTCATAAAGGTTCGACTTACAATTTTTTGACTTTACAATGGTGTATGATGGTGCGAAAGCAATACGCGTTCAGTAGAAACCATACTTTGAATTTTGAATTTGAGTCTTCTCCTGGGCTAGTGATGTGCGGTGTGATACTCCCTCCTAATGCTGGGCAGCAGCAGCAGCGAGCCCCAGCTCCAGTCAGCCACGTGATCAAGACGGTAAACAAGTGATACACTGACAAGCATCCTGCACCCATACAACCACTTTCAGTACAGTATTGAGTAAGTTACATGAGATATTCAACTTTATTATAAAATAGGCTTTGTGTTGGATGATTTTGCCCAACTGGAGACTAACGTCAGTGTTTTGAGCACATTTAAGGTATACTAGGCTAAGCTATCATGTTCGGTAGGTTATGTGTATTAAATGCATTTTTTATTTTTAGGTTTTTTTTATTTTTTGAGGAAGATTAGCCCTGAGCTAACATCTGCTGCCAATCCTCCTCTTTTTGCTGAGGAAGACTGGCCCTGAGCTAACATTCGTGCCCATCTTCCTCTACTTTATATGTGGGATGCCTACCATAGCATGGCTTGCCAAGCGGTGCCATGTCCGCACCTGGGATCCAAACCGGTGAACCCCAGGCCGCCAAAGCAGAACATGCAAACTTAACCACTGCGCCACCAGGCCAGCCCCTAAATGCATTTTTGACTTGGGATATTTTCAACTTATGATAGGTTTATCAGGATGTAACCCCATCGTTAAATCAAGGAAGGTCTGTAACTCAAACGTGACAGTATTCGATGCTTTTGTATCCCACCCTGTGCCTAGCACAGTGCTAGGGATTCAAGAGTTGATTAACAAATATGACTAAATCTATTCCACAGGCCCTTAATGTATTCCTTCTTTAACATCAAGGAAGTGTTCATTATTTCTACCCTTCACAGATCATAAGAAAGATGGAAGGGGATAAAACTTGCCCTAATTGAGGGGGCTAAATGTGTGAAAACCAAGAAAAATCCAATCACTTGAACTGAGGTCCAGTTAATTACCTACATACATCTTACTCATCTAACAAAGATTTACTATCTTTGCCCACCATGTGTTAAGCAGAGCACGTAACCATGAATGAGACAGTCTCTGCCTTGAGCCCTGGGAGAGGCTGATACCTAACATGTACTACTTTATGATAAAGTGCAATAACAGGAGTGTGTACATATGCAGGGCCATACGCATGGGGCTGGCATAAGCAAGAGACCCTTGGCAACCTAGAGGGAAAGTAATTAATACTATCTTGTGCCTGTGGTCAAATAAGCACGTGACAAGACATCTTAACTATGTGACCACATTTACACTTCAGAGACACCTCACGAGGTCAGCATTATTCTCATTTTATAGATGATGAGAGTAAGACTCAGGAGCAGCTAAGAAACTGGGTTTCAAATCAAGAGCCATTTGACTACCACAACTGAGCTGCCCTCCTCAGCTGTAAGTATCGCAGCCCGTTTCCCTACAGTTTCCTGACCAGAGAATTCTGAGCTCTCAGGCTTGCACCAGCTCAGGTCTGGTAAGCCAGGGTAGGTTCTGCCCTTACAACAATTCCCAGTGATGCTTTTACTTCAACCTAAACAAAGGCTGAGGTCATTATATGCTCCGCAGGACGCTCTCCCACTAACCTGGGAAGGATGGTAAGCCCGGGGAACTCTGCATCTTCTTCAAGCTCTCCAACAGTGGGTTAGCACTTGGGGCTGGGAGGGAGGTTGGGGAGGAAGTAGTCCCAGCAGCAGGCAGGGTAAAAGGAAAAGAAGGCTGAGTGGTGGGTGGGTTCTCAGTGACAGAGTTTGAGGCAGTGTCTAAGGAAGAAAGAAAAGATTAAATCATCATCCACTGTTTGGGAAGTCTTTCCAGTGGCGTATCACAGAGCATGGGGATGCTCAGGTCTCACTATAATTCATTTAGAAAGGCTTCCCCTCAGTCTCAATAGTCATTCTTCTTCAGATTCCACTGAGGACCCAAATGGATATCTCAGATGAGAAAGACCAAAGGAAACAAACGCTCTCGAGTGTGTAACGGATCTATATTCCTTACCAGTCTCGTCCTCCAAGACCTTGTTAAACCATTGTAACGAAGCTTTCTTTTCCAAGTCTAGGTCTTCAGCAGTAATTGAATAACCAAGCTGGGGAGGTGGAGGCTACCAAAGAGAGAAAGAAGTCAAGTCAATCAGAAGAAACTAGAAGAAACCTGTATTTAGCCCTCTGAAGACTTAGGAGAGCTAAGCTGGGAGCTAAAACCTAAGCTGTGTTGAGCAAGAGTAGATAAACAAGACCGTACCAAGGTCAGCTGGTCCCCTCGCCTGGAGGGCAGCAGCTGAATCTTCCGTTTACGTTGCCCAGAGCTGCCAGGTGTAGATGGGGAATTCCACGAGTTTTGTTTCTTCCATGCAGTTGCATCTGCAACTAAAGAAAAATACAGACTTGTTTTCTTCTTTCTCTCTTCCAGAAATAGACAGGTTTGTCTATACACCTGGTTTTTAAAGTTGAATTTTCACTGAGTATCTCTGAAAGATTCTGTCTTCCATGGTTTGGGCTCTTGGATGGTGTTTGCAAGATTATTCTAACAGTCATGAGAATATAAAGAGAAAATTGCTCCAAATGCATGCATGTAACTTACTGGACAGTAATTACCTGGATTGCTCACAGATATCCCAACCTAAGCTTGTCCTTCCCTCAGTTATCCTGGGTTTTACTGTATTCGTCTGTGCCACCTTTCTCCCTTGCCGGACTATAAACTTCTGAGGACAGGAACCTCTATCTCTCTATCTACCAGACCTTACATATACCAATAATGCTCAATGTGTGTTTTCAAACTGGCAGAAGTCCATACATCCTCCATAAACACTTCGACCACCACCACGAGCCACTCCTGTGCATTTATCAACTCACCCTTTTCTCCCTGGGACTCCTTGTCTATTACCAATGGAGTTGAAGAACTAGAATGATGAGAAAGCTCCTCTTCTCTGTAGGAGGAAAAGGCAGAATTAAGTTTAGAAAGATTTTCTGACACAAAGTACTTGATAATTTCTTATGCCTTCCTAACTACCAACTGGCCAAAGTCTAGTACAACCATGATTTACAATCTCAGTATGCCAGGACAAAAAATTAAAAAAGTCAAAAGAAAACCTACAGAAGTGAAGGGAGGCAGTTCATGGAAGCCACGGTAAAACCTCTGTCGTAAAACAAGCACAAAACAATCATCTTCAAAACCTTACTTACAACCTGCCAAGTTCCTGAGAGTTCTAGTCACAGATCTGGTCCCTTAGAGTGGCATTCTAGTTGACTGTATGTACCTAAAGGGTCGGCTAGACTCAAAAACATGAAGTCTACTGCCCGCTGACATTATTCACTCTGTTCAGTCTATTCTGTGTGGCCTCTACTCTCACACCCCCATCACTCACACTGCAGTATGAGGAAAAGAGCCAGAGGCCTCTACAGCCAGTACATAAGAACTAGAAGAGATGAGAGCCACTCACGTTGCTACTTCACCATCCTTCTGGAAATAAATTTCTTTGGTTCTCCAAATCAGAGTTGCAGAAAGGCTAAGAGCCAAGTAAATTTCCCTCCTTTCCTGACCTCTCATTAATCCACACAGTAAATAATAACTGATTACCTTATTTTCTTTGCTGGCCTCTCTGGAGTCTGGGATCGGGATGAGGCCGGGCTTGAGAAGGGTGATGAACTGGGACCACTTCCCTTCCACAGCTAAAAAGTCAAATAAAAGTAACATGACTGACTCTAGTTTTGATAGTTTAGCATTCCACCTTCAATATAATATATATATATTTTTTTTTACCAAGGAGGTGAAAAGCTGACAGGGCAGGCAGAGACAGGGAGACTCCCGGGGAGAGCACGACGGACAGAGTGGGGGAAAGCCACTTAGGGTGACCGGGCAGGAGACCCGGGAACCCGACTCAGCACGAAGGTGCCGTGCGAGTTCCAGAGAGCAACTGGCCCGGCCAAGTGGCGCCTGCCCAGCCGGCGGCCATGCCAGCTTCCTGCCCTGCCCAGGACTGTGGAACAGTTGGGGGCATGCAGGCTGGCCTGGAATCGCAGGAGGACAGCGGGGGTAGGGAGGAGGGCGCGAAGCCAGAAGTTAACCATGACTAGAACTTGCTGCACACACCACCCGCCCCAAGGTTGGGCCCGGACCCGGGGCCTGTGGGGCGTCGGCTCCGGGCTTTTAACCTTGGAGAGGGGAGGGGGGAAAGGCTCAGGGAGCTCCCCCGTGCGGAAGGTGGGGGACAGTCTGGGGTGTCTTTCGTCTCACTTGATGACTGCTAACTGGTTGGGCTCCCAGGCCTGCCGTGCCGTTCTGAGGGGGTGGGCCAGTTCGGCCCTGGCAGGTAGGAGCGGGCAAGGGGATGAAGTGAAAGCAAACCTGGAGCTCGCTCGGGCAATATAATTTTATGGTTCTGGTCATCACTGCATATAAAGTCTCCTTTTAAGTGACTAAAAAATATTTCTTTGTGAAGAAATGCTCCGGAAAAAGAAGTCAGTTGCCAGTATTAGCTATGGGAAAAAAAGTCTGAAACAGTAATGGAATGCTAACTAATAAATGTAGAAGGAATGAACGTACTTTTTGCATATACTAAAAAGTGGAATATTACATTCATAATGGTTTAGAGCTACGATGCAGGCACATTTACTCTATACTGCCTATGGAAATAATAAAAATAAATTAAGAAACTGTTCCAGTGAAGATAAGCCAGTAAATCTAATTTAGTCTTGTTTTCATTAAATTTCCAGTTTTACCTTATTCATTTTTAAAAATATGCTATCATGACATTTATGACTTTTGCAACATCTATGGTATTTATTGTTACAGTGTAACTGTCCATACATCTGTCTCTTCTATTAGGCTGAGTCCCTTGATAGCAGAGTGTCTGTTTTCATCTCTGCCTCCTTCATAGGGGCCCAGCAGCAAAGTAACTGAGAAACAGCAAGCATTTTGCAAAGAGTTTCAATAAGTCTTTAACCTAATTACAAAAATACTAAACTATCACTGTAGACATTTTTCCTAGACAAGCCTCTACTGATTTCTTACTCACTTAAGCACAGGAAGACAACAATACTTAATAAAGTTCAAAAGAGGAAAAGAGGGATTTAAAATCAAAGACAAGTGGTAAGACAGTAGAACAGTTCCATATCAGAAAACCAAAGGCTCAGAATGACCTTGAGAAAAATGCTGAAATTAATAACAGTTTTTTATGTTATTCTTAGGTGAAGAACAGGCATTTGAAAAACAACAAATGCTTGGGCCTCACACTTTCCATTTTTAACCAAGTGCCAAGGGGTTCCAATGTTTAGCCAGGGTTGAGGACAACCTGCTTCAACAATTAGGGGGAAAAATGTTTTATCTCTACTTCACAGAACTGTACATACATACAATCCAGGTATACTAAAGATTTACATGTAACAAGTGTAACAAACAAAGAACTATACAAAAAAAATAGAAGGTGTTAAATAACTTGGGGTAGGAAAACGACTTTCTATTCCAAAAGCAAAAGAAAACAGACAGACTGTTACATAAAAACTAAGAACCTTTCCATATAAAAATAGTGCCACGCGGGAAGGAGACTTTATTGTATACCCTTTGTACCATTTGAATTTTCAACCATACTAATGTTTCCATAAAAGAGAAATAAAATCTACATGGGCAGAAGACAAACCCCAAAACAAAAACAAAACCACAAATAAAATTAAAAGGCAAATGTTTTCAATTAAAGTGATGAGTTAATATCCTTAACATGTAAAAATGGGAGTCTTGCAATTACATATACATACAGTAAACATATCAAGTGAAAAGTGGGCAAAGACTACAACAAGGCAAGTCATAAAAAGAAACAGTCCATGTGTCTAGCAGCCCATTTAGTTCTGGATTGTAATTCAGTTTTTGTCGAGTTTCTACTTCACACAGGCACTACACCTTTATACTTTACAAAGAATGCATAGATAAGCAAGACCATTCCCAACATCAAGAAATTTACAATCTGGAAAGAGATAGAATGGTATACAAATTGACTATAATAGCCAAAAGATAAAAGAGGTCTCTAAAAAGGAGCCCAGAAGAAACAGATTACGCAGACTTTGTTTAGAAGAATCAATAAAGGACGAAGGTGACATCTGAGATGGCTCTTCATGATTTGGCAAAAAACACTTGAAGAAAGACAAACTTTCCGGACCTGTAGTGGGATGGACACATCATTCCAGATGGAGAAGAGAACAAGCAAAGAGAAGGAAGCAGAAAAATTATTAAGTGCTCTTAGAAGATAATCAATTTTCTGGTTTGGCTTAAATATAGGGTATATACAAAGGAATAATAAAGGACAAGGTCAGAAACGCAAGCTAGAGGTTTAAAGTTTTAAAGGCCATGGTAAATATTCCTACTTTGGAAAATGACAAGTCTTATAAGACACATGGAGATATCAATGCCATGCACAAGGAGGTCAGAGGAGGGTTCACTTCCTAGAATTGGTACCAGTCTAACATTTGTAATGATTTTATAATATCAAAGCTAGAACTTTTGGTTTGAGCAGCTGTAGTTTGGGTCTTTGCTAGTGTTCCTCCGGAAAAATACAATTAAGTCAAATATCTATACTACCACTTGCACCTATCCATACTACCACTTGCACCAAATATAAGGGCTGTCATCTATATTGACTACTGGGGATATTCACTACTTCAGCGCACATTTCTTTCAAAGAGAAGCTTCAACATAACAAATTTTCATATTACGTTAATCTCCCCTTCCTAAGACTTACTTGTGAGAATTTAGCATATACTTAAATAACACACATCAATAGGGGACCGGTAAGTACTCACAATAGACTGCCCACCAGCATTAGTGTCAGTGTATTTCTTGCAGTAGATCACAGGCTCCCCTGGAAGGAATGGTGCTTAAAACAAAATGTGATCATGTTTCAGGCAATGGCTGATTATGTTGTTTTAGACCAACCCTCCTGCTGCGGACAAGCAGAAAACGCTTGAAGAAACACGAAATACATCTGTTTGAAAGTATGGTGGTATGGAAGAGCTACCAAGGCAATGAGGCCTTGTGGAGACAAGACAGAGAAGAGCAGCCAAGAGGTAAGCCCCACATTCCGGTTGACTTTTTCCCTCATGGTGATTGCCAATTCCAAAAGTAAAAGCTGCAGCTAAGAGGCTGAGAAAACTTTTTGGCAGTCTCACAAGGCTAGAAAGACAAAAACTGGAATTCAGGGCTTTCCAAAGTAGAGAGGCCCTAATAAACACCTCAGGCTTTTGGTTGGGATCCCAAAGGCTACACACTAGAATACAGGGCAAATCAGAAATAAACTAGCCCTGACAACAACTGACAACCGACTCACAATCACGTCGGTTCCGACTGGACAGAGGCAATCTGCCCCATCCTAGCTGCCCAGAGGCAAAAGCACCTTCCCTGGAGGAAGACACCATCATTCAGAGCTTCAAGTCATTGTTACATGTGTTTTTCAATATCCGACAGAAAATGAGAAACAAAACAACGAAATCAAGCATATAAAAAGATAACGATAAATTTGATCAACAACCAAGAGAAGAAAAACCAGAAATGGGAAACAGACCACAGAAGATTCAAACACTGCAGTTATTGAACAAGACTTTAGAGTAATTGTTTATTATAAGAATTAAACAACAACATGGAGAATCTTGGCAGACAAATGCTAACTAAAAAAAGAATACAATAACTGAAATTAAGAATGCAATAGATGGGTTAAATGGCAGGTTCCACAAAGCTGAAGGAAATTAGTAAATTAGGTAACAGAAGAACTGAAGTTAGGGAGACAAAATAATGGAAAACACAAGAAGAGACACACATGGGACACAATGAAAAGGCCTAATGTGTCCTGGAATACTAGAGACGGGTGAGAAAATAGGGCAGAACAGTATCTGAAGAGAACAACTGAGAGTTTTTCAAAATCATCAAAAGACATCAAGCCACACAACAAATGCCAAGGAAGATAAACCACAGCTGAGCACTTCATAATAAAATTTCTTTTCAAGTGAACTTGGAACATTTACCAAAGCTAAACATGTGCTGGGCCATAAAGCACATCTCCAAAGATTTTAAGGATTGATTTGAGTACATCTTGTGACCTAGTGGAATTAAGCTGAAAAACAAGTAACAAAAAGATAACTAGAAAGTTCCCAACCGTTTAGAAATTAAGCAATGGTCTCCTAAGTAACTGATGAGGTCAAAGAAATCACAAGGAAATCAGAAAATATTTTGAACTGAATAAAAATGAAAAGTACTTCTATTTCAAAACTTGTGGGATACAGCTAAAATTGAGTTTACAGGAAATGCATAACCTAAATGCATATATCAGAAAGGAGAAAAGGCTGAACAAACAACTGTAATCTAACAATCCAAATTAAAAAATCAGAAAGAGGGGCCGGCCCCGTGGCTGAGTGGTTAAGTTCACATGCTCCGCTTCAGCAGCCCAGGTTCAAATCCTGGGTGCAGACATGGCACCGCTCATCAGGCCATGCTGAGGTGGTGTCCCACATGCCACAACTAGAAGGACCCACAACTAAAAATACACAACTATGTACCAGGTGGCTTTGGGGAGAAAAAGGAAAAATAAAATCTTAAAATCAGAAAGAAATCCTAGAAAATCAAATGTGAAGAGAAAAAGAAAACAATATCTATAGGGGCAGAAATTAAAGAAATAGAAAAACACATAATAGAGTGGCTTCTAAAATTGGTTCTTTTGGCAATACAACTTTAGAAAAGGAACTTGCTTAATCCAATAAAGGCTATCTACAAAAAACCAACATCAAATGTCATATGTAACACAAAACATGGAAAATGCTCCCTCTCAGATTAGGAAAAATAAGACAAGGATGTTTCCTATCATTTCTACTCAAGGACAGAGGCCTACTTTATTGTACTGGAGGTCTTGTCCAAGTGCCACAAGGCATAAACAAACAATATAAGGATTGGAAAGAAAGGAAAAAAACCTGTCATTATTGTAGACAACATGATGTACACACAAAAATCCTAAAGAATATACAGATGAATATTCAGAATTTAGCAAATTTTCTGAATACAAAAATTAGTTGTATTTCTATACATCAGCAATAGTCAAATTTGTAATGTATTATCTATAATAGCAGCAAAAACATATACCTATGAATAAACTTGTTAAATCTATGTAAAAACCACTTTACAGAGAAATTAAAGATGATGTAAATAAATGAAGGATATACCATGTTCATGGATTGGAAGATTCAATACTGTAAAAATGTCAGTTCTCTCCAAAATAATGGCAGATTAAAGGCAATCCTAATCAATATCTTAGCAAGTTTTTTTTTTTGGTGGAAATTGACAAGTTCATTCTAAAATTATACAGAAATGCAAAGGGCTAAGATCCAAGACAATTCTGAAGAGGAATGACAGAAATGAGAAAGTTGGATGACTTAATTCTACTAGATATCAAAACTTAAAGACTGTGTGGCATAGGGTGGAAAAAAGACAGGCACAAGAGTAGAAAAACAGACCAATGGGACAGAACAGAATCTAGAAATGGATCCACACAGCTATGGACACTTAAATTATGACGAAGGCAGTGCTGTGGAGCAATAGGGAAAGGATGGTCCTTTCAATAAACGTTGCTAAGTCAAACAGATATTTTTATGGAAAAACACAGATTTTGATCCCTACCTCACACCATACACAAAAATCAATTTCAGATGTATTACAGATCCAAATGTGAAAGGAAAAAGAATAAAGCTTCTAGAAGGTAGCATAAAAGAATATCATCATGACCTTAGGCAGGCAAAAATTTCCTAAACAGTACACCAAATACACTAACTAAGTGAAAAGATTGAAAGTGCGTGAAATGGTGAGCCAGAGAGTAGGACACTTATTTGTTGCAACACACATAATTCCCAGAGAGCTTGTATCTAGAATATATAAAGAACTTACACAAATCAGTAAGAAAAAGACAGACAATCTAATAGAAAACAGCCAAGAAACAGGAATGGGCACTTTGTAAAAAAGGATGTACAAATGGTCAATGAACAGTTCATATTTTTATTTCACTATTAATCAGGGAAATGCAAATTAAAACCACAATGAAATACTAATTCACACCCCCTGGAATGGGTAATTAAAGAGACTAGCAACACTAAATGTTAGTGAGGACATGTAACCACAGGAACAAAATCTCATACTGCACTGGCAGGAGTATCTAGGGAAACAGCACTTTAAAAAAAAGTTCAACAGCATCTGCTAAAACTGAACATACACATACATTATATATGTGCAGCAAAAGACTTATACAAGAATGTCCATAGCAGCCTTATGCATAATAGCTCCAAACTGGAAAGCCAATTGGCCAATGGTAGGATAAATTAATTGTGGTATATTCATATAACAGAACAGTAGACAGCATTGAAAATGAAAGACCTGCTGCTACATGCAACAACATGGATGAATCTCACAAGTAAAATGTTGAGTGAAAGAAGCCCAACGTTATATAAAGTTCAAAAACAGGGAAAACTAAACATGGTGCTAATATTCAGGAGGGAAGGAGTAGTGAGTGGAAGTGGATATGAGAAGGGTGTTAGGGTGTTGAAAATGATTTATTACTTGACCTGGGTGGTAGTTACACGGAGCTATACACTTATGATATTTGCTTTCCCAGACTTATAATGTAATAAAAAAAAAGCCATTAAAAAAAGTAAGACAGGTTACACGACATGTAATGTTATGCAATATATAATGATTAAAATAATGGCAAAAAAGCACATATGCCATGATCCCATTTGTGTAAAACAGTCCAAAAACTCTCTATACTATGTTCATGCACACAGTAGGAATATTAACAATAGGTACCTATGAGATGGAGACTGGGATAGTCAGGACAGGGGGATTTTACTGTTTACTTAACAGTTATCTATACTTAAAAAATTTTGAAACGAGGAAAGGTAATACTTGTAGCACATGTTACAAATTCCAACAAGTAGAGCATACAGTAAAAATTAAGTTTCCCTCCTATCTCAATAGTTACTACCAGCTTCCAATATATCCTGTCAGAAGTATTCCACGCACATTAAAAGATTAAAGAAACCAGCAGCACAAATAACAGAGAACATTATACACGTGGTTCTGCACCTTGTTTTTATAACAATGTATTTTTGAGATCATTCACATCAATGCCCATTAAGCTGCCTTATTTTTTCAATAGTTACGTGGTATTTCAACTTACTGTAAATACTGGAAATACTGTAAGTTAGTTACTCAACCAGCCTCCTGAAAAGGTACATTTACATTGTTTCCAAGCTTCTGCTATTAAAATAATGCTACAATCAACATCCTTGTATATGTCTTTGAGTACATGTGTAGGATTAATTCCTAAAAGTAAATCTGCTGGATTAAAGGGCATGTGCATCTCTAACATTGGTAAGTACTCCCACTCTGCCCTCTAGAGAACTGTACCACCTGACAGTCCCACCAGCAATGCATGAGAAGCCTGTTTTCACAAACACTTGTACAGTTTAAATCTGTAGTTCATTTGGAATGTTTTTCTAACATATAAAATGCTGTTCAAACTCACTCAAGAGACACAAAATAAATACGATTCCTCACCTGTCAAACCGATAAAAACCCAATGGTATAACAACCTAATTTGTTGGTTGAGACTGTAGAGAAGCAGTCACTCTCAAACCATGCTGGTGGGAACACTAAGTGGTACACACTCTAAAGAGGGGAATTTAACAATATCCAGCAAAATTACACATGCAATTAATCTTTGACCTGGGAATCTATCTTCTAGGAATCTATCCCAGAAGTACAATGGCCACAGTGTGAAATGACATATGAACCAAAGTATTATCTGTAGCACTATCTGTAAGAGCTGAAGATTGAAACAACCCACTGTTTACCAATAGAGGACAAGAGTAACCACATGGCTGGAAAAAAAAAAAAAGAAAAAGAATGAATTTCTATATATACTGCCTACGGAGTGACCTCTAGTATACAGTAAGTGAAAAGAGCAAGGCTCAAACTTGTATGTATTACAACCTGAGATATTAGAAGGTGGGGGTTTAGAGATGGACACTGATTTGCACATAGTTTAAAAAAACAGACAAACAATGGAAGGATAATAAAAATAAAAATGGAGAAGACAGGAACAACGTGGAGTGAAAAGAGAAGAAATTGGACTTCGAGTCTATCTTGTTTTATTACATGTTTTTTGGAACAATTTAAGTATTTTACATAACTGAAAACAAACTATATCAAAAAGAAAAACATAGAAATCCCTAAAATGTTGAAACCTACTGAACAAATGAACTTCATTGTATATCAAGGCGGTCATGTAACCAACTGAGAACAAATTAATTCATGTTACTTTAAAAAACATACTCTGATTGTACATTCTCAGTATCTGTAGAGGGATATACACTAATAACAAAATGAACTACAAATACTTCTTAAGCTGATTTCTTAAGTCTTACTTTTAATAATGACACTACATTGTTATTTTGAAATTGTGTGTACTAGGATCAAGCAAATAATATGAACCAACATTTTTTTGTATAAGAGTACATAAAAATATAAAATCAAAGAAATTATGTAAAAAATTCTGTAATCCTAAATCTGAATTTGAAATATCAATAAGAATTAATGATTTAGAGTCCTCTTTCTAGAGGATATGTATATCTTAACTCTCCTAGAACCCAGCTGGTAGTCTCTAAATATCATCTCGAACTGAAAGAAACCAAGGCTATCTGAAGAAATAGCCAACATGAGTCTGGGTTGGAAATGTACAAGAAGGATTTTGGGGGCGAGGGGCAAAAAGCAATGAAGCTATCTAAGACTACTGAGGTCAAAAGGATACAGGAGCCAATTTGAAAGGGCTCCCACTGGCCAAAGTTAGAAAAGTTTGCACATCAAAAAGAACAACTACAATGTATTACGGATCATGTATTAAGGATCATGAACTTTACAAAAGTTCATAAATTCATAAAGATAATCAATAACAGCAGCAAAACCTTCATTGGCCAACTATGGAGGTAGCTACAGAATCAATGCCTTCTTATTATCCCGTCATTCCTACAGGTAGGGCATGTTCTTCTATACAGAATTTCAGTTAAAAATGCAGAGGGAACGATAGATTTAAAATATCACCATTTTGCAAACAATGGACCTAGGCAAAGATGATAAATGGCTGCTAAAATCATCAGATGAAAAGCTCACAGGAAAATTAAAATGAAAGGATCAGACGGACATCGCCTGAATGCTGTGATCATATTAACATCCCCAAAGGGAAGTGACCAGACATCATGTGCTCCTGAGGTGATGCAACAGGAAGTACACAGCCCCACCTACACAACATTCTGCCAAAATGCTGAACTTGAATGTAACCAAGCCTCAGGGTCCAACTACCCATTTACAGAGAAAGCAGGGGATAGAGTGTATGCTAAAATGACAACATAATGACGCAAACTAGATCCAGAATGTGGGGAATTCTACATAACAAAATGATCCAGTTTTTTCCAAAGTATGAAAAAAAGAGATGTAGTAGTACCACAGATTAAAAGAGCCTGAGAGACAAGTGAACCAAATGGAATGAATTGAGTTTTGGTCCCTGATTCAAACAAAGTAACTAATAAGATAGTTTGGGGTAATAAGGGCAATTTGAACATGGGGTGATATTAACTAATAGAAAGAATCATTATTAATTGTTTAAGAGGAATAATGATATTGTGGTTATTAATGTTAAAAAAAAAACATTTAAGGCACTGGTCCCATGGCTGAGTCGTTAAAGCTGCAAGGCCTCCGCCTCGGCGGTCCAGGTTCGCAGGTTTGGATCCTGCGTGTGGACCTGCTCTGCTCATCAGCCATGCTGTGGAGGCATCCCATGTACAAAGAAGAGGAAGACGGCACAGATGTCAGCTCAGGGCAAATCTTCCTCTCAGACACACAAAAAAGTTTAAAAATACACTGAGGTACCTATAGGTGAAATGACATTTGCAATTTACTTTAAAACAGAAGAGCAAAAACAAATGGGGGGCAGGACGGGAGAGTGGGGGGAGTAACGCTGATGGAACAGGACTGACAAAATACTGTTAACTATGAAGCTAAATGGACGTTCATCATATTTTCTTTCCTTTTGTGTACATCTGAAATTCGACAAAATAAAAAGATTTAGAAAATAAGGATAACGAGTATGTACTTAATAGGCCTGTTGTGATGATTAAATGAATAAATGTATGTAAAGTGCACAGCATAATGCCTAGCATAGAATAAGTGCTCAGGGTAAAGGTTACTATCATCCTCTTCTTTGTATTCCCACAACTGCTCTGTCTTGGGCCTTCATATTTCATTTATATTACTGTAAGAGCCTTCTGGATTGATTAACTTATCTCAAAATTTTTCTCCCCTTGAAAATCTTCCTCCACACATGCTTTATTTTTTCCTAGCTACTATATATTGGGTACCCACTTACCGACAAGCACTGTAATGGGCACTTTTCAAACATTACTTCCAATCTTTACAACAATCCTTTAGAGATGAGAAAAAGAGAGTTTAAGTGATTTACTGCTCAAGGCCCTATAGCTACTAAGTGTTGGAGAAAAGATTTGAACCCAAGTCCGTCTGGTAGCAAAGGGTGCTCGGTTCCCTATGTTATACCAAATTCTCTTTCCAAAAAAAAATTACAACCACTTCTCGTCTAGAAAACTTTCACTAAATTCTCAATGCCTATAGGATGAATTTCTTTTATGACTCAATGCAATCCGGACTCGATCTACCTTTTCAAATTAATATCATTTATTGAATTATTCATCTTGTGTCCATTTATCTGCAATCATGGCTCTGTCTTGCATCAGGTTTCCACAGATGCAGGGATTTACTCTCTGGGCTTTCTATTCTGCCCATTTGTCTACAGTTATCATTCAACGATTTGTATCTTCTGTTAGCTTAGAGGTAATCCCAACATCTGACAGATGGAAGGTGGTTAGTAAACACTGGCTAATCAATGAATGAACGCTGGGAGCCCATTTCTCCCAGCCCACAGGGTGAACGAACCTGAGAGAAACCTCGAGTCGAGCTGTAAGAACTGGTAATGGCATTGCGGCTGGAACTAGGGATGCCACCCGTGTACGTGCTTGTCAAGGAGCTCACAGAGGAGGTGCGGGATCTCTTATTCGAGTGGTCATCTGAGCTCTGGGAATTGAGACCTCTCTTCAGAGACCCAGGCCTAAAAAAGGGAAAAACATAGTTAGATGTGCTATTGAAGGCAACATTCTTTTAAGGCTTCATTCACGGTTACATTTAAGTTTCTTTTTTTTTTTTTTTTTAATTTTTTTTATTATTTTTTTTTTTTTAATTTTCTTCCTTTTTCTCCCCAAAGCCCCCCAGGACATAGTTGTATATTCTTCGTTGTGGGTCCTTCTAGTTGTGGCATGTGGGATGCTGCCTCAGCGTGGTTTGATGAGCAGTGCCATGTCCGCGCCCAGGATTCAAACCAACGAAACACTGGGCCGCCTGCAGCGGAGCGCGCGAACTTAACCACTCGGCCACGGGGCCAGCCCCACATTTAAGTTTCTTAAATAAACTTAATAAAAAGGCATACTGCTCTGAATTTTATTGTTAACAATTTGGCTAAATATATCTGACCAAAGTCAGAAAGGGAAAGCCAAATATTTTAAAAATTAGAAGTATGATTCCACTTACATAATATTCTAGAAAATGCACACTAATCTATAGTGACAGAAAGCAGATCAGAGGATGCCTGGGCATGGTGGAAGGACTGGAAGGAGGTATCACTAGGGGGCATGGGGAAACTTTTGGAGGTGATAGTTATGTTCATTATCTGCGGTAAAGGTTTCACAGGTGTATATGTGTCAAAACACACCACCTAAAACAGAACTTCCCCATATCTTTCCTGTGGAATAGTCATCCACGTTCTGTTACAATGCAGACAACTCACTGTCTCCTAGAGTGATGGATGTCCACCACGGACCACTTTATTCTTACGGTGAACGAAAATGTATTTCCTCCAACTTTTGCCCATGGAGCTGAACCAAGTAAGTTGTCTTCCTTCTTTCATGTGACAGTCCTTCAGTTTTTGGAGACCAAATATCCTTCCCTCCTTTGTTTCCTTATTCCCTTGAGATTTTTCTCCTCTGGGCTAGTACTTCTACACCTTCAAAACTCCCTCAGCCACCATCACCCCCCTTAACACCTTAGTTACTTCACTGAGAATGAATTTCAGTTTGTGAATTTCCTCTCTCCAAGTGTAGTACACTGAGCCAAAGGCAACATCCCACGGACAATCTGAGGCAACTAAGGAAAGCAGGACTACCACTTACCTGCCTCATTCTAGTCTTTGTTCTTCTAGGCACAGACTAGGAGCACATTAGCTTTTTTGGCAGCCATATCATACTGCTGACTCAAATTAAGCATGTAAGTTACCCCAAGTCCTTTCAAACATATTTCTGAGCCACTTTCCCTTCCATTCGATTCTTTCTCGAACGTAGAAACTTAACATTTATCTTAAATTTCATATTGTTGCATTTTATCCATTGCACAAACCTTGTGCTCTTTCTGTTTATATACTCATATATTAAATAAATTTACAAATCCTCTTAGCCTTAGTATATTTTATCCATATTAATGAAAAAATATTAAAAGGAATTAGAAGATAACTATTGTGGCAAATTACTGAAAATGTTCCTCTCTCATTTCCAAGCTTTGACCCTGAACTAATAAAGCAACACAAAAACCAAAGGAAAATCTCCAGGTCAATAACTCTGATAATGACCTTTTCCCAAACAGTCTCTCCCATCCAGATGGACTCTTACTTACTTAGGCACAAAGGAAGCAGGGCCTCCATTGGCCACCAGGGGCTCAAACGCTGAATGTCCACTCCCACTGCTATCATGGCGCCTGTGACAAATCAAAAAACTCTCAATTGAATGACTTTTTTTCCTAAAGTATAGTGTCACATTCCTGGGACCTTTCACTATTTCTGTAGAGCATAGGTTTCATGCTAGACAAGGAAAACGTTGCTTCAAATCCCAAAGATTCTGAAAGGTAAATTTATTCTAAGATTGTCCTGGCAATAAGGAAAGTATGAAAATACTTCAAGACTTTTTGAACTATTCAGGTTAACAATTATTTGCTAACTTCTCACCAAAGTATTACAATCACAAATTTAACCTACCATCCACAATTAAAAATGAAACACTTTAGGCACCAACCCACACATTCCATAGTGCTCTGGAGGTCAATAAGGCAAATCTGTCAGGGAAAAACTTTACATACCACATAGAAGCGTCTACGCATGGTGCACATAATCACTGCTTATGCCAATAATGGGAAAGATATTACAGAATCCTCAGTTATAGGCTGACTAGGATCAAGAAAAATTAGCATCCTGGAGAACACGAGAACCTAACAACACAGGAATAGTTATTCTTCTCCCCACAACTCCTGCTTAGCTAGCTGACATTAGCTCAAATGGCTCACTTGTAAATCATAACCTAGTCATCACCACCTGATCTTTCTATGATACATAAATGCACTTGCACTGATCAATATTTCCCTACTTAATTTGGTCACCTACAGTATCAAAGATGGTCAACTTTGAACCTGTCGGATCCACTGTCTCCTCAGAGAGGCTTCCTTGACCACCTTACACAAAGAAGCCCCCTTCTCATTCCTTGGTTATATCACCCTGGTTTTTTTTTTATCTCCATACACCTATAATCTATAATGACCTTGTTTATTTTATCTTTTTTTTTTTTTTTGTCTCTTTCCCTCAACAAGTCCTGTGAGGACTCTGTCTTGTCCACTGCTCTATCCAGTTACCTGTAATAGGCTCTGGCATGTAGTGGCTGCTCAATGTGTTGAATTAAAAGATGAGCGGAATCCTTAGCTGACTTCTTGGAAAGCCACAAGCAATTCTGCAGCTTAATTAGTGACTTTAACCTCCTCTCTTTCCAAACTTAGGAAACAGATTGTTTACTCCATTTTCATTAAGTTAAAGAAAACCAAATAATGAAATTGGTTTTACTCTCATTACTGACAAATCCACCATGCTCTAATCTTTACTTTTCTTTGCCAAGCGTTCCCTTCAGCACAATTATGTCATTTAAACTGGTGATTACCCAAATAATTGAACAACACAAGATTGTGGGGGAAGACTTTCAGCATTCTCCCTCAAAAATAAAACTTAACACATTTCCATCAAAAGTACAAGACTAAAGTGGCTAAGACTTCTTGGCTTATCTCTAGTACTTATGGAAAAGATAAATTATAAAATTCATCTAACCTGTGCATTAGGAAATAAACAGCATTAAAGCCCTATTACCAAGCTCTTCCATGAAAGCCAAAGAAGGGACCCTACTAAAGCTCATCACCTGCAGCTGGCCCCTGTGTCCCTCTGGGAGTGATCTCTAGCTCAATAAACCCCAGCAGTCCATGCGGGAAGCTGGTGTAGTACTCTGCTGGGTCTGTTACCTTCTTTTATTTTCCTGGCTGTCAGTGAATATTTGGTCCTCCTCCTCCTCCACTGTCCTTTTCTTCTTCTCTTTGAGGGCACTCAGTACAGTCTCCTTTGCACATGGGTCTGGGGCATTACTTGATGGTGAGGACAGTGTTGAGCTGATCATCTGCTCTGGTCTGCAACGAAAGACAAGATTCTCGCATTAAGATATTTTAATTATCATGCCATATAGCATAGACTTCAGTCACTGGAAATCAGAAGCTAATCAACAAGCAAAAGTATAATTTATACACTCAGAGAAATTGCCCTGAGTAATTAAAGCTACAGTTGAAGGCAAAAAGCAAAAAAATAAAAGATAGTTCAACTAGAATTTGGGATTTCTCATTTGATAAGCAGCTACTTCCTTTTTTTTGCTTTATAAGTTGTTTTGTCAGAGGAACCACCACAGAAGAATAAAGTAGACAAAACAGGAGTCAATTCTCCCAACAATTATACTCACCTTGGAGAACGAGTCAGTTTGCGGTCGGGAGGAGCTATCCTCACCGTCACTGGGCTGCACACCATCCTGGAATTCCGAGGAGAGAGCACAGCCTTCTTGTGACAACCATTCCAGCACACGGTGGGAAGCACCCCCAGAAAGGAATATTGAGGCTGCTGGATTGGATATCGTCTTCGAGGTGTTATTACAAACCGATTTGATAAAGTCCCACAATCCCTGTGGAGAACGAGACACGTTATGGAACCAAAGAAGGATTAAAAAAATATCAGAAAATTTAAATGACTAACGAAAGAACCATGTGGGTTGAGATTATTTTCCAGAGAGTTTAAACTTATTTCTAAGCAACACAGAACCAGTCTTTTTATGGCAACTTTCCCCCATTCCATCTAAGGGCATAAAGCGGCAGCTGCTTAACAGCTGTCTCTACAATGGACTTCAACAATTTGAGAGGGAAATTGAAAACCTTGCCCACACACGTAAAACTACAATGGAAGAAAAGTGTGCTTTAGGACACGCAGGGGGGAGCTTTTCAAATCCTTCAATCTTTCATGCCAAGTCATCAGTAATACACACCCAAAGTCAAACATTTTTAACGCCTAAATGTTCATCTTCTCAACTAAATGTATTTTTCAAGAATCTAGTATTTTCACCAAATTTTTGTGTTCTCTTGTATCACTCAGCTATCTGGACTAAATGAAAATGTCTCTTTAATTTGAACATCTTTATCAATCAAGTTTTACCAATCAAAGAGGTGTTTCTTGGGAACACCTCTTTGAGTTCGGCTGATAGAATTTCTCTTATTGGTCCAAAGAAAAAAAATATTAACAAAACATACTATGTGAATACACTGGAAAGATAAAGATATTTTCACCCGAAGTAGGGGTATTTTAGCGGTTTACCAGTATACTGCTAAATCTCTACTGTACTGAAATGTAGACAGTTTTATGAACAGCAAAGAAGGCAACAGCTTTGCCATTACATCTCCTTCCAAAGGTTAAAGGGGGGCAGGAGATGGGTGACACCCACCAAGGTGTTTAAAGAGCACAAAACGAAACAAGCCACTTTGGACTTAATGAAAAAGAAAATCGGATTCAAAGGTCAAGTGCTCAGTTCAAAGCCAGTCGACAGAAAGGAGGGTCTGGGGAAGGGTCAGCGTATCTTACCGGTGGGAAGGCCTCCTAGGGGATCGGAGAAGAGGGGTGGGGAGAGAGGGGTGAATGTGGCGAACGCGATGCGCCGAGGGAGCGGGCGGCGGGGAGCGGACGGGTGGGCGGCGGCCAGGCCTCTCTCGCAGGTCCCTGGCCTCCGGAGCGGGGGCAGGCTGCGGGGGGCCGGGCTTGCCCAGGTAACTGCCCATAAGGAGCAGTTCAGCGGGGTCGGGTCCTTCGAGCAGCGTCCGCGGCTCTAGGAGATTTCCGTTTACTGCCGACTTGGCCGGAGGCGAGACGAGCAGCGTTCGCTGGCGCCGCGCGTTCCGAACGAGCGAGGAGAAAGCGCGCGAACCTCGGGGCTCGCGGCTCAGCCCCCACCAGGCCGCGGTAGCCCCCACAGCCAGCCAGGCCAGCGCGGCCGCAGCCGGCACCAGGTACAGCACGAGGCCAAGCAGCGACAGCCCGAGGAGCGCCGCCCCAGCCGGCCCGCCGGAGCCCCAGCCCCGGCCCTGGGCCTCCCTGACACTCGCTATCGGCCGCCGCCGGTCGCCTCCTCCAGCCGCCGCAGCCGCCGGAGACATCGCGGCTCCGCGCCGCGGAGAAGACTTAAATATCCCAGCGTGCACCGCGCCGCGCGCCGCGTCACCGCGCGCCGGCTGCGTCACTGCGCACGCGACTTGAATGCGCGGCCGCGAGGGGAAACGCCGCAGCCTGGCCGCGAGCTACGCCCGACCCGATTCGAAAAATGCGGCCTCCTGGAACACCGAGTTCTGATTCTGGAGGTTTCCCGCGTGTTCACCCGCACAGAAGCCGTCCACAGGTGAGCCTGTGGAAGAATCGCGTTAAAAATAAAAGCTCCAAAAATAAACACTCCTGTAATGCTTAATCCACGGTATTTTCTAGTTATCAGGCACTTTTCACAATTGCTACCAGAGGTTGTGAGTCTTTTCAGTTACCCTCTTTTCTGCCAAAACTATAACCAGCTAAAGGGGGTTTACTTCAAAAGCAACAATGAGTAAGCAAGACCAACCCAAACCATCTTTGTTAAATGTGGATCTAGTTTTAATAAACTCCCGATCTGTCTAATAAAAAGTAGATCATACCTGAAACTGCAGTATGTTTAAATTTCTGCAGTGCAAGTTGGTAAAGTGGGGCAACTATCTTCCAAATTTCATATTATCGTCCAAAATCGGGTAGATGTTGAGGATTTGTGGTCAATTTACCTATGTTCAGTTTGGTCGTCTGAGAAAGTAGATTAGTGGTTGTCTAGGGCTGGGGAATGTGTTGGGGGTAGGAGAATGGAGAGTGACTGTTAAATGGTAGAGTTTTCTTTTGTGGGGTACAAAAATTTTTAAGAATTAGATTATGGTGGTGGTTGTACAACCCTCTGAATTGTATGGTATGTGAATTACATCTTAATAAACTGTTTTTAAAAACTTGGTGGTCTCCCAATTCTGACTTTGGCCTAGCTCAGCTTCCTCTGTCATTCATTCATTGATTTATTCATTCCATTGTTGATAATACATTAAAGAGATTAAAGGAGAAAAGACAGGGTCTCTGATCTATAGAAATTCTCACTTTAGTAGGGAAGACAGATGTGTAAATAGAAGGTTACAATTCAGTGTGGTTAAGTGTGATAATAGAGATACAAAAAAAGAAGGAATGATAAAGAGGAAGGTGGGCTGGGAGGTGCTACTTGAGCCAAGAGAACTGGCTAAATCAAGTTCAAGACAGATGAACGAGCATTGTGCAGAAGCACAGAGATGGAAAGGATACAAGAGTCTCCAAATAGTTCAGTATGGCTGGAGATTAGGATGTTTGCAGGAATAGAGAGGTTGGAAAGATAAGCAGGGCTCAGTAAAGGTGCCTCTGGAGCAACTTGGAGAGATGAGAAAAGTGAGCATTTCTTATCCTCCCCAAGCTATTGCCAAGGCACTGCTGCTTCTATCTGTTTAATATATTGTGATTTCACCTAAGACTTGATTTGAAAAGAAAAGGGAGTGGGCTGTGTTGCTTAAGAAAAAATCTCAACAGTATCAGTCAGTGGAATAGTAGGACAAAAGCCAAGCTGCTGTGGGCTGAACAGTGAGTGGACAACGAGGAAATGGAGGCAGTGACTGCAGACTTCCCATTCAGGAAACTTGGGTAATAAGAGAAGAAAGATAGTATCTAGCTCAGCAGGGGTCCTTTAAACTATTGTATATGGCTGGCATTCAGAGGAGGAGCTAGGTATAAAAGCCATCAGTGTACAGAAGAAACAAGATTAGATTACTTGGGTATTAATGTAGATAGAGAAGTCTGAGCCCTGAGCCTGTTCAAGGCTCAGTGTTCAGAGGCTGAGGAAATGGACACACAAAAAGCACAAATCGTTTAGTAAAATATAAATAAATGTGATTACATTAAAATTTAGTACTTCTGTATGGGAAAAGACAACCTGGGCAGCTAAAAAGATAAGCCAAGACTAAGAAAAATGAACTCATATAACCAAAAGAGGATTAGTAACTAGGATTTATAAGGAACCCCTAAGAATCAATAACAAAAAGATGACCCAATTGTATACTCCCCTATAAAAGGAGCTGTAAATTAACCACTTTTCCAGCAATGATTAAGTGGTACCAGGTTATTCCTCCCACCATAAACAACTATAAAAATGGACAAAATTTCTGTGGTAACTACTTACAGACAGGACAAAAGGAAGCACAAGACCGATCCTAAGAGAAAGGAAACTCATGAGGTGAGCCCCCAAATCACCTAGCTCCTCTACTTGGGCACAGTTTCCCAACTGTTATGCACAAAGTGAGAGTCTGAGCAGAGTAAGGAGATCCAACTGGGCTGAGGAGGCAGAGATCAGACTTCAAGACAGTTGAAATGGCTGGAAACCATGGGGCAGTGCAAGGGAAAGGAAGGCACCATGCAAAGGGGGGGTTCCAGAAGTCTATGTGTGAATCCCCCACAAAGCCATGGCTGAAGGCTGAGGTGATGGTTAATTTTATGTCTCAACTTGACTGGGCCCTGGGGTGCCCAGATATTTGGTTAAATGTTATATTTGGGTGTATCTATGAGAGTGTTTCTGGATGAGATTAATGTTTGAATTGGTAGACTGAATAAAGAAGATTGCCCTTTCCACTGTGGGTGGCCTCAACCAATCTGTTGAAGACCTGACTAGAACAGAAAGCCTGAGTAAGTCTCTCTCTCTCTCTCTGCCTGACTGTCTTTGAGCTGGGACAGCATTCTTCTCCTGCCTTCAGACTTGGACTTGGACTGGAACTTACGATTGGCTCTCTGCTTCTCAGGCCTTTGGCCTTGGACTGGAACTATACCATCAGCTCTCCTGGGTCTTCACCTTGCTGACTACAGATCTTGGGACTTCTCAGCCTCCAGAATTGTGTGCACCATTCCTAAAAATGATAATGATAAATATATCCTATTGGACCTCTTTTTCTGGAGAACTCTGACTAACATAGCTGGGCTATATATGCAGAGTAAGACCACCTGAGGCTTACCAGAAAGCAGGTACTATATGGAGTTAAGATTAGGATAGAGATACTAGAGTTAGAGCAGCCCTCGAATGAGAGTGTTGCTAGGGGAATTCTTGTAAACACATCTTTAACATCCTTAGCATCTAGCTGAAACGGCAGAAAGGTTACAACTTGGGGTAAGGATCATATTCTAGAGTAAGACCTACTCTAGATCTGCCCTAATAAAGCCTAAAATCAAAGCATAACAAGATCCACAGGAAAAGAGTTTGGCGGTTGAATCTTACCAGGTTAGAGGGGCTTGGGAAACACTTTAAGCTCTCCACTGATCTCTAAAAACAAAACAGAAAGCGAAGCCTAAATAAGTGTAAGGTCATCAGCCAGTAATTACACTGCCTGTTAAAACAAGAATCCATGGGGCTGGCCCCGTGGCCAAGTAGTTAAGTTCGTGTGCTCTGCTTCAGCAGCCCAGGGTTTTGCTGGTTCAAATCCTGGGTGCGGACATGGCACCGCTCATCAAGCCATGCTGAGGCAGCGTCCCACATGCCACAACTACAAGGACCCACAACTGAAATGCATATCTATGTACCCTGGAGCTTTGGGGAGAAAAAGGAAAAAATAAAATCTTAAAAAAAAAAAAGAATCCATATGCCTTGTGGAAGGATATCAGAATCCAGAGTGTTGTTCACATGTACAGTATTCAATAAAAAATCATTTAGACATACAAAGGAACAAAAAAGTGTGATCCATAGTCAAGAAAAAAGCAGTATATATAAATGAACCCAAGATGGTCAAACTCTTAGACTTAGCCAACCAAGATTTTAAAGGAACTATTATAAATATGTCCAAAGGATTAAAGGAAAACATGGTCCCAGTGAGTTGATAAGGAATCTGTAGAGAAATAGAAGTTGTAACAAAGTAACAGAAGTGCTAAAACTAAAAAATGAAATAATTGAAAAAATTCCCTGGATAGGCTTAACAACAGATTAGATACAGCAAAATAAAGTCAGTGAACCTGATGACAGATCAGTGCAAATTACCTCATAAAGACCTATGAGGCAATATAAAATAGTCTACCATATGTATAACTAGACCCATAAGGAAAAGTGAGATTGGGGCATAAAGAAATATTTTTAAAATAATGTCTGACTTTCCCAAATGTGAAAAATAATGTAAAGATTCATGAACCTGAACAAACTACAAAACTAATAAAAGAATAACTGCAGCTTCTCATCAGAAACAAGGCATGCTAGAAGACAAACAGTTTCTTTTAAATGCTGGAAAAAAAACCCTGTCATCCCCAAATTCTATCTTCTGCAAAAATATCCTTCAAAAATGATGGTGAAATCAAGACACTTCCTGATAAATGAAATCTAGGAGAATTCATCATTGGTAAAACTGCACTACAAGAAATGTTAAAATTTGCCTTTTAGACCAAAATGAGCTAAGACCAGATGGAAATCTGGAACTATAGGAAGGAATGAAGACCATCATGGTAACTGAGTAAATAAAAAAGACCTTGTTTTTTCATGATTTACTCTAAGAACTGATTGTTTCAAATAAAAATAGTAGAGACATTGTGAGGTGGGGTTTATAACAAATATAGAAGTAAAAGATATAATAATCACCACCAAAAGCTGGGTTGTGGAGAGGATAAATACATTTATACTATTATAAGGTTATTACATTTGTTATATGGGAAGGATGAGGTGGAAAGCAGGAAGTGGGACATTTGAAGTGCGAGGTGTGACATGAGAAGGGGTATGCTGAAATAGGAAATTGAAGTGTGAAGATGTTCAATAGTGACTATATTCTGGCTCATAAAACAAGCCTTAATAAGTTTAAAAAGATTGACATAAAGTATGTTCTCTGACCATAACAGAATTAAACTAGAAATCAATAACAGAAACATAAAGGAAAATCTCCAAACACTTGATAATTAAACAACACAATTCTAAATAATCCATGGGTCAAAGAGCAAGTTTCAATGGACACCAGAAAATATTTTAAACTGAATTAAAATAAAAATATAATCTGTATCAAAATCTCTGGAATGGGACTCCCACTTCTGACAATGATGGAACAACAGGGATGCCAGATTTGCCCTCCCACCTAAAACAAAAACAACAAAAATCAGACAAAACACATGAAACAGTGGTCTTCAAGTTACTACATGTTGGACAACAAAGGGCAGTGATCACTGAGAGTTGAGACACAAGGTGAACCCTACGATCATCTCAGCTCACTGTTGTGTTTCTGGGCAGTGGCCCAGAAAGGCAGGGAACTGAGGAAGATCCCGATGGACTCCCTGAATTGTGCAGATAGAGCTAAGGGTTTGAGGAGACCAAAGCAGCTAAAGTTGAAAAGACAATACCAGAGAGGAGAGAGCTGTGCACAGAGATCGCCAGAGATCTATAGAGGTTCTCCCTTGAGTATTCAGCACAGTACTCATTAGTACATACTTATGAGGGAACTACCCAAAGCCAAAGAAAAAAAACATCCAAAAGGATTAGAAGAAATAGAATCTAGCACTAACAGAGGGCCAGGAATAGTGTCTGTTCCCACCAGCCAGAAAAAACTCATAATTCTTAGGGCGTTGGGTAGAGTCCTGAGGAAGGCGTTGCCTCAGTAATGGGAAATAATCAGCGGTAGACTGAGCATTACTCTGTACCTACCTAACAAATCATAAAAGCAAAACTTGAAAGGATCAAACTGTTTCCAAGGACCTTAACTGCATTCCAAAACAAAGTTCAAGGAGATGTGCAGGAGGGCCAGCCCCAGTGGCCTAGGGGTTAAGTTCGATACGCTCTGCTTTGGCAGCCCAGCTTCGGTTCCTGGGCACAGACCTATACCACTTGTCTCTCAGTGGCCATGCTGTTGTGGTGGCTCACATACAAAAAGAGGAAGATTGGCAGCAGATGTTAGGGCAAAACTTCCTCAGCAATAAATAAATAAATAAAAGAAAAAAGAAAAGATTATAAAAAATAATTTTAAAAAAGAACATGCACAGGAATAAAAAATGACCAGTATTCAACAAGGTAAAATTCACAATGTATGGCATCCAAACAAGCAGGAAAACACAATCCATCATGAGAATAATCAATCAAAACTGACCCAGAACTGACATAGATGTTAAAATTAGTGGAGAACAACATTAAAAAAGTTATTTTACCTGCATTCCATATGTTCACAAACTGAGGTAGAGATATGGAAAAATATAAGAATAATGGCCAAAAACTTCCAAACATAATGAGAAATATAAACTCATATCTGAAGCTCAATCCCAAGAACAAAAATATAAAGAAAACAATGTCACATCATAATCAAATTGTTCAAAACCAGTGATACAGATAAAATCCTAAAGATAGCTAGAGAAAAAAGACATTACTTACAGAGGAACAAAGATAAGGATGATACCAAATTTCTCATTGGAAACAATGCAAGTGAGAATACAGTAGAGTAACAACTTTAAAATATTGAGAGGAAAAAATGGTAAACCTAGGATTATATACCCAGTGCAAATAACAAGGTGAAATAAAGATGTCTTCAGGCATACGAAAGCTAAAAGAATTCATCACCATCAAACTAACATTACAGGAAATGTTAAGGGATGTCCTTTGGGCAGAAGGAAAATGATCCCAGATGGAAGTCCAGATCTACACAAAAGAATGAAGAGCACTGAAAATGATAACCACATAGGTAAATATTTATGACTTTCCCCCTTTATTATTTAAATACTTTTTAAACATAACTGAGTGATGTAAGCAAAATAGCAGAGTAGGCAGCTTCAAGTTCCCATCCCCCTAGAGAAACATAAAAAAACAAGCAGTAACTGTTAGAACCAACCTTAGTAGAATTCTGGAAAACAGTCAAAAGGTTTACAACAAGCAAATAAACGCTGAATCAAGAAAACAGCAACTTAAAAGTAGTGGAAAGCTTTGTGGGGTTTCTACTTTCCCTTCTCCCACCCACTCCCTGGCTTAGCAGCAAGCTTGAAGACAGAAACTTGGATTCTTAGTTTGGGCCCCTGGTCCCTGGTGCCAGTGGAGCAGAGCAGACCTTATGCACAAATTATTGTGTATGTCTGCTCTAACCTATACAGGGGTTACCTGAAGGAATGACACAGGCACTTGTCTCTGTTTTGCTGAACTTAGAACTCACTGAAGCTGGAAAAGCAGCGGGCATTGCTCGAAAACACTGTAAGGCAAACAACCACAGATGCCTGGGGCAAAAGATTATAGTTGAGTCACACCATCAACTGCTGTTATGGACTGAATTGTGTTCCATCAAAATGTATATGTTGAACACCAATCCCTAACATAAGTGTATTGGGAGATAGGGCCTTTAAAGAGGTGATTAAGGTTATATGAGGTCATATGGGTGGGCCCTAATCCAATATGACTAGTGTCCATAGAAGAAGTAGTACAGACACCAGGAATGTGAATGTACAGTGAAAAGGCCATGTGAGAATACAGTGAGAGGGCAGCCGTCTGCAAGCCAAGAAAAAAGGACTCAGGAGAAACCAGCCCTGCCAGATATTGATCTTGGACTCCTGCATCCAGGACTGTGAGAAAATAAATTTCTGTTCTTTAGGCCACCCACTCTGTGGCATTTTGTTATGGCAGTCCTCTAGTAGACTAACACAGACTGCCTAAAGTGCTGGAGGTAAGCCCAGAGAGTTTCTTTGGGAAACCAGGGCATTCATAATCACCCATGTGTAAGAGAGAATTTAGAAGGCTACATGCATGCCCAGGGCAAGACACATGCTCAGAAAATACCTGACAAGACCCTAAGCTTTATGGTGGACTAGTCCCTAGGATCAGTGCAGGCTTGGTTGAAGAAAAGCCGTAGCACATAGGCAATCTGCAAAGACTAGAAGAAGTGGTTTTTTTCCTTCTACATTTAGCTCCTGGTGTTCAAGGAAATCTCTGTTAAAACATTAGCTGAACACAAGCTAACATGAGTAAGACACTTCAGTGACCATACAAGAAAGATACAGTCTTTACAAAAATAGTTTGGAAAAGTCACTAAACAAATAGGCTACTACACATCAGTGATTTAATTGAAAAAAAAACAAAAACAGCAAACATTTGGAGGGGGAGAACCAGATTCCAGAGTTACTACATTATATTATTCAAATGTCCAGGTTTCAGTGACAATCAGAAGTCATGCAAAGAAACATGACAGTATGGTCCATTCAAAGTAACAGAATAAATTGGCAGAAATTCTCCCTGAGGAAGCCCAGATATTGGACTTACCAGACAAAGACTTCAAAAGAACTTAAATATTTAAAGTCTTAAATATGCTCAGAACTAAAGGAAACTATGGACAAGGAACTAAAAGAAATCAGGATAATGATGTATGAACAAAATGAGAATACTGACAAAGAGATAAATTATAAAAAGGAACCAAAGAGAAATTCTGGAGCTGAAAAGTACATTAACTGAAATAAAACTTTCATCAGAAGGTTTTAAGAGCAGATTTGAGCAGGCAGAACAATCAGTGAACTTGGAGATAGGGCCATTGAAATTATCTACTCTGAGGAGCAGAAACAAAAAAGAATGAGAAAAAGTGAACAGAGACTAAGAGATCTGTGACACCATCAAGAAGACCAACATATGCATTATGGGAGTCTCAGAAAGAGAAAATATTTGAGGCAGGAAAAATATTTGAAGAAATAATGGCCAAAAGGTCCAAATTTGATGGAAGACATGAATCTGCACATTCAAGAAGTTCAACAAACTCAAAATAAAATAAGCTCAAAGAGATGCACACCGAGATATTATAATCAAACTATTGAAAGACAGTCTTGACAACATCAAGAGAGAAGCAACTTGTCAAGTACAAGGGATCCTCAATAAGATTAACACCTGATTTATCATCTGAACCATGGACGCCAGAAGGCAATGAGCTGATATATTTACAATGGTGAAGGATATTTGTACTCTGTTTATTGCAGCATTATTCACAATAGGCAAGATATGAAAACAACCTAAGCACCCATCAACAAATGAATGGATAAAGAAAATGTGGTACACACACACACAGACGCACACACACACAGGAATATTATTCAGCCATGAGAAAATGAAATTCTGCCATTTGCAACAACATGGATGGACCTTGAGGGCATTATGTTAAGTGAGAGAAGTCAGACAGAGAAAGACAAATATTATATGATATTACTTATATGTGGAATCCAAAAAATCTGAACTTGCAGAAACAGAGAGTAGAATGGTGGTTACCAGGGACTGGGGGTGGTGGTGGATGAATTGGGGAGATGTTGTTTAAGGGTACAGACTTGCAACTAGTAGATACACAAGTTCTGGAGAACTAATGCAAGCATCAAGCATAGTGATTATAGTCAACAATAGTGTATTATAAACTTCAAAGTTACCAAGAGACTAGATCTTAGTTGTTCTCGCCAAAGAAAGAAATGATAATTATGTAACATGATATAAGTGTTAGGTAACACTATGGTGGTGATCATATTGCAATATACACATGCATCAAATCAAAATGTTGTACACCTTAAACTTACACAATGTTATATGTCAATTATATCTCAATAAAAAAATTAAAGTGAAAGAAGTAACTTGTCAATCAAGAATTCTATATCCAGCAAAATTATCCTTCAAAAATGGAGAAATTAACTTATTCACAGATGAACAAAAGCTGCTGAAGTTTGATAACACTAGTCCTCTCCTATAAAAACTGCTAAAGTGAATTTTTTAGATGGAAATGAAGGATATTAAATAGCAGTTTAAAGCCATATGAAGAAACAAAGGTTTCTGGTAAAGGTAAAAACATGGGCATATATAAAAGCCAGTATTATTGTATTTTGGTTTGTAACTCCAAATTTTATTTCTTTTTTTTTTAAAGATTTTATTTTTTTCCTTTTTTTCCCCAAAGCCCCCCAGTACATAGTTGTATATTCTTCATTGTGGGTCCTTCTAGTTGTGGCATGTGGGATGCTGCCTCAGCATGGTTTAAGGAGCAGTGCCATGTCCATGCCCAGGATTCGAACCAACAAAACACTGGGCCGCCTGTAGCGGAGCACGCGAACTTAACCACTCGGCCACAGGGCCAGCCCCTCCAAATTTTATTTCTTACACGATTTAAAAGGCAAATGCATAAGAAGTAACTATAAGTCTGCATTGGGCACAATAAATTTAAAGATGTAATTTGGTGCAGCAACAACAACAAGGGGGGTAGGGTGGTATAGGAGCAGAGTTTTCGTGTGCTATTAAAGTTGTTGTCAATTCAAAATTGATTTTTGTAAATTTAGGATCTTAAATAATTCCATGATAACCACAAAGAAAACTATCTAAAAAATATGAACTAAAAGAAATGAGATGGGAATCAAAATGGTTCACTACAAAAAATCAACTAAATACGAAAGAAGGCAGTAATAGAGAAAATGAAGGACAAAAAAAGTGTAACACATACAGAAAAAAATAGCAAAGAGGCAGAATTAAGTCCTTCCTTATGAGTAATTATTTTAAATGTAAATAAACTCTTTAATCACAGGCAGAAATTGGCAGAATGGATAAAAACATGATCCAACTAGGTGCTGTCTACAAAAGACTCACTTTTAGGTGAAAAGACACAAATAGGTTGACAGTGAAAGGATGGAAGAGATATTCCATGCTAACAGTAACCAAGAGAGATCTGGGGATTGCAGCTATACTAATACCAGGCAAAATAGACTTTAAGTAAAAAACTGTTATAAGAGACAAAGAGATCATTAACTATTGATAAAGGGCCAATCTTATCAAGAAGATATAATGATTATAAACATATGCAACAAATTATATGAAGCAAAAATTGAAGGAATTGAAGGGAGAAATAGACAGTTCTACAATAGCAGTTGAGAGACCTCAATATACTACTTTCAATGGATAGAACATCTATACAGAAAATCAATAGGGAAGTAGAGGACTTGAACAACACTATAAACTAACTAAACCTAAAAGAAATATGTACTGTACTCAAAAACAGCAGAGTACATATTCTTCTTAAGTACATATGGAGTATTTTCCAAGCTAGAGCATAAGGTAGACCACAAAATAGTTCTCAACAAACTTTAAAAGACTGAAACCGCACAAAGTATTTTCTCTGACCACATGGAATAAAGGTAGAAATCACTAACAAGGAAAACTGAAAAGAAATTACAAGTATGTGGACGTTAACACTCTTTTTTTTTTTTTTTGGACGTTAACACTCTTAAACAAACAATGAGTCAAAGGGAAATTAGAAAAAAACTTATAGATAAATTCAAATGAAAATGAAATTCAAATGAAAACATAATTAAACTTATAGGATGGTGTGAGGGCAGTTCTCAGAAGGAAATGTGTAGATGTAAATGTATTTAAAATGAGGAAAGATCTTAATGACCCAACTTTACACCATGGAGAACTAGAAAAAAAGAGCAAACTATACACAAAGCCAGCAGAAGAAAGGAAATAATAATGATTAGAGTGGAGATAAATGATATACAGAGCAGAAAACAATAGAATTAATAAAACCAAAACTTTAGTTCTTTGCAAATATCAACAAAATGAACAAACCTATAGATAGACTGACCAAAAAAAAGACAAATAACTAAAATCAGAAATGAAAATGGAGACATCACTACCAACATTACAGAAATAAAAAGGATCATAAGAGAATACTATGAATAATTGTACACCAACAAATAAGATAGCCTAGATGATATGGACAAATTCCTAGCAATATGCAAATTACCTAAACCAACTAAAGATGAAATGAAAAACCTCAATATACTTATAACAAGTAAAAAGATTGAATCAGTAATCAAAAACCTCCCCAAAAATAAAGACAAGAACCAGATGGCTTCACTGGTGAATTCTACCAAACACTTAAAGAAGAGTTAACACCAACCATTCTCAAATTCTTCCAAAAAACAGAAGAAGAAGGAACACTTTCTAAGTCATTCTTTGAGGGCAGATACCAAAACCAGGTAAAGATGTCGGAAGAAGAGAAAATTAAAGTCAATATCCTTTATGAAGATAAATGCAAGTATCCTCAACAAAACAGTAGCAAACCAAATCCAGCAGCATGTAAAAAAGGATTATACACCATGACCATGTGGGATTTATCCTAGGAATGAAAGGCTGGTTCAACATATGAAAGTCAATGTAAAACATCACATTAATAGAATGAAGGAAAAAACATAAAATCAATTCAATTGATGCAGAAAAGGCATTTGACAAAATCAAACATCCTTTCATGATAAAAATTCTCAGAAAACTAGAAACAGAAAATTCCTCAACATGATGAAACGTATTTATGAAAATTCCATAGCTAATAACATACTCAATGCTGAAAGACTGAAAGCTGTATGCATAAGATCAAGAACAAGACAAGGACGCACATGTTAACTGCTGCTACTCAACATTGCACTAGAAGTTCTAGCCAGAGATATTGGACAAGAAAAAGAAAGAAAAGGCATCCAATTCCAACGGAAGAAGTAACACTATCTTTATTGTAGATGACATGATCCTATATGTAGAAAATCCTGAAGAATTCACAAGGAAGCATTAGAGCTAGTAAAGTCAACAAAGCTGTAGGGTATAAGACCAACTTACAAAAATCAATTGTGTTTGTATTTACCAGCAATAAATAACCCCAAAAGGAAATTAAGAAAGCAATTCCATTTAAAATAGCATCTAAGATAAGAATAAAATACCTAGGAATAAATTTAACCAAGGAGGTGAAAGATTTGTACAATGAAAACTACAAAACATTGCTGAAAGAAATTAAGACCTAAACAAATGGAAAGACATCCTATATTGATTGGAATACTTAATACTATTAAGATGGCAATACTACCCAAAGTGATATACAGATTCAATGCAATTCCAATAAAAATTTCAACAGTCTCTTTTGCACAAATGGAAAAGCCAAGCCTCAAATTCATATTTGAGGAATTGCAAGGGGCCTTAAATATCCAAAACAATATTGAAAAAGAACAAAGTTGGAGGACTCATGCTCCACAATTTCAAAACTGATACAAAGCTATGGTCATCAAAATAGTGTGGGTTACTGGCATAAGGACAGATATATAGATGAGTAGAAAAGAATTGAGAGTCCAGATATAATCCCATACATCTATGGTCAGTTGATTTTTGACAAGGGTGCTAAGTCCACTCAGTGGAGAAAGAAGAGTCTCTTCAACAGATGGTGCTAGGACAACTATATTTCCACATGAAAGAAAATTAAGTGAAACCCTACTTCACACCATACACAAAAATTCACTCCAAGTAGATCAATAACCTAAATATAAGAGCCAAGACCATAAAACTTCTTTAAGAAAAAACAGGGTTAAATTTTCGTGACCTTGGATTTTGTAAGAAAAGTATTAACAACAAAAGAAAAATAAATTGAGCTTCATCAAAATTAAAAACTTTTGTGCATCAAAAGACATTATCAAGAAAGTGCAAAGACAATACATAGAATGAGAGAAAATATTTGCAGATCATATATCTGAGAAGGGTTTAATATCCAGGATATATAACAAAACTCAACAATAAAAAGAGAAACAGTCCAACTAAAAAATGGGGTAAGGGGGGCCAGCCTGGTGGCATAGCAGTTAACTTCACCTGCTCTGCTTCAGTGGCCCAGGGTTCACCAGTTTGAATGCTGGGCACGGACCTATGCACCACTTACCAAGCCATGCTGTGGCAGGCGTCCCACATATAAAGTACAGGAAGATGGGCACAGATGTTAGTGCAGTGCCAATCTTTCTCAGCAAAAAGAGGAGGATTGGTGGTGGATGTTAGCTCAGGGCTAATCTTCCTCAAAAAAAAAAAAAAATGGGGAAAGGACTCAGACATTTCTCCAAAGACATACAAATGGGCAGCAAGCACATGAAAAGAAGCTCAGTATAATTAGTCATTAGGGAAATACAAATCAAAACCACAATGAGATACCATTTCATACCCATCATAATGGCTATAATTTAAAAAAAGGAAAATAAGTGCTGGTGAGGATGTGGAGAAATTGGAACCCTCATATACTGCTGTGGAAAACAGTTTGGCAGTTCCTCAAAGGTTAAGCATAGAATTGCCATATGACCCCATAATTCCACTCCTAGGTAAATGCCTCCAAAAATGGAAAGCAGGAACTTGACCAGATACCGACACACCAATTTAAAAAATACACAAATTAGCAAGTGGACAGAGGACTTGAATAGACATTTCTCTAAAGATGATATACAATGGCCAACAAGCATATGAAAAGATGGTCAACATCACTAATCATTAAGAAAATACAAATGAAAACCACAATGAGATATTACCTCACATCCATTAAGATGGCTATAATAACAATAATTTTTTTTAAAGATTTTATTTTTTTCCTTTTTCTCCCCAAAGCCCCCTGGTACATAGCTGTATATTCTTCGTTGTGGGTCCTTCTAGTTGTGGTATGTGGGATGCTGCCTCAGCATGGTTTGATGAGCAGTGCCATGTTCGCACCCAGGATTCGAACCAATGAAACACTGGGCCGCCTGCAGCGGAGAGCAGGAACTTAACCACTCGGCCACGGGGCCAGCTCCTATAATAATAATAATTTTAAAAAAACAAATAATAAATGTTGGTGAGGATGTGGAGAAACTGGAATCCTTGTGCACTGATGGTGGGATTGTAACATGGTGCACCTGCTATGGAAAATAGTATGGCATTTCCTCAAAAAAATTAAAAATAGAACTACCATATGGGGATCCAACTGTCCCACTTCTGAGTATATGTCAAACAAGAATTGAAAGCAGGTTCTCAAAGAGATATTTGCATACCCATATTCACAGCAGCACTAGTCACAACAGCCAAGAAGTAGAAGCAACTCAAATGTCCACCGACAGATGAACGCATAAACAAAATGTGGTATTTACATACAATGGAATATTATTCAGCTTCAGAAAGGAAGGAAATTCTGTTCAATGCTACAATACGGGTGTTTCTTGAGGACAACATTATGTTAAGTGAAATAACTCAGTCACAGAAAGACAAATACTCTATGATTCACTTATATAAGATATCTAAAGTGTGAAATTCATAGAAACAGATAGTAGAATGGTGGTTACCAGGGCTGGGGGGAAAGGAAAAAAAGGGAGTTGTTGTTTAATGGATATGGATTTTCAGTTTTGCAAGATGAAAAAGTTCTGGAGATCTTTTTCACAAGTATGTCAATATACTTAAGACTACTGAACTGTACAGTTAAAATTGGTTAAAATTGGTTTAACTGTACAGTTAAAATGGTTGGGGCTGGCCTGGTGGTGTAGTGGTTGAGTTCATGTGCTCAGCTTGGGCACCCCAGGGTGTGCAGGTTCAGATCCTGGGGACAGACCTAGTGCTGCTTGTCAAGCCACACTGTGGCAGCATACAACTCAATAGCAAAAACCAATCTGATTAAAAAAAATGGACACAGGACTTGAATAGACATTTTTCCAAAGAAGACATACAAATGGCCAATAGGTACATGAAAAGATGCTTAACATCACTGATCATCAAGGCAATGCAAACCAAAATCACAATGAGATATCACCTCACACCTGTAAGAATGGTTATTATCTAAAGACAAGAGACAACAAGTGTTGGTGAGGCTGTGGAGAAAAGGGAACCTTTGTGTACTGTGGGTAGAAATGTGAATTGGTACAGCCATTATAGAAAATTCCTCAAAAAATTAAAAAGGTGACGTCAGCGACATGGCGGAGTGAGCTCACCCGGAACTCTCTCCCCTCCTAATTACAACCAAAAAGAGAAACTGCTTTCCAACCAAAAAACAAATCCTAATAACAGAAATTGTCAGAGACCCACAGCAGCCAAACAACAGAGGGTGGAGAGGCTGGAGCCCCCCTTGGAGGAGCTGCAATGGGGTAAGAGAGAACTTTGCTCTGTCCCCCAGAGACTAGGATTGCAGCCATGGGTGAGGGAAGGAGTGGGGGAGGGGCCACGCATCCATGGAATTGTCCAGGACTCCCACCACCCATGCAGTGGAAACCCTCTAATGGGGGAAAACTTTCGTGTGGGGGGACCCCATCAAGCCAGGGCCCCAGGAAATCAGAAAGTGAGAGCTGATCAGAATCCAGGTCTGCGTGTGAGAGAAAGTTCCCCTCCTCCCCCAACCTGCCGCGCTGTGCACCACCATCGTGGCTGAAGGCGGAGGGCTCAGAACGCATGGCTCTCGACCACCCCCCCCCATCTAGTTGTGACAGGCTGTAACTGCAACCAAATAATAGCATCATGCACAAAAACCACTCCTCTACCATCCAGCAATTTATAAAAGCTCCAGTCGAAAAGGAAAACAATAAAAACAGAATTATGTCCTGAGGACTTGGAAATAGGTAAAGTAAGTGAAAATGAGTTCAGAATAACTATCATCAAAAAACTCAATGAGGTAAAGGGAAATATAGGGAAACAAGTCAACGAGTCCTGGAGTTACTTCACACAAGAGATTGAAACTATAAAGAAGAATCAATCAGAAATACTACAGATGAAAAATACAATGGATCAGATAAAACAGAATACGGATTCCCTGAATGCCCATGTAGACACCACAGAGGAGGAAATTAGCATAATCGAAGATAGACAGGTTGAATGGCTGCAGACAGAGGGAGAAAGAGAACTAAGAATTAAAAAAACTGAAGAAAATCTCTGAGAAATAGCAGACTCAATGAGGAAACGCAACTTAAAAATCATTGTAATTCCTGAGGGCATGGAAAAGGAAAATGGAGCAGAAAGTGTGCTCAACGACATAATAGCAGGGAACTTCGCAAATCTAGGGATTGAGAGAGAAATGTGTGTGGAGGAAGCTTTCAGATCTCCTAGATTTGTCAATGTAAAAAGACCTACTGCAAGGCATATAGTAGTAAAAATGGAAAAATGAATGACAAAGAATACACAGGGCAGCAAGCCAGTAGAAAATAAACTACAAAGGAACCCCTATCAGACTTTCAGCAGATTTCTCTACAGAAACCTTACAAGCTAGGAGAGACTGGAATGATGTATTTGAAACTTTAAAGGACAAAAATCTTCAGCCAAGAATACTCTAACCAGCAAAAATACCCTTCAGATATGAGGGAGAAATTAAATCTTTTCCAGACAAACAAAATCTAAGGGACTTCGTAGCCACAAGACCCCCACTACAAGAAATCCTCAAGAAGGTTCTCATACCTGAAAAAAGAAAAAAAGGGAGAAAGGGAACACAAAACACAGAGTAGGGAGACAGATAGAATCAGAATAGGATAGCAAATATTCAACTTTAGTATTAGGATAAAGGGAAGTAAATCACCAAAGCAAAGACGATCTTATCACTCTAACCACAAACTCACAACACAAGTTGGAACAGGAGATGAAAATAATAATTTAGGAGGGGACAAGGAAAGGGACTGAATCGGTCTAGGCTAAGGAAGTAACAGACCACCAGAAAATGGACGATGTTATACACAAGATTCTGAATACAAACTTCAGGGTAGCCACTAAACTAAAAAACAGAACAGAGACCAAAACATAAATAAGGAAAAATCTAAGAAACACAGCATAAGAAACTGCAAAACTCAATGGGCAGGCTAAAACACACAGGACGAGAAACAAAGGACACACAGGAAAACTGGAAAACGAGCAAGAGAATGACAGCATTAAGCCCTCATGCATCAATACTCACCCTCAATGTAAACGGATTGAACTCTCCAATAAAAAGACACAGAGTGGCAAAATGGATTAAAGAACAAGATCCAACAATTTGTTGCCTCCAGGAAACACACCTCAGCCCCAAGGACAAACATAGGTTCAGAGTGAAGGGGTGGAAGACAATACTCCGAGCTAAAAGCAAACAAAAGAAAGCAGGTGTCGTAGTACTTATATCACACAAAACATTTCAAAATAAGGCAGGTAAAGAGAGACACAGCGGGACAATATATAATGATCAAAGGGACACTTCATCAAGAAGAAATAATGCTTATAAATATCTATGCACCCAACACAGGAGCACCCAAGTTCATAAAGCAACTATTAACAAACCCAAAAGACGATATCAAAAATAACACAATAGGGGCTGGCCCCGTGGCCGAGTGGTTAAGTTAGTGTGCTCCACTGCAGGTGGCCCAGTGTTTCGTCGGTTCGAATCCTGGGCATGGACATGGCACTGCTCATGTAAACCATGCTGAGGCAGCGTCCCATATGCCATAACTAGAAGGACCCACAATGAAGAATATACAACTATGTACTGGGGGGCTTTGGGGAGAAAAAGGAAAAAAATAAAATCTTTAAAAAAAATAACACAATAATAGTAGGGGACCTCAACACCCCACTCACATCAATGGACAGATCATCCAGACAGAAAGTCAACAAAGTAACAGTGGAGCTAAATGGAAAGCTAAAACAGTTGGACTTAATAGACATATATGGTGTTCTCCATCCAAAAACAGAAGAATACACATTCTTCTCAAACATGCATGGAACATTCTCAAGGATAGAACATATGTTGGGAAACAAGGCAAGCCTCTACAAATTTAAAAAAACTTAAATAATAACAACCATCTTGTCTGATCATAATGCTGTAAAGCTAGAAATTAATTACAAGAAAAAGCTGAGAAAGGCACAAGGATGTGGAGATTAAACTATATGCTATTGAACAAGCAATGGATCATTGAAGAAATTAAAGAAGAAATCCAAAAATACCTGGAGACAGATGAAAATGATAACATGCCATACCAACTCATATGGGATACAGCAAAAGCTGTATTCAGAGGTAAATTCATCACAATACAGACACATCTTACCAAACAAGAAAAATCCCAGATAAGCAATCTTAAACTACACCTAACTGAATTGGAGAAATAAGAACAAACAAAGCCCAAAGTCAGCAGAAGGAGACAAATAATACAAATCAGAGCAGAAATAAATGCTATTGCAACGAAAAAGGCAGTAGAAAGGATCAATGAAACAAAGAGCTGGTTCTTTCAGAAGATAAATAAAATTGACAAACCCTTAGCCAGACTTACAGAGAAAAAAAGAGAGAAAGCTCAAATAAACAAAATCAGCAATGAAAGGCAGAAATAACAACAGACTCCACAGAAATACAACGGATTATAAGAGAATACTATGGAGAGCTATATGCTAACAAAATGGACAATCTAAAAGAAATGGATAAATTCTTAGACTCTTACAACCTCCCAAACTTGAATCAAGAAGAAATAATCTGGATAGACCAATCACAAGGAAAGAGATTGAAACAGTAATCAAAAGCATCC
This sequence comes from Equus asinus, assembly GCF_041296235.1. Classification (NCBI taxonomy): domain Eukaryota; kingdom Metazoa; phylum Chordata; class Mammalia; order Perissodactyla; family Equidae; genus Equus; species Equus asinus. Next base: position 16,870,602 of record NC_091803.1, on the reverse strand, counting down.
CAAAGAATAAAACCCTGGGACCAGATGGCTTTCCTGGGGAATTCTACCAAACTTTCAGAGAGGCTTCAATACTTATCCTTTTCAAGCTATTCCAAAAAATTAGGGAGGATGGAACGCTTCCTAACACATTCTATGAGGCCAACATCACACTGATACCAAAGCCTGACAAGGACAGCATGAAAAAAGATAACTACAGGCCAATATCGCTGATGAACATAGATGCAAAAATTCTCAACAAAATTTTGGCAACCCGAATTCAGCAATTCATCAAAAGGATCATACATCATGATCAAGTGGGATTCATACCAGGGACACAGGGATGGTTCAACATCCACAAATCAATCAATGTGCTACACCACATCAACAAATTGAGGAATAAAAACCACATGGTCATCTCAATAGATGCAGAGAAAGCATTTGACAAGATCCAACAGCCATTTATGATAAAAAAAACTCTGAACAAAATGGGCATAGAAGGGAACTACCTCAACATAATAAAGGCCATATATGACAAAACCCACAGCCAACATCATACTCAATGGGCAAAAACTGAGCACCATCCCCCTGAAAATAGGAACGAGACATGGATGCCTTCTATCACCACTCTTATTCAACATAGTACTGGAGGTTTTGGCCAGAGCAATGAGGCAAGAAAAAGGAATAAAAGGAATCCAAATAGGGAGGGAAGAGGTGAAACTCTTACTGTTTGCAGATGACATGATCTTATATATAGAAAACCCCAAAGAATCCATTGGAAAACTTTTAGAAGTAATCAACAACTACAGCAAAGTTTCAGGGTATAAAATCAATTTACATAAATCAGTAGCATTTCTATACTCTAATAACGAACTAACAGAAAAAGAACTCAAGAACACAATACCATTCACAATCGCTACAAAAAGAATACCTCAGGGTGAATTTAACTAAGGAAGTGAAAGACCTATACAACGAAAATTACAAGGCTTTTCTGAAAGAAATGGATGACGACATAAAGAGATGGAAAGACATTCCATGCACACGGATTGGAAAAATAAACATAGTTAAAATGTCCATTCTACCTAAAGCAATCTATAGATTCAATGCCATCCCAATCAGAATCCCAATGACATTCTTTACGGAGATAGAACTAAGAATCCTAAAATTCATATGGGGCAACAAAAGACCCCGAATTGCTGAAACAATCCTGAGAAAAAAGAACAAAGCTGGAGGCATCAGAATACCTGACTTCAAAACATACTACAAAGCTAGAGTAATCAAAACAGCATGGTACTGATACAAAAACAGGTGCACAGATCAATGGAACAGAACTGAAAGCCCAGAAATAAAACCACACATCTCTGGACAGTTATTCTTCAACAAAGGAGCTGAGGGCATACAACGGAGAAAAGAAAGTCTTTTCAACAAATGGTGCCGGGAAAACTGGAAAGCCACATGTAAAAGAATGAAAATTGACCATTCTTTTTCACCATTCACCAAAATAACTCAAACTGGATCAACGACCTAAGGGTGAGATCTGAAACCATAAGGCTTCTGGAAGAAAACGTAGGCAGTACACTCTTTGACATCAGTATTAAAGGATCTTTTTGGACACCATGCCTTCTCAGACAAGGGAAACAATAGAAAGAATAAACAAATGGGACTTCATCAGACTAAAGAGCTTCTTCAAGGCAAAGGGAAACAGGATTGAAACAAAAAAAACCCCTGCTAACTTGGAAAAAATATTTGCAAGTCATACATCTGACAAAGGCTTAATATCCATAGTATATAAAGAACTCACACAACTCAACAACAAAAAATCAAACAACCCGATCAAAAATGGGCAGGAGACATGAACAGACATTTCTACAAAGAAGATACATGGATGGCCAATAGGCACATGAAAAGACGTTCATCATTGCTCATCATCAGAGAAATGCAAATCAAAGCTACACCAAGATATCACCTTACACCCATTAGAATGACAAAAATATCTAAAACTAATAGTAACAAATGTTGGAGAGGTTGTGGAGAAAAAGGAACCCTCACACACTGCTGGTGGGAATGCAAACTGCTGCAGCCACTATGGAAAACAGTATGGAGATTCCTCAAAAAATTAAAAATAGAACTACCATACGATCCAGCCATCCCACTACTGGGTATTTATCCAAAGAGCTTGAAGTCAGCAATTCCAAAAGTCCCATGCACCCCAATGTTTATTGCAGCATTATTTACAATAGCCAAGACATGGAAGCAACCTAGGTGCCCATCAACTCATGATTGGATAAAGAAGATGTGGTATATATATACAATGGAATACTACTCAGCCATAAAAAAGAACAAAATTGTCCCATTTGCAACAACATGGATGGACCTTGAGGGAATTATGTTTAGTGACATAAGCCAGATAGAGAAGGACAATCTCTGTATGACTCCACTCATCCGAGGAATTTAAAAATGTAGACAAAGAGAACAGATTAGTGGCTACCAGGGGAAAGGAGGGGTGGGGGGTGGGCACAATGGGTGAAGGGGTGCAGCTACAACACGACTGACAGACAATAATGTACAACTGAAATTTCACAAGATTGTAATCTATCATTAACTCAATAAAAAAAAATTAAAAAGAGAACTACCATATGATCCAGCAATCCCACTTTTGGGTACATATCTGAAGGAAGTGAAATCACTATCTTGAAGAGATAGCTGCATCTCTATGTTCATCACAGCATTAGTCACAGTAGCCAAGACATGGAAACAACTTAAGTGTCCATCAACAGATGAAGGGATAAAGAAAATGTGGCACATATATCCAATGGGATATTATTCAGCCAATAAAAAAAAAGAAGGAAACCTTGCCTTTTACAACAACATGGAAGGACCTTGAAGGCATTATGCTAAGTGAAATAAGTCAAATAGAGAAGGACAAATACTGTATGTTCTCGCTTACATGTGGAATCTAAAAAAGCTGAACTCATAGAAATAGGGAGTAGAATGGTGGTTGCCAGGAGCTGGGGGGTGGGGGAAATGGGGAGAGATTAGTCAAAGAGTACAAACTTCCAGGTGTAAGATGAATAAGTTCTGGGGATCTAATGTACAGTATGGCGACTATAATTAAGAATACTGTATTATATACTTGAAAGCTGTTAAGAGGGTAGATCTTAAATACTATCATCACACACCCAAAAAATGGTAATTATGTGAGGGAATGGAGAGGTTAACTAACCTTATTGCGGTAATTATTTCACAATATATCCATGTATGAAATCACATTGTACACCTTAAGCTTCTGTATGTTATATGTCAATAATATTTTAATAAAGCTGGAAAAAAGTAATAATGTATTGTGGGGTTCATATCATATGTAAAGTATACATAACAATAGCATATGGGCCAGAAGGGCAGAAATGAAAGTATAATGTTATAAAGTTCTTATGCGATACATGATGTGCCTACCTATTACTTGAAAGTAGGTCTGATGAGTTTAAAATGTATATTATAAACTTTAAAGTAATCACTAAAATAACAAAACAAAGAATTATTGCTAGTAAGTTAACAAAGGAGAACATGGAATATAGGCATACCTTGTTTTATTGTGCTGTGCTTATTGCGCTTTGCAGAAACTGCATTTTAGAAGACCCTCCACCAGCAAAAAAGATTATGACTCACTGAGGGCTCATATGATGGTTAGCAATTTTTTAGCACTAAAGTGTTTTTCTTTTTTTATTTTTTAAAAGATTGGCACCTGAGCTAACATCTATTGCCAATCTTCTTTTTTTCTTCTTCTTTCCCCCAAATCCCCCCAGTACATAGTTGTATATTTTAGTTGCAGGTCCTTCTGGTTGTGCTATGTGGGACGCTGCCTTAGCATGGCCTGAGGAGTGGTGCCATGTCGGTGCCCAGAATCTGAACTGGCGAAACCCTGGGCCGCCGAAGTGGAGTGTGCAAACTTAACCACTTGGTAATAGGGCCAGGCCCCCAAAGTATTTTTTTTTAATTTTTTATTGAGTTCATAATAGTTTACATCACTGTGAAATTTCAGTTGTACATTATTTCTTGTCTGTCACCTCATAAGTGCTCCCCTTCATCCCCTCTGCCCATCCCCCCTCCCCTTCCTCTGGTAAACACTGAACTGTTTTCTTTGTCCATGTGCTTGTTTATCTTCCACATGAGTGAAAGCATATGGTGTTTGTCTTTCTCAGGCTGGCTTATTTCACTTAACATAATACCCTCAAGGTCCATCCATGCTGTTGCAAATGGGATGATTTTGTCTTTTTTATGGCTGAGTAGTATTCCATTGTATATATGTACCACATCTTCTTTATCCAATCATCAGTTGATGGGCACTTGGATTGTTTCCATGTCTTGGCTATTATGAATAGTGCTGCAATGAACATAGGGGTACATATGTTACTTTGGATGGTTGATTTCAAGTTGTTTAGGTAGATACTCAGTAGTGGGATAGCTGGGTCATATGGTATTTCTATTTTTAGTTTTTTGAGGAATCTCCATACTGTTTTCCATAGTGGCTGCAGCAGTTTGCATTCCCACCAGGAGTGTATGAGGGTTCCCTTCTCTCCACACCCTCTCCAACATTTGTTATTTTTAGTCTTAGTGATTATAGCCATTTTAACAGGCATAAGGTGGTACCTTAGTGTAGTTTTGATTTACATTTCCCTGATGATTAGTGATGTTGAACATCTTTTCATGTGCCTATTGGCCATCCGTATATCTTCTTTGGAAAAATGTCTGTTCATATCCTTTGCCCAGTTTTTGATCGGGCTGTTTGTTTTCTTGTTGTTCAGTTTTGTGAGTTCCTTATATATTATGGAGATTAACCCCTTGTCGGATATATGATTTGCAAATATTTTCTCCCACTTGTTGGGTTGTCTTTGTTTTGATCCTACTTTCTTTTGCCTTGCAGAAGCTCTTTAGTCTGATGAAGTTTCACTGTTATTTTTTCTTTTGTTTCCTTTCTGTGAGAAGACATGGTATTCAAAAAGATCCTTTTCAGTTCAATGTCAAAGAGTGTACTACCTATATTATCTTCCAGGAGTTTTATGGTTTCAAGAGTTATTTTCAAGTCTTTGATCCATTTTGAGTTTATTTTTGTGTATGGCATGAAATAATGGTCTACTTTTCTTCTTTTGCATGTAGCTGTCCAGTTTTCCCAACATCATTTATTGAAGAGATTATCTTTTCTCCATTGTATGTTCTTGGCACCTTTGTCGAAGATTAGCTGCCCATAGATGTGCGCTTTTATTTCTGGGCTTTCAGTTCTGTTCCATTGATCTGTGTGTCCATTTTTGTACCAGTACCATGCTGTTTTGATAACTATGGCTTTGTAGTAAATTTTGAAGTCAGGGATTGTGCTGCCTCCAGCTTTGTTCTTTTTTCTCAGTATTGCTTTAGCAATTTGGGGTCTTTGGTTGCCCCATATGAATTTTAGGATTCTTTGTTCCATTTCTGTGAAGAATGTCATTGGGATTCTGATTGGGATTGCATTGAATCTGTAGATTGCTTTGGGTAGTATGGACATTTTAACTATGTTTATTCTTCCAATCTATGTGCATGTAATCTCTTTATGTCATCATCGATTCTTTCAATAATGTCTATAGTTTCCATTGTATAAGTCCTTCACCTCCTTGGTTAAATTTATTGCTAGATACTTTATTCTTTTTGTTGTGATTGTAAATGTAATTGTATTCTTGAGTTCTCTTTCTGTAAGTTCGTTATTAGAGTATAGAAATGCAACTGATTTTTGTAAGTTGTTTTTGTACCTTGTAACATTACTGTAGTTGATAATTATTTCTAATAGTTTTCCAATGGATTCTTTAGTGGTTTCTATATATAAGATCATGTCATCTGCAAACAACAAGAGGTTCACTTCTTCACCCTCTATTTGGATTCCTTTTATTCCTGTCTCTTGCCTAATTGCCCTGGCCCAAACTTCAGTACTACGTTCAATAAGAGTGGTGATAGTGGGCATCCTTGTCTTCTTCCTGTTCTCAGAGGATGGCATTCAGTTTTTCCCCATTGAGTATGATGTCGGCTGTGGGTTTGTCATATATGGCCTTTATCATGTTGAGGTAATGTCCTTCTATCCTCATTTTGCTAAGAGTTTTTATCATAGATGGCTGTTGGATCTGGTCAAATGCTTTCTCTGCATCTATTGAGATGACCATGTGGTTTTTATTCCTCAATTTGTTGATGTGGTGTAGCACATTGATTAATTTGCAGATGTTGAACCATCCCTATGTCCGTGGTATAAATCCAACTTGATTATGATGTATGATCTTTTCGATGTATTGCTGTCTCTGGGTTGCCAATATTTTGAGGATTTTTGCATCTATGTTCATCAGCGATATTGCCCTGTAGTTTTCCTTTTTTGTGCTGTCCTTGTCAGGCTTTGGTATCAGACTGATATTGGCCTTGTAGAATGTGTGTTAGGAAGCATTCCATCTTCCCTAATTTTTTGGAATAGCTTGAGATTGATAAGCATTAAATCCTTCTGAAAGTTTGGTGGAATTCTCCAGGGAAGCCATCTGGTCCTGGGGTTTTATTCTTTGGGATGCTTTTGATTACTGTTTCAATCTCTTTCCTTGTGATTGGTCTATCCAGATTATTTCTTCTTGATTCAAGTTTGGGAGGTTGTAAGAGTCTAAGAATTTATCCATTTCTTTTAGATTGTCCATTTTGTTAGCATATAGCTTTCCATAGTATTCTCTTATAATCCATTGTATTTCTGTGGCATCCATTGTTATTTCTCCTCTTTCATTTCTAATTTTATTTATCTGAGTTTTTTTCTCTTTTTTTCTTTGTAAGTCTGTCTAGGGGTTTGTCAATTTTATTTATCTTCTCAAAGAACCAGCTCTTTGTTTCACTGATCCTTTATACTGCATTTGTTGTTTCAATAGCATTTATTTCTGTTCTGATTTGTATTATTTCTCTCCTTCTGCTGACTTTGGGCTTTGTTTGTTCTTTTTCTAATTCAGTTGGGTGTAGTTTCAGATTGCTTATTTGGGATTTTTCTTGTTTGTTAATGTGAGCCTGTATTGTGATGAATTTCCCTCTTAATAGGCTTTTGCTGCATCCCATATGAGTTGTTATGGTATGTTTTCATTTTCATTTGTCTCCCGATGTTTTTTGATTTCTCCTTTAATTTCTTCAATGATCCATTGGTTGTTCAATAGCCTGTTGTTTAGTCTCTACATCTTTGTCCCTTCTCAGCTTTTTTCATGTAATTAATTTCTAGCTTTATAGCATTGTGATTGGAAAAGATGCTTGTTATTATTTCAATCTTCTTAAATTTATTGAGGCTTACCTTGTTTCCCTTGGTCTATCCTTGAGAATGTCCTGTGTGCACTTGAGAAGAATGTGTATTCTGCTGTTTTTGGATGGAGTGTTCTATGTATGTCTATTAAGTCCAATTGGTCTAGGTTTTCATTTGATTCTACTGTTTCCTTGTTGATTTTCTGTCTGGATGATCTATCCATTGCTGTGAGTAGAGTGTTGAGGTCCCTTACTATTATTGCGCTATTATTAATATCTTTTTTTAGGTTTGTTGATAGTGGCTTTATGTACTTTGGTGCTCCTTTGTTGGGTGCATAGATATTTATAAATGTACGTGTTCTTGGTGGAATGTCCCTTTAATCGTTACATACTGCTCTTCTCTGTCTCTCTTTACCTGTCTTATCTTGAAGTCTACTTTGTCTGATATAAGCACTGTGACACCTGCTTTCTTTTGTTTGCCATTAGATTGGAGTATCGTCTTCCATCCCTTCACTCTGAGTCTGTGTTTGTTGTTGGAGCTGAGATGTGTTTCCTGGAGGCAGCATATTATTGGGTCTTGTTCTTTAATCCATCTCGCCACTCTGTGTCTTTTTATCAGAGAATTCAATCCATTTATGTTCAGGGTGATTATCAATATATGAGGGCTTAATGCTGCCATTTTATCACTCTTTTTCTGGTTCTCCTGCATTTCCTTTGTTTCTCATCCTGTGTATTTTGGTCTACCAATTGAGTTATGTAGTTTTTTATGTTGTGTTTCTTTGTTTTCTCCTTATTTATTATTTGTGTCTCTGTTCTGCTTTTTTGTTTAGTGGTTACCATGGGGTTTGAATTCAAAATCTCGTAGATAAGATAGTCCATTTTCTGATGGCCTCTTATTTCCTTAGACTAAACTTAGTCCCTTTCCTCTTCCCCTCCTAAGTTGTTTTTCTCACATCTTATTCCATCTTGTGTTGTCAGTTTGTGGTTAAAATGACAAGATTATCTTTGTTTTGATAAACAAGATTATGTTTTGTTTTGGAAAAGATTATCTTTTCCTTCCCTTTATCTTTAATGCTATTCTTGAGTATTTTCTAACCTGTTCTGATGTATAGCTACAATTTTTCTGATTTTGTCTACCTGTTTATCTCCTTACTCCTTGCATTGTAACCCCTTTCTCCCCCTTTTTTTTTTCAGGTATGAGGGCCTTCTTGAGGATTTCTTGTGTGTGGGGGGGATGTGTTGTGGCTATGAACTCCCTTAGCTTTTGTTTACCTGGGAAAATTTTTATTTCTCCATAATATTTGAAGGATATTTCCACTGGATAGAGTATTCTTGGCTCAAAATTTTTGTCCTTCAAAGATTTGAATATGTCATTCCAGTCTCTCCCAGCCTGTAAAGTTACTGTAGAGAGATCTGTTGAAAGTCTGATAGGGGTTCCTTTGTAGGTTATTTTCTTCTGCCTTGCTGCCCTTTGTATTTTTTTCTTTGTCATTCACTTTTGCCAGTTGCACTACTATATGCCTTGCAATAGGATTTTTTTTAATTTACATATTTAGGAGATGTGGTAGCCTCTTCCACATGGATTTACTTCCCTAGGTTTGGGAAGTTCTCTGCTATTATTTGTTTGAACAAGCTTTCTGCTCCATTCTCCTCCCCTTCTCCCTCTGGAATACATAAAATTCTTATGCTGCATTTCCTAATTGAGTTGGATATTTCTTGGAGACTTTCTTCATTCTTTTTAGTCTTAGTTCTCTCTCCTTCTCTATCCAGAGCATTTCAATATGTCTATCCTCGATTATGCTGATTTGCTCCTCTATGATGTCTGTTCAAGCATTCAGGGAATCCATATTTTGTTTTATCTCTTCCACTGTGTCTTTCATCTCCAATATTCCTGATTGATTCTTCTTTATAGTTTCAATCTCTTTTGTGAAGTAGCTCCTTGTTAAATTGTCTCTCTACATTCTCTTTTAACTGAGTTTTTGGATGATAGCTGTTTTGACTTCTCTGTCATTTAGATTACATATTTCTGTGTCCTCAGGACTGCTTTCTGGGTACTTGTCATTTTCTCTCTGGTCTGGAGATTTAATATAATTTTGGTTACTGCTAGACAGTGTGGCTGTTTTTGTACATTGTGGTATTATTTGGTTGCATTTACTGCCTATTGCCACTCGGTAGGGGTCAAGAGCCACGTATGCTGAGCCCTCTGTGTTCCTCCTAGATCCCAGGCACTGGAGCCAGCACTGTGTGGGTTGAGGGGAGGCACACTTGCTTCTGTGTGCTCTCGGGCTTTTCTCGCTCTGCTCTCGCTATCTGCTCTCCTGGGTGTTGGCCCGATGAGGTCACCCCTGCGTTAGCTTTCACCTTGGTAGGGGCTTTCACCTAGGCTGCGAGGGCCCTTGGGGATCTTTGACGTTCTTGCAAACGAATGTCCCCTCCCCCATTCCTTCCCTCTCAGAGGCTGCCCACGGTCGTGGATCCCAGTCTTTTGGGGAGGGAGTGAAGTTTTCTCTTACTCTGTTCCACCTCCTCCAAGGGGTGCTCCAACCTCTCTGCTCTCCATCATATGGCTGTGTGGATCTCTCAGACGTCTTTTGTGTTGTGTTTGGACATCCTGTTGGAGTATGAATGTCTTTTTCATTGTATGGTGGAGGGGAGAGATTACTGGGAAAGCTCACTCCGCCATGATGCTCTTTTGTTTCTATAACCTAAAGCGTTTTTTAATTAAGTTATGTACATTGCTTTTTTAGACAGAATGCTATCACACACTTAACAAACTACATAAAACAAACAAACATAACTTTTATATGTACTAGGAAACCAAAAAATTCATGTGACTTACTTTATTGTGATATTCACTTTATTGAGATGATCTGGAACCAAACCTGCAATATCTTTGAGGTATGCCTGTGATAAAAAGTACAGTCATGTACCACATAACAAAAGTTTTGGTCAAGAACAGACTGCATATACAACGGTAGTCCCATAAGATTAGTACAATATAGCCTTGGTGGGTACTAGGCTATACCAGCTAGGGTTGGGTAAGTATACTTGATGTTCAAATAATGACAAAATGACCTAATGATGCATTTCTCAGAACGTATCCCCATCATTAAGTGACAAATGACTGTACTGAATTAATCCAAAAGAATGCAGAACAAGAGGGAAACAGGAACACAGAATACAAAACAAATAGCAAGATGATAAAAGCAAACTTAAAATATCAATAATCACATTAAAAGTTAATGATCTAAACATCCCAATTAAAAGACAGAGGATATAGCAAAAAGTATCTGACAAAATTCAACACCCAATCATGATTAAATAAAACATCTCCCAGCTAGCTCAGAAAAGAAGGGAACCTCCTCAGCCTAATAAGGGACATGTTAGAAAGCCTAGCTAGCATCACACTTAATGAGGAGAAACTGATTGAGACAAAGTAAGGATGTCCACTTTCCTCAGTTCTGCTCAACATTACCAGGGCAATAATGGCAAAAAAAAGAATGAAATGTCATACAAATGGAAAGGAAGCAGTAATAATGTTCTTTATTTGCAGGTGACACAATTGTGTTCACAGAAAATCCTAAGCAATCTACAAAAATACTGTTAGAACCAATGAGTAAATATAGCAAGATTACAGGAAACAAAACAGGGTCAAGATACAAAAATCAATTGTATTTCTATATGCTAGCAACAAACAATTGAAATTTTATATTTGAAAACACAATACCAATTATAATATAAAAACATGAAATACCTATAGATAAACTTAACAAAATATGTGCAAGACCTCTACACTAAAACATTATACTAAATCTGCAAAACATTTTTGAGAGAAATTAAAGAAGATATAAATAAATGGAGAAATACATGTTCGTGGATTAGAACAGTCAATACTGTTAAGATAGTCATTGTCCTCATATTGATCTCGAGATTCAGATCAATCCCAATGAAAATTGCGGCAGGGTTTTTTTGGTAGAAACTGAAAAGCTGATTTAAAATTTATATGGATATGCAGAGAACTCAGAATAGCCAAATCAATTTTGACGAAAGAAACAATAATAGTAACAAAGTTGGAGGACTTACACTGCCTGGCTTCAAGACTACAGTAAAAGTTATAGTAATCGAGACAGTATGTTGTCGGCATAAACATCAGCATACAGCTCAATAGAACAGAACAGAGTCCAAAATAAAGACTAACATATATGTGGTAAACTGATGTTCTATATTGGCACCATTGTAATTCATTGGGGAACATGCTGGAACACTAGATATACTAATTATCTATTACTGCATAACAAATCACCCCACAATTTAGTTGCTTAAATCAACAAACATTTATCATCTCAGTTTCTATGAGTCAGGAATTTGAGAGTGGCTTAGGTGGGTGGTTCTGGCTCAGGATCCTTCATGAGTTGGCAGTCAAGACATCAGCAAGGGCTACAGTCATATGAAGGCTCAACTAGAGCTGTGGGATCTGCTACCAAGATAGCTCATTCACATGGTTATTTGGAGGAGGGCTCAGTTCCTTGTTAGCTGTTGGCAGAAGGCCTCAGTTCTTTAGCACGTGGACCTCTCCATAGGGCTGCCTGAGTGTCCACAACACGTGGCAGGGGCTTCCCCTAGAGCAAGTGATCCAAGGGAGAGAGAGCAAATGGGAAGCCACACTGCCTTTTATGCCTTAATCTTGGGTCACTCACCATCATTTCTACCACATTCGATTCGTTAAAATCAAGTCGTTAAGTACAACCTGCACTTAAGAGGAGAGGAATTAGGCTCTATCTTTTGAAGGGAGGCATAGCAAAGAATTTATGGACATATTGTAAAATGTCCATACTAGATATCCATATGGAAAAAAATGAATCTCAACCCCTACCTCATACTATTTACAAAAGATTACTTCAAAATGGATCATAGCACTAAATAAGAGGTAAACTATCAAACTTCTAGGAGGCAACATAGGATGTAATCTTTGTGACCTTGGGATAAGCAAAGATTTCTTAGACAGTACACAAAAAGCACTTACCATTAAAAAAATTCAATGTTGTATACATAGCAATATGGATAAATGTCAAAAACAATGTTGAGTGGAAAAAGCAAAGTGATATGTGCAAAATTAAAGAATACCAAACAATAATATACCTAATACGGATACCTATGTGTGTATCGAGAGTATAAATACATGCATGGGAAGAAGACACACAGCTTCAACGTTGTGTTTACCTCCGGAGAGGAAGAGAAAGGGGGAAATGGCATCCAGGTGGCATACACAAAGGAACTGCAATTGTATACTTAGCACAGCATTTTTAAAGATCTGAAACATGGCAAAATATAAACATTTGGTAAATCTAGGTGATAGATAGATGAAATGTTCATTGCATTACTTTCTGTACATTTCTGAGGTTTGAAGTACTTTATAATAAATCACATTTTTAAAGGATCCAGTAGCTTTGACAATGGGGGGTTATTGGTGAACCTGACTAGAAAAGTCCCTATTATCATTTTTTATATTGGGGTTGGCAAACTGGCCTGCAACCAGGCTGCCTGTTTCTGTAAATAAAGTTTTACTGGAAGAGAGACACACTCATTAGATTATGTACTGTCTGGGGCTGCTTTCCCTCCACAACAGCAGAATTGAGTAGTTGTGACAGAGACCATATGGCCTCTGAATCTAAAATATTTACTTCCTGGCCCTGATTTATATCATCTGCAGTGCTTCACTTAAACACAGGCTCTCAAGAAATGTGCTAGTGCTCATAAACTGTGTATGTTGGCTCATTTGTTCAATAAATATTAGTTGAGCTGCTACTAAATACCAAGTAATGTGGTAGGCGCTGATTATATGTAGTCAACAAGACAGAGCTAGTCCCTACACTCTACTTTTCTTTGTTCTGGCGATCCGGCTAGCCTCAGGGTTTAATATAGTAGGACTTTATTGTGCTACTTCCCACTAGAGGGCAGCCTGAAGTTTGTCCATAATGGCACAGTAATAGTTGTTAAACCCCAACAATCTAATACTATCAGTGAAGAACTGTCATGAAGGACAAAACACCAAATTACCTAAAGTTTATATTTATTCTCAAGATTGTCATTAAAAAAACTATAAAATGGGTTATTTTTGACTTTGGATTTCCTAGCCTCCTATTTCTTTACCCTTTCTACCCTTTTCCCTGCAGAGGTGGAGTGAGCCATTATCAGTATCACCTGTAAGTAAAAAATGTGGCAGACACAGTCAGATGCCACTCTCACCAACAGATCATCAGGGTGGGGAGAGACAGGAGATTCCTGGGGAGGGATGGATGAACCCGGTAAGCCTAGACCTGCAGGCCAGAAGCAGCTCTGGAAGCAGAGACAGACGTGTTTGCCTGCTTGCACACAGCTACCAACATGGATGTGTACCCACATTAAAAGGAGAGAAGAAACAAACACCTTCTATTTATTAGTTCACTATTTATTGTCCAGCCACTACCTATTTGTGCCATTACAGATATAGCAATGAGGACTACAGACACAGTACCAGTCCTCCAGGAGCATATGGTTTAACAGGGAAGTCAGACATTAAACAAATACAGTCATGCACCACATAATGATGTTTTGGTCAACAGTGGACTGCATATACAACTGCATAATCTCGTGGTGGTCCCATAAGATTAGTACCACACAGCCTAGGTGTGTAGTAGGCTATACCATCTAGGTTTGTGTAAGTGCATTCTGTGACGTTTGCACAACAACAAAATCGCTTAAAGTCGCCTTTCTCAGAACATATCCCCATCGTTAAGTGACGCATGACTGTAGTGAGAAATGCACTGAAAGTACCAAAGAAGTAGAGTGTTTCAGTTACAAATAGTGTAAGAAACCAATAAAGAGTATAGTGGAATAAAACAATCATTTTATTATCCTCAGAGATCCTGTGATACCAGAGGACTGGCTATTGTTCCACAATGTCTGGGACCTCAGCTAGGAAGACTCAAATGCTAGGGATGATTGATGGTAGGGGGCTGGAATCATCTAGAGGCATCTTCACTCATATAGCTAGTGTCTGAGGCTGGCTGTGAGCTGGGACCTCTGCGGAACTGTGGACTAGAACATGTACATATTTCCTCTCCATGCTCTCTCTCCATATGGGCTAGCTTGGGCTTCCTCAGAGTATGGTAGCTTAGTTCTAAGAGCAAGCATTCCAAGAGAGTAAGGTGAAGTGCATGGCATTTTCATGGTCTTGCCTGGGAAGTGCCATAGCATTGCTTCTGGCCTACTTTATTGGTCACAGCAATCACAAAGATCTGCATAGCTCCAAGGGGAAGAGACATACCCTCCCCACCTACTCAGCTGAAGAAGCATTAAGATCATGTCGCAAGAAGAGCATGTGGGATGGGAGATATTACCGTAGCCATCTTCAGAAAATACAGTCTGCCTGAGGCTGTCATGATGGCATAGGATGGGGGACATAACAGCCTAAGGGGTCAGTTAGCAAAGGCCTCTCTGAGGAAGGCTTGTCTTCAACTGAGGGGCTGAGGGGCTGAGAGGAGCCTGGGGAAGAATTTCAGGTAGAAGAATCAACATGTGTAAAGGCTGCAGTCCAAAGAGGCTGGTGTGTTTGAATGATGCGTTGCAGCGTGACAAAAGCACAGAGGGCAAGGAAAAAGTGCTGCAGGAGGAGGATACAGAGGGAAGACACCATGTGCTCTGGGTCATGCCCTCTGTGCTGGACCCCCTGAGAACAGAAGCAGCCTCCAGTCAGCAGTGTCTTAGGAAAAGAGAGGCTGGAGAGGTCAGTAGCAGGCAATGACCGCTCCCAGTCTGGTGGAAGTGGGCGAAAAGCTGCATGGTTTCATCACCACCCTACCCCAGCGGCCCCAGAATGGAAGACAAAATTGAATCTGCTCGAGTCTCATCCAGATGAAGAAGGGGAAGTCTGCAGAAAATAACTATGTCAAGTCTCCATGTGCCTCTAACAGAAGCCGGAGGCAGCTATGGATAAAGAGACTGCACAAGGCCTATCAACAATGCAGTGGGGGTGGGGAGATCCAGCAAGCCTCCAGTCAAAAACCCAAGTTGCTTGGAGCCGGCCTGGTGGCGTAGTAGTTGAGTTCACGCACTCCGCTTCGGCGGCTGGGGGTTCTATAGGTTCAGATCCTGGGCGCAGACCTAGCACCGCTCATCAAGTCACGCTGTGGTGGCATCCCACATAAAACAGAGGAAGACTGGCACAGATGTCAGCTCAGCAACAATCTTCCTCAAGCAAAAAGAGGACGACTGGCAACAGATGTTAGCTCAGAGCCAATTTTCCTCACAAAAACCAAAACAAAAAACCTCAAGATGCTATCACCTGGTTATCTGCCACCATGTACTCTTTCCTCTGGTCCTCAATTCAGATGAATGACTGAGTGGGTTTTCTTTTTTTCTCATTTTATCCTTTGGACTGAAAGTGTCTCCAGCTGCTGGTCTTGTCTCAAGAGTCAGATCCAAGAAGTTTGTAAAAAATGGATACTGTGTATCACTGTACAGGTATTAATACATTATATCAGACAAAATTATAAATATCTGCATGCAAATGACAAGAGAAAGAACCAGAGAGTTAAGCACACAGTAGATCATGAAGGATTTTGTAAATTAGGTCTGGCTCTTGTGTTTCTCTAAACATATAATTTCAATCCAACTGCAGACATGACACAGATTACGTGGATACTAAACCACCTGCTGCACTCATTAAGCTTCTGAAATTCTTGCTTATCCTGCTTCTGCATGAAATGCCTTTACTCACCCGGGGAAAAGCTACTAATTTGCTAAGAGTCAGCCTAAGTGTTACCACCTCTGTGAACACTCCTCAGCCCCAAACCTATGGCCACTCCCACCTTGGTGTCCCGATTCTATCTTGTACAGACTATTTTCATTGCATTTATTTACTTTATTGTGCTCAGGCACATATATGATGCCTTACTCTAGTCTCTGGGCTCTTCGAAGGCATGGATTGTGTCTTATTTGTTTATCTTTGGATGCTCAACATGGTGAGCACTCAATAAATGTTTTCAGACTATTGCATGAGTGAAAACTTGATCTTCAAATGGACACTAACAGAAATATGACTCCCCTACATTGGTGGGAGACCACAGACAGTTTGGACTATCATTTACTTAAAGCTGAGGCTATGCCAAAATTGAAGGGTATAACAACCACCACCATCACGTAATGGCTGCTCATTCTGTGCCAGTCACTGTTCTAAGTGCTTGACATGAATTAGTCAATTTACTCCTCCCAACAGTCCTACTGCAAGTCCAGGGAGGGGTGAAGAGGCTGAGGCTGGTCACCTGGAGAGGAGGGCCCAAATGGACAGGTGAAATGAGGAGAAGATCTGGAGAGGTGTCATGAGCCAGAATATAAAGGCAGAGGGGCTGAAGAGCCGGGTTCTTTAGGAATATGGTTTGGACTGTTGACTGGGGTTAGGTTTTTACTGCCTATTGCAATATGGAATCATAAGACACAATCAATACACAAAATGGGTAGGATTTTTTCATCACACGGGAGCAAATGTATCATTGCTAAAATGAGAAGTAATACTCTAAAACTTATCAAGAAAATAATTCAAAATGCCTTATGTTGTTTCTGGTTCCATAGAAGATGGAGTAAGCACATCTTCTGGCTAATTACAACCAAACTGCTGTGCAAAACATATTAAGTGGGCCACCCTGGTGACCTAGTGCTTAGGTTCAGGGTGCTCGACTTTGATGGCCTGGGTTCAGTTCCCGGGTGTGGACCTACATCACTCGTCTCAGTGGCCATGCTGTGGCAGCAGCTCACATACAAAAAGAGGAAAAATGGCAACAGATGTTAGCTCAGGGCGAATCTTCCTCAGAAAAAAAAAAAAAGAAAGAAAAGAAAAAAAAACATGAGGCAACTATCAAAAAACCTCTTGAAAGGTGGAGAAAGAAAGGCAGCTTGGCTAGGGGCCCTGGGACTGGAGGGATGATGCAGTGGTGAGTTCTCTGGATTAAAAAAAAAAAAGGCCCAAGAAAACATATTGACTGCCTGCTAAAATAGAAGATTTACATAGGAACAAGAGACTTATAACATAATACTCAAAATGTCCAGAATAAATAAAAGACTATTCCTCATGCTAAGAACCAGGAAAAACAACTCAAATGAGAAAAGACAATGGATGCCAACACTGAGGTGACAAAGATGTTGCAATTATTGAACAGGATTTTAGAGCAGCTATCAGTAAATGTTCCAAGAAATAATTATGAACACTCTTGAAACAAAGTGAAAAACAGTCTCATCAAATAAAAAGAAGATATAAAGACCCAAATGGAAATTTCAGAACTAAAAATTACAATAAGTAAAAAACTCACTGGATGGGCTCAATAGCAGAATGGAAATTTAACAAAGGAAAGAATCAATGACCCTGAAGATATATCAGTAGAAATTATCCAATCTGAACAACAGAGACAAAACAGAAAAAAATGAACAAGTGCCTATAGGACAATAACAAAAGATCTAATGTTCATGTTACTGGAGTCCCAGAAGCAGCGGAAAAAGAGTGTGGTACACAAAATATATTTGAAGAAATAATGGCTGAAAACTTCCCAAACTTGGCAAAAGACATAAATTTATCAATTCAAGAATCTGAGCAAACTCTAAAAGAATAAACCCAAATAAATCAACACCCAGATGCAGCATAATCAAATGTCTGAAAATTAAAGATAAAGAAAAACTCTTTAAAGCAGCTGGAGAACAAGTATTACCTACAGGGGAAGAACAGTTTGAATGACTATAGATTTCTCATCAGAAACCAGGGAGGAGAGAAGGAAGCAGCAAAACATTGTTAAAGTGCTGAAAGAAAAGAACTCACAATCCATAATTCTATATCCAATGAAAATATCTTTTAGAAATGAAGGCGAAATAAAGACATTATGAGATGAAGGAAAATGAAGTTATTTGCCACTATCAGACCTGCTCTAAAAGAAGTAATAAAGGAAAAGTTCTTCAAATAAAAGGAAATGACAGAAACTTGAAACATCAGGAATGGAGAAAAAGTAATTTTTGGGGTAAATATCTGGGTAATATAATCTTCTCTTGAATTTTTAAAGTTATGTTTGATGGATGAAAGAAAAATTATAACACTGCTCATGTGGTTCTTAATGTATGTAGAGGTAATATTTAAAACGACAGTATCATAAAGGAGGGAAAAAGCACCTACAGGTAGGAAAGATTCTATATTCCACTTGAACTGGTAAAAGGCCGATACTAGTAAACTATGATAAGTATGTATAATATAATCTCTAGAATAAACACTAAAAACCTATACAAAGAGAGAGAGCTTAAAAAACTATAGCTATATTAAAATGGCACACTAAAAAATGTTCAAGTATCCCATAAGAGGACAAGGAAAGGGAAACAGAGGTACAAAAAAACAGAGAGAACAAATATAAAATAAGTAAAATGGCAGGCTTAGATCCTAACCAATCAAAAAAATACATTAAATGTAAACCGTCTAAACACAACAATTAAAAAAACATGACTCAAGAGAGATGTCACACAAAATGGCAGAGTAGGAAATTCTAGGGGTTGTCTCTTCACTGAACCAACCATGAAGCTGGGAAGAGTGAATGGAATCAACTATTTTGGAACTCTGGAACATGACCAGAAACTTTTAACAACCAGAGGAATCCTTATAACAATGAAGGGAGAGGTTGCTGATCTTTCACAAGTAAGCAGCATGTGCAAACCCGCCACCATCCCCCATGCCTCAGACATGCTTCAGCTGTATAGATAGCAGCCTGCGTTTCTGAAAAAGCTGGCTGATGCCAGGGCAGGCAGTGGGAACCTTGCCCTCCCAAAATTTGGGGTTGTGCATTTTGGTCTGATGGATCCCTGAGGGTCAGCACAGATGCTTGCCTTGGATTTGATCCTCTCAGCAGCACCGGCTTGCCCCAGGGGCATCGATCAGATTTAAAGAGACAGAATCCCCTTCCCCTGCCTCCCTATTTAGAATCAGATAGCTATGACAAGTCACCGACTACAGAGAAAATGGAACAGAAACTTCAGTGACCATAGAAAAACAAGGAATACACACTTGGCAAAAATAGTTTGGAAAAGTAACAGCCCCAGCCCTCAACAAGCAAAAATTAGCAATCCCTGATGACTAAGAGAATCACATTTTGACAGTTACCACATTATAACACTTAGAATGTACATTTCTTAACAAAAAATTATAAAGCATACAAGGAAACAGGAAAGTATAAACCATTCACAGGACGAAAAGAATTTTACAGAAACCATTCTGAGGAAGCCCAGACACTGGACTACACTAAACAAAGACTTTAAATCAACCATCTTAAATATGCTCAATGAGCTCAGGAAACCATGGACAAAGAACCAAAGGAAATCAGGAAACAACAGATGAACAAAATGAGAATACCAATAAAAAGAATTCTAGAAAGGAACCAACCAGAAATTCTGGACTGAAAAGTACATTACATGAAATGAAAAATTCACTAGAGGGATTCAACAGCAGATTTGAGAAGTAAAAGAAAAGATCAGCAAACTTGAGGATAGGTCCTTGGAAATTATCCAGTCTGAGGAGCAGAAAGAAAACTGAATGAAGAAACTGAACAGAGCCTGAAGGACCTAGTAAGAACACAAAGAACAGAATGATGGTGACAGCTGTATAGGACCTGGCGCCTCACGAAACGATGGGGCTGAAGAGCTGGGTAAGAGTCAGATCTGACAGTTTCAAGCTTTGGCGACTGTGGTGAATTTAGTTAGTGAACACACAGGAGCTGAGAGATTGGGAGAGGAAGCGGATATCTCGACTTCAGATTTAGGCAGGGTCTGAGGTATGAAAAAAGGCACATAAATCTGCCCTACAAACAGATGAAATACAGTCCTAGAGCTCAGGAGAGAAGTCCTGTTTGAGAGAGCGATTAGGAGCCATCTAAACCACCTTGGAAACTGAGGCGATGGTGCAGCAGACCAGCATCTGTTAAGAGTGCCGTAGAACAGAACCCTCAACAGGGACATGGTGCTGAGCTGAGGAGTAGAAACCAGGGAAGGAGCGGCAGGAAGACTGAAGAGGAGACTGAATGTCATCAAAGGAGTGGCATCGAGGGACCCATGAGCAGAAGCATAGGAACTAGTGACCAAGGTGACAATTGAACTGTTGGAGTGACTGCTAAGCAGCAAACGCTGTGCACCGACGACGCGCTGAGCTGCCGTGCTTGACACACACAACACTCTGCGTCCACCACCTCATCTGAGTCGGAAGCCGCCCGTGACCAGCTGAGAGGCGAGCCCGGGGGACGCGCGAGGCGTAGGCGGCCTGAGGCCGTGGAAGGGGCTTACCCGACTGCGCACCTCCAGGCGGTGGCCTAGCCACGGCCCCGCAACCGGCCAGCCCGGGCGCCGGCGGCCCGCGAGGGCCCAACGTGCGCCAGGCCGGGCCGCCAGGACCTGTCCCCAGCGTCCCAGGCCCGCCCTCTCAGAGCGGGAAACCGCGTGGTCCCGACGTGCACCGCGCGCGTCTGCGTCACTGCGGGCGACTGCTGCGAGAGGGGCGCGAGGGAGCCGGTTGCCGGGCAACGGGGCTAGGCCGCTCCCGGCCGTCAAGGACCCCCAGAGTCTTGGGTTTCCGGAGGAAGAGCGCGCGGTGAGGCTCCCGCCGTCGGTCATCACCTTGCAGACCCTGGAAATCCGATTCCATGACTCCTTTCTACCGGAGCGGGGAATGTATTCAGTCCCAGTCACCCACGCCCCCTAGGGAAGTGAGTTTCTCCAAGGCTGTGGCTCTTTGAGAGCCCAAATTCCCCCTCAGCACTGCCCCTTGCAGGTGCAGGGTTTTTCTGGGACCCCAGGTACAGAGCCCCCGCACACAGCTGGAGATTTCCCACGGTTGGTTGTTTGGGTTTTATTCTGTCTTTGTAAGTTACTCCAGTTGTAAAGACTGCCTGGAAAATGGCACATTTAGAATGAAGCGAAACCCAACAGGCACTTTTTTCCACATATGCTAAGGGTACTCCCCTCCCCCCCCCCCCCCCCCCCCCCCCCCCGTCTGAACAGCTAACTCACGTTCTACTAGTCTGAGCTTTAAAGAAAAGCCCTTTTGGTGGGTTTCCAACTCTGAAATTCCTCCCTCCTACCACAAACTGTGATTCTGTCACCTCTCTTGCTCCTTCATTTTATTGCAGATAGTTCACATTCCTCCAGTTGTAAGTCAAATACACTTTTCATCCTCATTCCAGCTCTAGGTCCCTTTTGCTCTAACTAGCAGCTCTCTGGGCTTCTCCTTTGTCCTCAAATAGTTTGTATATTCTGACCAATCATTTCAGTTCTCA
Source organism: Equus asinus (assembly GCF_041296235.1). NCBI lineage: Eukaryota > Metazoa > Chordata > Mammalia > Perissodactyla > Equidae > Equus > Equus asinus. Next base: position 16,849,033 of record NC_091803.1, on the reverse strand, counting down.
CCTCGGTGATTTTTTACTTTGCCCTCTCTGTCAATCTCCATCCCTTGCTAAACCAGATTGTATGTCCAAGCTGGTTGCAGAGGTTGTAAACCAGGCTGCAGAGATTCCAAGTATTGTTGGTGAAAAGCAAGGAACAGTGCTGTCGCTCCTCCACAAATGCATGCTTTCTAACAACGTTGCGCTCATATGGCAGACTGGAAGTTCTTTTATCTGTTCTTGTGACCTTGCTGTCACATTGACAACATTTGTCCCAAACCTCCTATAGGCTGCCACAAACTTTCCACTCAATCCCACTCTACTTTCAGTGAACGATCTCACCTACATCTACTTTGCATCTGTATTTCTTGTATACATCTTTTAAAGAAAAATGTGAAATAGACAAAAGTAGGAAAATAACACAGATATAATTCACCACCCAAAATAAACAAATATTGTCATATCTCTTTCAAACCTTTTTTTTCCAAATATTTTTAAATGAAAAAATGTCTAGAGGAGGAAAATCATCTTTTTCCTCTACCCTTCTAAGTTCTCAGCTAGGGCCCCTGGAACAAAATAACAGATTAACAAGAGAAAAGCATACAAATTTATTTAATGTAGGTTTTATGTGACACGGGAGTCTTCATAAGGAAATGAAGACCCAAAGAAGCGGTTAAACCCAAGTGTTTTTATGCTAGGTTTGATGAAGAGTGGAGCGTCATGGAAAAATGTGATAGGACGAAAAAGGGTGTGAGCTGAGTGTAGTAAACTGGGGAAAATCTTGAGGCCAGTTCAGCTTCCCCTCAGCATCCCTCCATCTTAGAAATAAGGGTGTTTCTTTCCTCTGCATATAAGGAGGCCACTTCTCACATGACCTGCTTCAGGGAAAGGTCAGCAAGTCCTTCCTGCACAGGCCATTTCTCAAATTCCTTCAGCTTAAAATAGTCAGTATACCAAAGTGCCATATTTGGGGGTAGTATGTCCTGAACTCTGTCAAAAGAAAACAGCTCAGGTAAAAATGAAATTTCCTTTGTGCTCCACCCCAGCGCCACCCCTCATCCTGCTTTTCTCTAGAAGCAACTATCATCATAAATTTTCTGTTTTTGTAGACACCTAGATATATATGTATCCATAAAAGTGTAACATTTTGAGTGTTGAGATAGTCCATAATTTCCTCACTGGTTTATACACCATCTGTTTTACACTGTTGCCTGGAGACAGAAGACAGATTGGCAGTTCCCAGGGGCTGTGAAGAGGAGCGAAGAGGAAGTGACTGTTCAGTGACTACGAGGTTTTCTTTTTGGGTGGTGAAAATGTTTTGGAACTAGATTGAGGTGGTGGTTGCATGACAATGTGAAGGTACTAAATGGTTAATTTTCTGTTATGTGAATTTCACCACAATTCAAAGAGCAATGGGAAGCCATGGAAAGGTTTTAAGGAAGGGAGGGTGACTCGATCAGATGTAACTTTGAGAATAATGATTAGAATGAGGATGGCCTGCAGGGGCAGAGCTCCAGTAGGGAGCAGATTTAGGAGGGTATTGAGGCTATTTAGCTGAGTGGCGATAGCTGGTGCCATATCACACCCCTTAAAATCCTGAGCATAAAGCTCCAACCCTTCAAATGGCATTCAAGACCTCTACAATTTGGCTCTTAATTTGGTCACTCGGAGCTAGCAGGAGCTTCTGTCATTCTTCAATGTGCCAAATTCTCTTTCACTGCTGTTAGCTTTGCCCGGAGTATTCTTCCCCTCACTCCTCCCCTGCCAACTTTTACTTACTCTTCAGGTTTCAGCCTAAATGTCATTTACGTCATGGAAGCGTCCCCTGGCTCCTTGAATGGATTGGTCCCTTTGCCGTGTCCTCCTTTTCATGCACCCTTTGGGTCATGCCTCCCACAGGTTCAGTGTCAGCTGCCCCGCCAGCCTGCAAGCTTCAGGAGGGGGGGACGTGTCCTTGGCACTGTATCCCTAGTGCCTTAAATACGTAGACATTGAATAAGAATTTGTGGGAGGAAGGAATGAATTTGCATCTCAAGGAAGTTGCTTCAGCATTCCTCATTTCTCTCATACTTCAATCTCGACCTCCTCTGACTTCTTGTTAGCCTTTGATGAAGACAATAAGAATAAAAAGACGTTTTCGCATACTGAGGTATATGGGGCATACTGGGGTATAAGGGGAAACCATTCTGGTTTAAATCTCTTTCGGCCTGAAACTTGTTTTTCCCGGAGAAGCCCGACTTACAGCCCATGAAACGTGCACTGCGCCTCTGCCTCAAACATTTTCCCAAAGCAAAGATGGGCTCTTCAAAGACAGGGGCCAATGTTTCTCTTTCTCTGACATCAGTACCAGTACTTCTTCGAGGATAAGCTTTTCTTCCCAGAGGACCAAGGTCAACTTGACCTCTGCATATGTGCTAACTGCAGCACGACATCCCTTGTGACTTCGGGGAAAAAAATTGTATTCCTGTCATGCTTGATTATATGGTCTTTGTTCTGAAAGAGTATGTAATCACGCTGTAAACCACGCTTCCCCGGAGTGCTTTCTTCCCCGAGGAAGAGAGCGCTTCCAGGCTAGTCCTCTGCTCAGTGTCACTCTATCTTTCTTACCTATAGCTTGGTTATTGGTTATATGCATTGACACTGTGAGCATGCATAAGTCTTCTTTCTCTTCATTATTTTTTTAAGATTGAGCTAACAAGTGTGGCCAATCCCTTTTTTTTCTTTTTTTCCCCCCAAATCCCCCCAACACATAGTTGTGTATTTTTAGTTGTAGGTCCTTCTAGTTGTGGCATGTGGGACGCTGCCTCAATGTGGCCTGATGAGTGGTGCCATGTCCGCACCCAGGATCCGAACCAGCGAAACCCTGGGCTGCGGAAGCAGAGCTCGCGAACTTAACCACTTGGCCACGGGGCTGGCCCCTCCTCTTTCTCTTTAAAAACACTTTCCTTGATGCCATTACCTATACTTCAGTTTCTAATGTATGTGTCTGTCTTTCTTCCATGTTTGGAAGGTCCCTAAAGAATGGAGCATCTCTTGCCTATTTTTCTCTCTCCTACAGTCTCCTGTGTACAATAAGAACTCAGCAATGTTTGCTGAGTTGACATGATTTGAGAGGACACAGCTGTTGCAGTATTAGTCATTTTAAACAATATAGGAATTAAAGAAACTGTTTTCAAAATTTATTTTGAATATTGGTTCCATAGGAAAAAATGTATTTAATTAGAGGAGACGTGGAGATTTCAGAAGAGATTTTGCAGGACAGTCCGGGCTGCTGCCAAGGACTTTGGTGTTTACCTTAGAGACTTACACTCTCTCTAGAAGCAGTGCTGCTGTGTTAACCGTTACAGTTAGGCTCAGAGGGAAAACAGTGCACACAGAAGGAGGGAGAAGGGTTCCAGAGCCCGTGGGCCCCATGAGACTGCCTGAAGCAGACTTGCTGAATTGTGAGAGGTGACAGGCAAAGTAAAAGGGGTGTGTGGGAGATCTCGTGGGGTGACAGAAATGTGCCAGACTGCAGAAAGTGTTTTCAGTTGGCCAGTATGACTAGTGGACACAGGACACAAGGATGAGAGGGGGCCTGTCCTCCTCCCTAAGACCCATCAATGGCTCGCCACTCTCTCTGGAACCAAATGAAAACTTAGCCTGAGTCAAAATTCCTTTCGCTTGGCCATAACTTACCTTTTCAGCTTTATCTGCCATTTCTCTGCTCACATGTTCTATGCTTTAACGGAACCAGAGTACAGACCTTTTCCTAACCTTGCTGCCTCCTATTTATATATCTTTTGTAGAATTTTCCCTCACCTGGTCTGTCCTCTTCCCTAATTTCTACCTGTTGAAATCAGGTCTATCCCTTAGGGATCAGTTACAAATGCAGCCTTTCCCGATCTTTCCATGTGGGAACAATCTCAACAGCCCCTACAGCATTTGCTCATAACGTACATTCAGAATGGCAGCGCTTGGCACTGTCTTGCAGTTCACTCCTTGAAACACTGGCTTCTTTTGGTTTTCAAATGCCATCCTTCACCTGATTTTCTTCCTACTTCTCGAGCTGCTCTTTCTAAGGTCCTTGGCAAGTTCAGCTTCCTGTACTTGGCTATTTTAAATGCTGAAATGCCTCAAGGCTCCATTCGGGATCCTTTTCTCACACTCTTTCTTTGGCCATCTCAGCTATGATTTCAGTTACCACCAAATTCCCATCACCTCAGACTTCTCTGAGCTCCAGAGGCTCAGTTAACATCTTCACCTGGATGCTCAGCGGCAACTCATTTGAGAATATTCTATCTATGCCTGGCCTCTTCTAGTGTTCCCTCTCGAGTGGATAGTCGAGAGACTATCAGTTCTCATCAGTTCCACAAGCCAGAAACCTGGGAGCTCCCTCTCCTGAACCCTCTATCTAAACCCTTTTACACATCGCTGTGGCCTGTCATTTCTCCCCATCTCTACTGCCACTACCCTTGTCTCATCTTCCATCATCCTTTCGAAGACTACAAGTTTCCTTACTGGATTTTCCCATCGACACCTGATCCACTCTGATCTGTTCTCCACATTGCAACTGGAATAGTCTTTTCAAAATGCAAATGTGATCTTGATCCCCCTTTGCCTAAAGCTGATCAACTGCTTTCCGTCATCTGCATGATCTGCTCCTGCCTCGATCCAGACTCATCTTGTACCACTCTCTGCCTGGCCTCCAGCTACACTGGTCTTTCAGTTTCTTTAGTGTCCCATCACTGGGCCTTTGCACATGCAGCTCTTTCTACTGGGAGTGAGCTTTCCCTGCCTTGCTGCCTCATTCAGACCTCCTCATGCTTTGTATCTTAGTCCAGCTGCCACTGTATCAAGGAAGCTTTCCATAGCCCCTCCTTGTATGCTCAGAGCACTCCAGCACCCCTTTATTGCACTTACTCCACTTGCAGTTATACACTTGTTTTTGTGATTACTGATTGTCCTGTTTGTTTCCCTCAATAGCCTGTAAGCTCCAGAAGGGTGGGATCACATCTCTATTTGCTCTTGACTGTGTCCCCAGTCCCTGGGAGAGTAGACACTTGATAACAAGTAATGGATGTGTGAAATCAACTTTTGAGGACAAGGAACAGCAAGGATTCATCTTTGAAAATTTCAGCGCCTGCACAATGAATGGTTGCATTTAATGTGTGGATAACTAAGAAAGCAGCGTAAAAAGAGAATTCATTCATTCACTCCCAAATGTTCAAAGGGCTACCGTTTGCTGGGTAATGCGGTAAGAGACTGAGGACAAGGGCCACCTTGGTGAGCAGGATTAAGGCTCACGGGCTGTAAATCACAACGGTATGTAGTATGCTTCAGCTGTATGCCCTCGCCTTTGCTTTCATCCAGGCATCTTCCCACTTGCCCATTCCACCCCTTTGTCCCTTTTCACTTTGCCAGGGCCGCCCCGGGGAGACAAATTCGGCCTGTATGTATAAACCGTAACTCCCCCTCCCTTCTTCTTTATGACATGTTACCATCTTTCTGGTGGCCTGATCTTACGACCCCTCAGAAGAAATACTCTGCCGGCCAGAGTGACCAGCTGTCCGGGCTGTTACCTAGAACTGGGGCTTGGCCACAGGACCCTGGGATGACCCCTCAGGCGAAAGTACCAGAACCCCTGGGGCCTCTGGTCAAGGCCAGGAGCGGGTGAGGGAGTGGCGAGGGCTGGAGTGCACCTGGGAGAAAGGTTCTGCCCGGAAGGCACCGCTGGCCCACACCAGACCCACACCCTAGAAGGTACTTCAAAGCATGGGGCTGCTGAGGTGCAAGGGCCCCTGTTTGCTCAAGGTGGTCCCTGCCTGATTTCTGTACCCCTCAGCTTCACACTTGAGCTCCAGGAGGGACCTGCAAGACGGCTGTGACCAAGAACTGTCCATTTTCTCAGTGGTGTTTCTGATGGAGCAGCATCCCTCTGCATTCTGCTACAGGGAGCCGAAAAACCCGGCCGTAGGCAAGTGTGCCCCGTCTTCTGTAGGGATGCAGATCATCGTCCCACTGGGCAGTCTCAACACAATTTTCCTACTTGTTTTCCTGGTTCTGACCTCCTTAGTTATACACTAGCTTCTGATTACTTGCCTCATTCTCTCCTTACTTGATGAGTCATTTGGGCAATTCTCCTGCTTACCAAGCCCAGGCCTTCCCCCTCTCTCCCTCCCTTGTGGGTCCCCTTGGCTTAACGCATTGGCAGCATTAGATTGCAGACAGTCCTGCTGGGGAAAGGTCGCCTTGCAACCGGCCCCATTCTGTCAGCTCCCTCTGCAAATCCCCTGGTAGCTGACTGGCTTGCTCTGAATCCTCTTATGATTGGCAGCTTCTGTTCCTGAGCAGAATTTGTCCCATCCAATTTTAAGGTGGCGGATTATTTTTGTATCTCAAGGATGGAGGAGTATCCATAACCTGAGACCCCAGATTTTATGCAGAACCCTGCTTCTAGATAAATGACAGTATCGACCACTTTGGCACTTTCTGTTTTACAATTGCCAAGGACAGGAGATTGTAGAGAGGATGGAAGACGTTTAAGGAGTACAAACTAAAGCAGCAAAGAAAATGTGATAGCTGTTGCACCCTTCAGAAAATGTCCAGTTTTTAAGATACATTCTGCACCTGAAGGTGCAGAGCTTAAGTGGATTCAGTGAACCCCAGGATACAAAATAGGCTTTTTCACTGGAACCCCAGACTTCAAAACCACTTCAATTGGTCAGTTTTCACCACTCCTCTCCATTGCCATGTTGAAATATTTATTGGAAAAATTGAAAACACAGATGCAATGTATTATACAAAGAAATGTCTTAATATCATAATAAAAGCATTGTTGGAAGGAAACAAAAGCCAGTGGCTACCTGCCCTGGGAAGGTAGGCACTCAGTGAAAAATGAAATTCATTTTTAGGAACTATTCTAATGGAAAATTGGGGAAAAGGTTAAAAACGGAAGAAAAACAAACCCAACCCCATCCCTGCAAACCTAATGTGAAAGAGTTTGTTATAAGTTTGAGACAATTGCATTATCACCAAGATTTATCCGAACCCCCTCGGTTTGTCCCTATGAGTAGTAATCAGCTTAATTTAGGGCCTTCAAACCTGAGGTAGTTGAGGGTCACCTGAAAGACATGTCTGGAAATGATCTACTCTTAGAATTGGACCCAACGGCATCTGTTTCATGTTGCTCTGCCTCCTGGGGTGAGAGGCTATGCCACCACTGTGGGTTCTGGTCCTGTATTTGGTCTGGACCCGGGAGACGAAGGACGTGAGCAGCAGACAGCTGGCCCGGCTTGCTGTGTTGATGGCTGGCAGGCCGGGGTGGTGGCTTTCTATGCTATAGGTGGTGCAGTCTCTGGAGGACCGAGGATGGTGGAGAGAGGGCAAAGCTAATCCGGTTGGAAGGCCAATGCCGGGACTGAAGGCTTTCATTGGCAGGAGGATTTCCAGAGACTTGGAAAGGTGGTAGAAGGTAGCAAGAAATTTACCAGTTATCAAAGACCAGGGTAAGTGGAGCCAGTAGACCCCTCCAGACCAAGATACTGGCCAAGAAGTGAGCACTTCCCAGGAGCAAGCTCAGAACCAGCTCCCCATCAGTGAGAGGCTGGAGCAAACCAACCTGACCGACTGACATGCATCTGTGACCCCCGTGGTACCTGGTATAAACCCTGGTGTCTGACTTGGCAGCTCAAACAATTCCAGGAAAGGATGCTCTGGACAATGTTGGTTCTTCCAGCTACTGGGTTAGGGACTCATATTCATACAGGATCCTGCTGTGGGCAGCCGAATCAGGAAACAATCTAAATTACAGTCAAATTTAAACTCCTTGCTCAGATACAAAATAACCCCACAAAGGTAGGTTTTTTACTTCTATTTTTCCTTATTATGTACACACATATCCTTACTCTAGAAGTATTAGAGCACTGTATTACAAAATGAAATAACGGATGCAGCTTTATTTCAACCTCTCGTCTATCCTAAGCCACTGCTTTGTTGTTGTCCTGCCTCGTTATGACCCATTTACGCTGACCCCTGAGACTTCAGTCACTAGCGATGCTCAGGGCCTAATTTAAAAGGCTCTTAGGTTCATTTTTAGCCTTAGGGTATGATTCCTGTTCTAATCAAGGAATTTCACACCAAGTATAATATAGTCATTTTTAGAAAAGCCAAGGCAGGACAATTTAATTCTGGCTAGAGAACAGACTAGTTTCTAATGTGAGCAATGATGAAAGTAATACTATATCTGACAGGTATTTCCTTGTATGAGACTGAACGAGCCTGTGTTCCTGTTTAACTGCTTTCTTAACTGTTTTATTACTCAGGCTAAGCCCATGAAGCTTGTACAAATTACTGTGGCTTCTTTTTAGAGGGAGTGTTATTCAGAGAATCCTAACGTGGCCCAATATACTAGATTTTTTTCCCCGCTGTTAATTTGGAGCACGACTGTGTGAATGGCTGAGATTCTGGAAGGGAGGACTAGCTACCTCTGGAAATGTTGCTCCGTGCTGAGAACACACTGATTGGCTTAATTGGCACAACTGGGCCACGGATGCCACACAGCACTCCTTCTGAGCCTTGGATGGAAAAACGCTGAGCACAAAGCAGCATTAAACATCAGAGCACTCAATTGCTACTGCTGACGCCTCTTTAGCTCAGTATGGAGAGCACAGGTCCGAGTCTTGTCATCCGAGCTAGTGGGAGACAGTGGTTTGAGTGCCCTACCGAGAAAATGCAGAGAGGGAGTGGAGGGGCTTTAGGAAGGAGGTGGGTGATTCACAGTGATCAAACAGAAGTCTCACAACCTTTCATGTAGCAACACTTCACAATGTTCCTCTGGGACAGGTCCTGGTAAGTGCTTATCGGCTACTACCTATGAGTTGCTACAGATAAGGAAGGAAGATTCTGTTTGTCCAAGATTGGAAGGTCACTTAAATGCTGGGGTCCATTTGGAGGTGGAGAAGTGCTGTCAGGCTGCCCAGCTCCAGGAGGCTGTTAATGCGCCCTCTGTCCTCATCCTGTCCACAGGGCAGAGAGGGCCCGGGACATGAGGCTGGTCCCCCTTTCTCGTTTTCCCTGACCCAGATGCTCTGAAGAACGTGCCCGCTTCGGGATCCAAGCCGTCACAGGTCGAGATGGCATCTTAGCCTTGTTTCCGCTTCTTGAAGACTGATGTCCTGGGGCAGCAACACAAGCCTTGCCATAGTCACCCCTGAAATCCTGATTATTCCAAGCGTCTTTTTGTAGGCTGCTGCTTAACAGAGGTTAGTAATAAATATTAAAGGTACCAAACCAAGCATAGGGTTCTTTCCTGCTGGGAGCAAGTTTGCCTGATCTTCTGGGTCTGTCAATTAGGTAGAACATGGAACTGTCGTCTTCAGATTCAAGAGGATGCCAAGGCAGGCATTTGGAGAAAGGAACTGGAAACCCTGCCCACACTCCCTCCTAGGGCCCTGCCTGGGTCTGAAAGAGGGTGGCATGGAGAATTCATTCCATGGGGAAGAAACGTAGCTATTCTCACCAGCTCCATTCGAGCACGTGATAAGGTTTTTCAGCCTGGTCACAAGGAGCTCCCATGAAAGGTGTCTCCTGGAGACCTGGGCCGTGTGCACCCTCCTTTCTCTCATTTGTGAAGGTGGGCAGAGGCTTTCCGCTAAGCTCCAGCTTTAGGAAGGAAAGGCACTCGCTCTGCTTCTGCCTTTGGAGGAAAGCTGTGGCTCAGCAGCTCCGCCCGACCTGGGGAGTGGCCTTGGCTGACCCGCACTCGCTCAGCAGGACACTCAGCGTGGAGGCTGATGTGGAGCACCAAGGTGAAGCCTGAGCAGCACCATCGCTGTTAACTGCTGTGGTCAGGGGCCCCTGAGAGCTCAGAGCTCCAGGCGGGTTCCCTTTGGGAGAGTTGGCTATATGAATGACACTTGAAAAAAGAAAACCAAAAAACCCAACCAACCACCATAAGAAGCAGTGGGAATCCATGGAACTGCCAAAAGTGGGGAGAACTGCCTTGGCATTCTTAGCCAGGACACTCGTGCTCTTCTGACTCTGCGCACAGATTCAGGGTAGTGTCCTGGTTTGGAATCCACCAGCCCTCTGACGCTCGCAAGTTTGTGCAAATGATGAAACTGAAAAGACTGAGAAGAAAATAGAAAAGAAAATGCATAAGCTCTTCCCTCTCCGGGCTCCCCACAAGAACAACAAGCCAGTCTGACAAAGACACCGATTGTTTGGGGGTAAAACAGCAGGCGGGACTTGGAGGGAGGTCCTCTCTGTGGGGTGGCCCTGCTGCCCCTCCTCTCTAGCCCTTGGCCAGCCCGGACACTAGGGAGGTGGTGAGAGAACACAGATCACGGGTTCTAACACAAAGGGTGTCACTGTGGAGGGAGTCTTTGCAAGGCCATGCAGGTCCTCAGCACTGGACAATGAGAGTGGTGTGGCTGCCACTGGGACCCCCAAGGTTTAGCTGGTGGCTGGGGAACAACAAACACAGAGATGGGCGACAAGGATTTACACTCTGATGTGTGGGGCGTTGGTGTGGCTCTACTCTTTTTCGGTCACTGCTTCTTGCACTGCAGGTGGAGATGCTTCTGTTCCTAAAAGACAGTAATAATTTATGTTTCATAGCACTTCATGCATGCACGCATTCATTTAACCAACAAAAACTGCCACCATGTTGGGCTCTAAAATACACTATAATCATAACCCTCTATTCCCTGAGTTCAGCCTCCAGGAGTGACTGGGATACATCAGTGGTAGGTTCCCAAAGTCAGCCAAGTTCAACAAGAATCAGCCATCTTGGTTGTGATCAAGTTGGCCAAGCTGGATATCTGGAAGAGCTCCCTCCGGCCGATGAAGAGTCTCTGGGCTGGTGGGCTGAATATCACTCCACTCCACTCCACTCCATTTCTAGCTCCTGACCCATTGCTGCCCACTGCTGGCTCTAGACAGTCAGAACCTTCTAATTCACTAGCCCCTGTCTGCTAGATCTTCACTGACCAGCATCCATTCACTATTCAACTCTGCTGGCCAGAAACTAAGCTCCTGGGGAGTAAACCAGGCTAACTGGGCCTGGAAGGGAACGGAGGTGAGTGAGGGACCAGTCCACTGGTCAACGTTAAGGTCTTGAAAGGTGACAACAAAAGCTTTCGATTCGCAACAATTTATGCCAGTTTGGGGCTTGAAGGTAACCTATAACTGAAGACATAACATGCCGTGTGAGTAGAGAAGCACGGGTCCTCATTCTGTTACGTTTTCAGGGAAGGCCCTCATCATAGTGCCCTCCCCTCACTCTGGCCAGTGCCGATCCTCCGAGGCCTACCTTCTTCCCAGCCCTCAGCAACACCGGCAAGCTCATAGTGCTTTTTTCGAAGCTCTCCCAGTTTTTGGCGCTCCTTCTGCAGTTCATTTTCTAGCTCCAGCACCCTCACCTGCAGGGAAAGTGAAATTTTCTTTTGAGTAGCAATCTCAGAACTGTCTTATTTTGACTAATCCCTTTCCTCCACGTTCCGTTCTCTTCCTCCGTGTTGTTCACTCTGTTTCCATAGCTTACCCAGTTCTCAGTTTCGACCTGGCTCTGCTGATTTCCCCATGCTCTCAGTCATCATCTATCCCAGTGGCTCCTACGCTGTCTCACTGGGACCCTCTACAGGACATGAACGATGTTTTACCGTCCAATGTCTGACCGGCAGTAGGGCTTATCAGATGTTCCTCTGATACATCACTATCTAAAAACAACTCTAATCTTCAGCTTATCTGCATGGTGCATTCCAATTTACTTGTAACCCTTCTCCTTCAACCCCAGTTCCCTGGAAGTCCAGGCAGGAACCAAGTATGATGGTGCTGGCTTCTCTGAGGGGCTGGTGCAACTTACAGTTATTATTGTACAGGAAAAGGCACAGCCAGTCTCACTAAAGGTTGGTTCTTGGCTGTCCCTACTCCTCATTAATTTTAGTTATTAATTCAAGAAATACTTGCTGAGCGCCCATCATGTACCCCAGGCTCTGTTATAGCTGCTGGAGACATAACGGGGCCTAGACAGACACGGTCCCTGCTCACCCTGTGGGGAGAGACAAACTAACGAACAAGAAAAGATCAGACGTAAAGAAAATGACAGGACGATGTGATAAAGACTAAGGGTGGTCAGCAAGGGCTACCCTCAGGAAGCAACTTTGAGCTGAAATCCAAATGGCCGTAAGAGATCAGCTGTTCAGAGAACTAGGGAAGAACATTCCAGGCAGAGGAAGCAGACTCTAGGCAGGAACGAGCTTGAGGTGTCGGAAGAACAGAAAGAAGTCCTGTGTGGTTGACGTGTGAGAGTGCGAGAGGGTCGTGAGACGAGGTAGGAGAAGCAGGCAGGGATCATTTCACCCGGGCCCACAGCTGGGGTGCGGAGTTGGCTGTCACTCTAAGGGCAAGGGAAGCCACTGGAAGATTTTAAGCAGGGAAGTGACATATAGTCATTTATGCTTTTAAAATATGTAGAGAACGAACAACTGTAGAGAGGAAGGAGTAGAAGCAACTAGATCTGGTTAGTTGGTTCCCGTTTTTTGCTTTTCAACTTTTTATGATGGAAAATGCAAAACATACATAGAAGGATGGAGACTGGTGCAGTGAATGCCATCAGCTACCTTCCACCCAGTTCCACCCGCTATCAACTCATGACTGGACTGGTCTCCGCAATTTTCTTTCCTATCCTCCCTGCCACCGCCGCCCAGGCCCGCCACGGGATTACTTTGAAAGACATACTCGCAACCATTATAATTAAGTTCTCTTGCAGTAGCTCAGTGGCTCAGGACAAAGGTGGCTTAGACTAGGTTAGGAGGATGGTGAAAAGTAGACAGGCTATGCCGTGTTTTGGACATTTAGAGTTGATAACAAACTTGCTGGGGGACTGGCTGTGGAGAGTGAGGGAAGGAGAGGAAGCAAGGATGACTCTAGGTTCAGGGCTTGGCACCCAGCTAGATGGTCGTGGTGCCATTTACTGAGATGGAGAAAGCCAGGGGAGGGGCAGATTGGGTGAGAGGGAAACCAGGAGACTTGCTCTGGACACATTAAGTTTGAGAGACCTATTGGGCTTCAATTGGAGACATCAAGTAGGCAGCTGGACAAGTACAGAGCTCAAGGAGAAGATCTAGTTTGGGGGAAGAATTTGGCATTTATCAGCATACAGATGGTATTAAAGTCAAGAGGGACTGGAGGAGCCCACTAAGCCAGAGAGTGTAGACAGAAATTTAGCCATATGACTTTTCCTTAAGATGCTGAGGGACCCACTATAGACTTTAACAGTCTCAATCTCGACTTTACCCCAAGACTGACCAGTAATTCTAGAACAAGGATGTTAGTGTTTTTTCAGGATCCCACTGATTCCTATTTTGCATGGCATAACTTTACTGAACAACTGAGAGAAATGCCATTTGGCAAGTTAACACTGAATCAGTTTTTTTTAAACTAAAGGTCATGAACAAATAATTCATATTGGAAATTTTAGAAAAAAAATTGTCCATACTAAGACTATTAAATACCAGTTGACAGTCAGCTAGGAGATCCCTGATAACATCTGGAGGGACACCAGTCTAAGATTAGCGGGCAAGATTTAAGATTCTGACCTTCACTCATCACCTCTCTCTACCGCCACTGTTTCCTCCGGCATCATTTACATCCACTCTTGGGCTAATAGATACATCTGTGCTCATTTTTCCCCCAAGTCTCTCTCTCACTGGCTTCTCACCATGGGCGTAATATTCGGGGTCGATGTCATGGTCAATAGAGACTGACTAGACTGAGAGATGGAGTTCCTACCTGGGAATCCATCTCCTGGCGTTTGATCTGGGTCAGCGTCATGCTTGAGAAGTCCATGTTGTCTGCAAGGACGAAAATAAGGTCTTGTCAAATAACACCCCTCGCAGACTCTCACCTGAGAGGCAGCCGAGGCCAACGCTCTACTGAAATGCTTGGTTTGCCATTTACCAAGACGTGTGAAAGCAACCGAGGGATGGAGAGGAAGGAAGACACAGTGACAGAGTAATGAGGACCAGACCCCCCAGGGACAATCAGGCCTGTAGAGTCATTTCTTCGAATTCAGAGAAATGGCTAAATGGAAAACTACCTGAGGCCTGTCACTATAGTAATACAAAAAAAAATGCTTATGTGGTGTCCCACCTTACGAGAAAATAAGCATGAATGCAAAAAAGATGAAAAATGAGAGATTTGGAAAGAGAACTGTGGGAGTTTTTGATCATGGCGAGGAACATGAAGAGCAGCTCAACAGGATGGATAAGGAAAGCACTGCTTCTGGAAGGCTACCTGTCTCCTCAATCTGTGATTTGCCAGAAACGGTTGAGGCCACCACGGCGGCGGTGGCCTGGTTCACCCCTCGGGAGGCCTGCTGCAGCTGGGCCAGGTTGGGGCTGTCCTTATCAGCTTTTACCTGCCAGGACCAAGCAGATTTAGGTTCACACAACACAGAGCAGCAAGGACTGAATCACACAGTTGTTCTGCTGGGTCTTGACAAAGACACGTGACCCACTGTGGTCACCAATCAGCTTCTCGAAGATCGCTGCCTACGAGGCCAACTCCTAGCATCCCTCTAATATAAAAAGTCATTCCTGCTTATTTGCTTGGTGGCCTCAAACTCTAGCTTTATCAGTTATTTTGATGAAGTATTCCAGTTGTGGAAACCAATTTGGGACAACAGTAAATAAGGATGATAAAAGACCACTCCCTGGGGCACTATAAAATTCACTGAAGGACTTTGGTGACAAGCTCTGCCTTGGGACTGGTTGGGGCCGTGGTTCACATGTGGAGACTCTTGAGGAGAAGCAGACATTGGTTCTGCAAGCTCAGAGCCGAGCCAGGTAAGCAGCTTACTGCGCTGACAAATTCCTATTGGAGTGCTTCTTAAATGCTGAGACTGCCAATCAGAGGTCAGCACAGCTGGTACCCTCAAACGTCACGTGTAACAACAGTGGGGAGAGCCAAGAGGAGCACATGCGGCGCGTGGGTAGAGGGGCTCCTTGCTGACAGATGGAAGGCATTTAGAGGAGGGTAGTGTGGGACCCTTGAGAGCCAAAATTTGAATTTGAGACCCAACCTGCCTGGACCCTAGACAAGTCATCTGTTCTTGGAGCCAGTCCCTGGTCCAAGTACCTCAAACCTAGCCAGGGCTTACGCCGTCCTAGGGAGTCTGGCCCCGGGCCTACCTTGGATGCAGCCACAAGCTGGGCTGTGCTAGCAGCAATCTCATGTGAACACACCATTAGCTCCTCGAATTTCCCTCTGCCTTGTACCACCAGATCGGCTGCATCCCTGATAGTCAGGAAAGGACCAGATGGATCATGTCACTGCCAGCTGCAACCCTTTATGATCCCCCTCCTAGCTCACCCCCATCACCCTGGCGGGACAGAGACCTGCCTGCTCTGTCCTTGTGCTGCCCTAGGGGACTCCGGCTCCCTTTTAAACTGTTATCCTATTGACTCCTTATCGACAGTTCATTTCCAGGGGGCAGCTTTTTTTCCCTTAGTTATTCTCTGGGGTGGATCAATGGAATGCGGTGGGGCTGAGGAGTCTTGGGACTGACAGACACTTACACCATGACAGTGGCTCCCCAGCCCACAGCTTTGGACGCTGAGATGAGTCCTTCTGTCCATCGAGAATTCTTGGCATAAAACTCCTTCGGGGATGCTGTACCCTAGGGAAGTGAAAAATAAGAGCAGCTGCCTTTTACTGAGGGCCAGGCGCTTTTATGTACATTATCCCACCTAGTCTTCGCTGTAACCGAGGGGCAAGCATTATTATTCCCATTTTACAGATGAGAAAACTAAGATTCAGACAGGCAAAAATACTTTTCCCAAAGTCATGCAGGGAATAAATGGAAGTAAATCCTAGGCTTTTCTGACTCCAAAGCCTATAGCATTTGTTATATCACAATATTTCTATAGTGTGTATGTAAGAATACATATATTCATTGTATATATGAATAACTTATGATCTGAGCGGTCTAGCTGCTGTGATTTTCCAAAAGAGGAGAGTACACAGTGAATAATTAAAAAAAATCATTTCTACTTGGATTCTAAGAATTATGCTTCGGAAGTGTCTGATAGTCTGAGAATCTGCAGATACTCCTTGCTCAGTCCTTTTTTCTATTTTGGGGACAGAAAATATCACCTCTCAGACTGAAAAAAAGCACCCCCAAAACAGATATGGCTTTGTTCTTTATAGGATTATTTTCAGGCTCATAAACTGTCCCTGGACCTCCGTCTCTCCGTCTCCTCCTGCACGCAGGGATGTGAGAAAGGAAAGATAATGATAATGCCAGCGAAGGAGTGAGAAGCCAAGCGAGGTTGTCAACACGAAACTGAGGCAGAGTCTGTCTGTGATGACCGTCTGTTGACTGCCACTGGAAAGAGACACAGCAGAGGCCCCTGCGAAGGCAACACCAGGTTTGCTCTCCAGATTTGCCCAGTTTTCACAAGTCTTCACTTCCTCCTCTGAGGCCCAGACGAGTAACGCACAGGGGGTTTCCAGCAGATTCTCCAATGATGTCCACCTGGGTTAAAGAGCCTGAGGCTGGAGGCCTGGGCTGATGGCTCTCTGGGGACCTGGCAGTGCCCCAGTGACTTCCCATGGTGCCTGCTGACGTCCACAGGAGTGGCAGCTGCACCCTCAGATGGACACAGGATGAGACGGCAGCATACCGAGATTTCACTGAATGTGGACGAGCACGTCAAGTAGGCCTAGCCTGTCAGTGAACTGGACATCTGTAACTGATGTCCACAGGCCCTTGCACATGCTTACCCGGCCACTCTCCACTATCTCTCTCTGGAGGTCCTTCGAGGCCACAATCAGGACCTGAATGGCTTGCATTAGGCTGGTACAGGAACCAAGAATCCTGCAAAAAAAAAAAAGGTCAGGGACACAGAAACCGACCACAACAATGAAGAAGACTGTTCTGTTTTTCATTCCTCAACACAGGCAAACTTGGACGGGGAAGAAGGCAGGGAATGCTCTGCAGGTGAAGCCCTGAAGAAAGGCAGGTGGGCAAGGAGACCTGCTGGTGCCTCTTCTTCATAAGGATGGTGAGGAACCTTGGGGTTTCTTTCCCCGTGAATGCAACAGCAATATCATCACCGTTAATACTGTTACTGACAGTTACACAGACTCAGCCCTTCTCTGTGGCTGTTAATGTTCTATTCTAATTAGGATAATCCACCGCAGGAGAGATGGATCCCCATCACGTAGGTGCCACCATGCCGCTCAGACTGACCTTTCGTTCACCTCCAATTTGACTCCTGTGTCTCCCGCTCGGGATTTGCTGAGCATCTCCTGTTAAAAGGAAGCAAGCTTTCTCACACATGATGGGGACTGAGAATCCACGGGTGTCCTGCTATACATGTGTCCAATATCCTGGGGTGGAGGAGAAACCCACATCTAGAAGAGCCCAACCACGTCTTTGCAAGAGTCAGGAAATGAATCCAGACCTCCAGGCTACTCAGTGGGAAGCTCCCCAGCAGGCTGGCTCCAGTCAGGGAGTCTCCTGACGTTCCAGCACCTAGGCTGATGTGCACAGAACTCTGAGAGCTGTGGCATCATGCCAATAGGGACAGCTGCTCCCAGGTCCTAGAGGCAGGTACTCACACCAAGGTGGGTGGCCTGAGTCTTCCACCAAAGGAGCAAATGTGACTTTTGCAATGGTGCCTTCTCAGCTTTTCCCTGAGACAATCGTTACCATTGATTTACTGAGTGCCTGGCACTGAGAGAGATGTGCGTTATCTCATTTAACTCTTACATCCCTCTGAGGTGGGTACTATTGCTATTGCCATCATCTAGAAATGGAATCTGAATCTTAGCAAGGTTAATGCCACACATCCGATGTCATACAACTGGCAAGTGGTCAATCTGGAACTTGAAGGCAGGATGACCTGACACCAAAGTATGTGATCCTTAAGGACACTGTTCACCTTGCCTTGGTGAGACCTTCTCCCTTTCCACCCCTCAGAGATGCTAGTAAGTTTGGGTTTTGATTTGTTTCATAGGGGGCCTCTGTAGCCTCAGTGAACAACTAAGATACATCCAATGGGCAATGCTGCCAAAGGGAAGCTGCAGGAGCATCACTCGGAGACCTTTTTAGGATCACTTCCTTACCTCTATTCTGGCTGTAGCAGTTTCAATGGCAGCTGAAGTGGCGGCCATCTCCTTGTCTACCAGGTCCCCCAGCTCCTCCTGTTTGATGTCCAGGCCTCTGGGCAGAAGCTCCTGTGAACAGCATCACAAAGGCTGAAATGATCCTTTGACTTCCTCTCTATTCTCCTCTGGCAGACTTGTAATCCTCACACGACAGCAGAAGGTAGGAGAGGAGCACCCCACCATGTAACACACTTCAGCAAGCCATGGAAGGGCGTCCCTCACAGGCCTTGTCTGGAACTCTCTATGTGAACTCTGGAACCTCACGCTCCACCTCCCTCTACTCTCACTCAGAACCCCCTCCTTCTAGAAAGCCATCCCCACCTAACTCCACAAGGCCATTCAGTTGTAGCTGCTTGAACCCTAACCTCACAGTTGCACAGAGTCGATTATATTTGCTGCTTGGGAGGTATTTTAAAAACATCTTCAAATGTGGATGATTCTTCCAACTAGACAGTCTGCCCTTATCTAACTTTGCTTCCACAGCAATCATGATGCAGCTACTATCCTGTTCTACAGATGGGGAGCCAAGGCTCAGAGAGGTCAAATGTCTGGACCGCGGTTACACTGCTAATGAATGGCAGAGCAGGGATTTGAACTCAGGTCTGATGGTAAAGCTGTGATTTTTAAAAATATTATGTATTATATATACAGAAGTATAAAATAGATATGAATGGTTTAAAGCATAAGAACAATGACCCATGTTACCCACCGCCCCACTTAAGGAACAGCTTAAGAAACAACACCAGCACCTTTGAAAGCTCCTTTACATCCTGCCCTGATTCCATCTCCCTTCCTCCCTACTTCCCACCTCAAGATGAACTCAGAATTCAGGAGAATGCTTACTGTGTCTTTTTTGAAAAATTCCATATGAATGCATCCTTAAACAATATAATGTTAAGTTTGCATGTTTTGGTCTTTATTTAAAAGGAATCGTACTGTATGTATCTTTCTATGACTCGCTTTTTCACTCAGCACTCTATGTGAGACTCGTCCTATAAGCTAGTAATTCTCTTCCTAGGTATACACGCTAGAGAGACTCTTACATATGTGCATCAGGACACATGTACAAGAACGATCACAGTGACACACTCATAATAGCCCCAAACTGGAAATAACCCAAATGTCCATCAACAAGAGAACAGATCTGTCAGTTCAGCTATATTCACACAACGGAATACTACAGAGCAGCAAAAATGAATGCATCCACATGGATGAATCTCACACACAGGATGGAAAATGCAAGTTACAGAAAAAAGTCTATAATACATAGAACTAACAACATGTTACTTAGAGGGGAAAAGGACTTAGTCTTTCTATTATCTTCTTCTGGAACTCTCATTAAATATTCTATATATGACCTTTATTATCCCACTTATAAAATCTGAACATTCTGTGTAAATTCCTTCAGTTCTATCATCCAGTTCACTAATTATTTCTTTAGCTTTGTTTTTAACCTGCTGTTGAATCTATATACTAAGTTAATACTTTCAATAATCACATTTTTCATTTCTAGAAGCTCTGTGGTTCTTTTTCAAATATATCTGGTTACTTTTGAAAATATTTTATTCCTTTGTCACACTTTTAATACCTTTAAAAAACTTCCTTAACATGTAAAATGTATTTATTGTGATTCCTTGGGACTTTATCTGTGAAACTTCTTTGAGGTTTAGGTTTAAAGTATATTTCTTCAGAGACAATTTGGATGTGTTTCTACCAGGTTACCGGGACCTCTAACAACCTGGCCACTTTAAACTTGATCTTCTGCTTGGGGTTTTTCAGGCCATATGGGTAGTATGAGACTTGGACCCTGAACCCACAGGAAGGAGGCCTGTGGTTAGGAATTCTCTAGGCAGCTGTCTTTCCTTCTCTTCTCAGAACCAAGGCTGAGACAAGATCTTCCCTGTAGGGCAGTCTTTTTCCCATTCACCCAAGGTATGACCCTTCAGAATTTCTTTTTGGGGAGGAAGGCTCTGCATTCCAGTCTTTTATCCTACTTGGGCACAGAGTTTGTCTCTTGTTCTCCTCTGCATGTGTGGCCATTAAAATCCAAGCTCCAGGCCACCAGAGATAGACAAACACTGGCTCTAGCATCCTTTTGGTTTCTGATTCTGAGAATTTCCTTAGTTTTCAGCCAGTTCAGATTCAACTAAAAATTTTGCTTTTCAAATTTTATTCAGTATTTCCTATGTCCTGTGCTGGCAGTCTCTAAACATCTGGTCAGCCTTGCCAGAAAGGAAGCCTGCCCAGGATCTTTCTATCACGCTTTGCTTTCCTTTCATTAATTTAATTTTTTGTCTCCTCATGGCATCCTACATACTTTGCATGTGCATTCTGAGTTCTCAATTCTGCATCACACTGGGGAAGATGCTCTATCACCAACAAAAGGCAGACTGTGTAACGCTGCCTAGGCCACCACCAGCAATTTAATATCACCACGATCACGTCATCCTATTGAAGGCAAGGTTGGCAATTCCCCATTGTCCACAGCCTTCCTTCACCCAGACATTCAAGGTTCTCCACTTCATTGCCCACTTTCTCCCCAGTACGAACTCTCCTTCCCCATCCGAGCTACCTTTTAATCTGTTTTGCTCTCTCCATGTGCATACTCAATTAATTAAACATTTGCTGGGTGTTAACCACCTGCCAGATATCATGCCAGGGACCAGGGATACAATATGAAGAAGGTATGGGCTCTACCTTTGAGGAGTCACAGGGGGAAACAGACAGGTAAGCATGTTCATTACAGTGCTAGCCACCAACACTGTAAGGTGAAGGGGGGTGGTGGCAGGAGGGACCCAGAAAGGTGACTAAGGGCCAGATTGTGAAGGTCCTTGTATGTCAGGTTACATAATTTGTTATCAAACACATGGAATTATAATCAGATCTCTGTTTTTGGAAGACAGCAGAGGAAAAAGAGGCTGGAGGCAGAAAAATTAACCAGAAGTCTGTTTTGAGTCCAAATGAGAGATGAGGAGGATGTGAACTCTGGCCCTCATCTCTTTTTTCCCTGAGCTTCTCATTGCCACATAGTTTAGGAATTAATTAAATACTGCTTTGTACCACACTCTTAAAATAGATCTCCACCACAGTTCTCACCACACTGTACAGAAATGGTTGATTTCCTTATTTTCCTTCCCCACAGAGACCCTATCTTATTTGTCCCTAAATGACTACACCCAGAACAATTCCCAGTATCTAGGACACACTCACTACATCTTTACTGAATGAGTAAATACACAGTCATCTCCATTTTAGATGTTACCTGCTCAACCAGACAAAAATCCTTGCAAACAGGGAAACTGAACCGCTTCTTCTTGCCATTGCTTAGCACAGTGACGACCACACAGGAGCTTCTCAATTAACAGCCAATGAATTAAATAACTGGAAAGTCATTCAAGGGGTCAGATTTTTCAGCTCTAACTCTCACTTTCTAGAAGCAAGTTGTAAGGGCACAAAGAACTGGCTTCGAAAATCACTGATTCCCACAAATCACCAGCACGCACAGCCGAGAACAGTAGCAACCTTCCCCAGTAAGAGCACTACGATACCTCGCCGATGGCGGTGATCTCGCTGAGGCAGCCCCTCAAGGCTGTGCTGTCGGCATTCTCAAGGGCTCCGTCTTCCCCCACGGAAGCTAGATAGATGAGGGTTTCCCTGCCATACTGCTTACAGGCCTCGGTCAGTGCTGGAGAGGCAAGGCGACAGAGACTTTTAAAGGCTCTCTCTCTGCTCCCCCTGCTTTCCGGAAGGGCCCCCACCCCTAGTACTCACAGTCCGCAGGCTCCGGTGGGGCTCTAAGGCAGGTGGTGCTACCGTGAACAATGGTGTCACTGGTCAAGTGGGCCAGGAGGGTGACTGAGTGCAGAAGCCCACTCACGTCTGCCAGGAGTTTAAATGGAAGTTTCTCAGTCCTGCTTGAGGGCTGTCACTTTCCTACCCCCTCCTATCCCGCTTTGCGAGTTGTATGCACTCCCTTCTTGGTGGCTAGGAACCCGTCACTACTTCCACATTCAAGCGTTTCCGCACCCTGTCACCAGTGACAGACCCCGTCCTTCACCTTTCTTACCTTCTGGGCAGGCCAGATACTGGCTGCAGCTTTTTTCCAGTTGCTCAATGCAGCTGGAAACAGACTTGACCGTGGAGAGAAGGTGATCTGTGAGAGGGAAGGCAGGGCAAAGTCAGAGTTGTCACAGCTCGCTTCACTCCATTAAAGCCACCTGATGATGAGCCTAGCTAGTGAGTGGCCCCAGTCCTCCAGAGGGAGGAGGAAAGACTTGTGGCTACAGTGGTATGTGATTCTCCTACCATAGCTTCAAAAGCTGTGCTTCTGATCCTATCTGGTCCCTCAGCCAAAACCCAGGGCAACTGCATGGCCAGCCTAGATTCTGCCTCTCATTTCTCATCACTGCCCACTGTATCAAATCCAGGCTTCCCTGGTAAGTCTTTCCAGGCCCTTCGACTCTCATTACTCTCAAGCCCAGACCCTTGGCTCTGGGCATACAACACAGTCATTCCCACTGCTGTGCCTCTGTGCACAGGTCCACGGAGACACTACCGCACAGGAGTTAAAATACGGGCTCTTGAGTCACACTGCATAGGTGTGGCTCCTGGCTCTACCACTGCTGGCTGTGATCTCAGGCCACCTGTGCCTGCTCTCCCTCATCTGAAAACAGAGGCATAACAGTACCTCTGTTGCGATGATTTGCTGGACCAAGGCGTGTAAAGCACTTAGAACAGTGGCTGGCACACAGCAAGCGCTTAGTAAGCGTCAGCTATTTTATTATTAGTATTCCCCACTTTTCCTCCTCTCCACAGCTTCATGTCTCTCCTCTTCTTTCAAAACGCAGCTCATAACTTCCCTTCTCAGAATCCGCCCACGACTGCCCATTTCCTGGCACAACCTCAGTGAATTAGGTCCTCAGTGTGCCCTTCATCTGTAACTGTTGTTTCCTCACAAATGGGGTGCCTGCTGAATGACAGAATAGTCCTGGCTGTACACCTCACCAAACTGAGACCTTTCTATCCGATAATAAAAACCAACCATCAGTTGTTTCCTCCCGTCTGCCTTGTTCTCAATGGGACCTCTCATTAGCTTGCCAACATGTTCCCTCTGCTTGAGAACAAGCTGTAATGAGACCTGCTCGTCTCTATGCCCATGACTTCACAAACCTCCTGGGCCTGGATGCTGTGCACAAAGGCTCCCCTCTCATCCAGAGGCTTCTCTGACTTGGCCCCTGTACCACCCACATGCCCTTAGGACTCTGGTACATGCAGAGTGGGCCCCTGTTCATGCCTGTGACTGGGGATTTTTACCGTTTCTGTCCCTCCGTGCTTTATGACACCTCTCTGTCTAGACTTGAAGCTCACGATCAACCATCCCTTGATTCAGACCATATTTTCCTCCTTAGAGAGACACAGGACAGTCTGCTCCTCCTCCTGGCCTTTAGAATTGTTATGGGGCCTCTGCTCCCAGTGGGCCTTTCATCAGTGGGATCCATGACTAAAGCAACAGTTATCACACCTGGGGGCTTTAGAAAATCCTACTGCCCAGGCCCTGTGCCACAGAGCTTCTGGAGGAACTGATCTGGGGGGCAGAGGCGGGTAGGGATCTCCAGGTGATTTGGACACGCAGCCGGGCAAGAAGCCCTGGACTCAGTGTCACAAGGGATTCGACACCAACGCTGAACAGCATTCAGCTGAAAGCTTCGGCATCTGCAGCCGGGTGAGGGGAAGCACCTGCAGATCCGGCGCAGCTGATGAGAGTGGGCTCCTCCAGCTGCCTCAGGGCCTCTTGTACCACCTGCTCCGCAGCTTTCCTCGACTGCAACAGCAGCATTTTTCGTTGGTCCTTTGCGAGCTGACCCATAGATTCCTAGAAACGGTCCAGGGAGGTAAGAGTCTGCCATAGATCTCATAATCAGCCTCCGAGCAGCAGCCACTTGTGACACAGCTGGGATTCCTGATATCTTAGCCCAAGCCAGTTAGCTTGACACAGAGAAGAACTCTTTAACTTTGTCCACAGGCTCGTGCCACTGAGCAGAGGAGGCTATGAGAATGGACCACTGCAACCAGTTCTCCTTTCTAGGCGAGAGATGCACCCCGTCTCATAGGAAAGAGAGAGCGAGCTTTGCTTTCCCTCATCTGCTCTGTGGGTGACACAGGGTATGCTGGCATTAGGAGCTGTGCTGACAGAATGCCTTCACAGTCATGCCAGAGGCCCCAAGGGCCTTTCAAGCCCCCTGCCTCCATGAATACACCACTGAGGCCCATGGGTGTGAAGTCCGACTTGGTCAGCCCAAGCGGGTGTCCGTTACTTGCCTGTGTGCTGGACAGTTTGAGCTGGGTGTCTTCCAACTGTTTCTGAAGAACAGATAATTCCTCCTCTCGATGAGCCATGGTGTTCAGCAAGCTGTCTCGCTCCTTCTCTAGTTCAGCGATCTGGGTTGCCCATTTTTCTTCTGACTGCAAAGGTGACCATGTGGGAAGAGGGAGTTGCTGGGAGAATTAAACTGTCCCCTTTCCAGAAGTCCAAACCCACCACAAGGCCACAAGGAACAGGAGGTGATATCTCTTTACTCTGTCACTTCCATTCTCCTGAGAACACACTGATCAGAGATGGGACCAGCTTGGTCATATACTGGATGGTGATGGATGCTGGGTGACAGCAATCCCAAAGCTAGAGGGGAAAGCAAGAAGAAGGAATAGAAAGGAGGAGATGCTCACCTGGGCAGAAGTTTCCAGGCTGCCCTGGACAATGTGGAGTTCCTGTTTGCTGGTGGCAAGTTCTTGCTTCAAGTTCTCTAGTACTTCTGTCTGTTCTTGAGTCTGAAAGAGAAGAAAAACAGGAACACTCGGATCTGGGTGGTGGTTACAAGGGATAAACATATGTAAAAATCCCCAAGCTATAAATGTGAGATGTGTGTACTCTTTTGTATGCAAGTTTTGCCTCAACAAAAAGTGTGTGGGGAGAGGTGATGTCAGCGACATAGTGGAGTGAGCTCACCTGGGACTCTCTCCCCTCCAAACTACAACCAAAAACGAACAACTGAATTTCAACCAATAATTCTAATATGAGATCGTCGGAGACCCACAGCAGCCAAACGACAGAGGGCAGAGAGGTTGGAGCTGCCCTCAGAGGAGCTGGAACGGGGTAAGAGAGAACTTTGCTCCCTCCCCTAGAGACTGGGATCACTGCTGCGGGTGAGGGAAGGAGTGGGGCAGGGGCCACATGTCTGCGGACTTGTCCAGGACTCCCACAGACCAGTGCAGCGGAAACCCTCTAACGGGGGAAAGCTTCTGCCCTGGGGGGACCTCATCAAGCCAGGGCCCCAGGAAAACAGACAGCGAGAGCTGATCAGAATCCAGGTCTGCGTGTGAGAGAAAGCGCCCCTCCTCCCCCAATCCATGCTGTGCGCTGCCATCATCACGGCTGAAGGCAGAGGGCTCAGAAGGCACAGCTCTCGACCCCCATCTAGTGGCGACCGGCTGTAACTGCAACTGAATAATAGCATCATGTGCAAAAACCGCTCCTCTACCATCCAGCAATTCATAAAAGCTCCAGTCCACAAGGAAAACAATAAAAACACAGAAGTATGTCCTGAGGACTTGGAAATAGGTAAAGTAAGTGAAGATGAGTTCAAAATAGCTATCATCAAAATATTCAATGAGGTAAAGGGAAATATAGAGAAACAAGTCAACGAGTTCTGGAGTTACTTCACAAAAGAGATTGAAATCGTAAAGAAGAATCAATCAGAAATACTAGAGATGAAAAATACAATGGATCAGATAAAACAGAATACGGGTTCCCTGAATGCCCATGTAGACACCATAGAGGAGAAAATTAGCATAATCGAAGATAGACAGGCTCAACGGTTCCAGACAGAGGAAGAAAGAGAACTAAGAATTTAAAAAAATGAAGAAAATCTCTGAGAAATAGCAGATTCAATGAGGAAATCCAATTTAAGATTATCGGAATCCCTGAGGGCGTGGAAAAGGAACAGAAAGAGTGCTCAAAGAAATAATAGAAGAAAATTTCCTAAATCTAGGGATTGAGGGAGAAATGTGTGTGGAGGAAACCTTCAGATCTCCTAGATTTGTCAATGTAAAAAGACCTACTGCAAGGCATATAGTAGTAAAAGTGGCAAAAATGAATGAGAAAGAAAGAATACTGAGGGCAGCAAAGCAGAAGAAAAAAACCTACAAAGGAACCCCTATCAGACTTTCAGCGGATTTCTCTACAGAAACCTTACAAGCTAGGAGAGAATGGAATGACATATTCAAAACTTTAAAGGATAAAAATCTTCAGCCAAGAGTACTCTATTCAGCAAAAATATCCTTCAGATATGAGGGAGAAATTAAATCTTTTCCAGACAAACAAAATCTAAGGGACTTTGTAACCAAAAACCTCCACTACAAGAAATCCTCAAGAAGGTTCTCATACCTGAAAAAAGAAAAAAAGGGAGAAAGGGGGCACAAATCACAGAGTAGAGAGACAAATAGATAGAATCAGAATAGGACAGAAAATGTTCAACTATAGCATTAGGATAAAGGGAAGGAAACCACCAAAGCAAAGACGATCTTATCACTCTAACCACAAACTCACAACACAAGTTGGAATAAGAGATGACAATAATACTCTAGAAGGGGAAGATGAAAAGGACTAAATCAGTCTAGGCCAAGGAAGTAAGAGACCACCAGAAAATGGACTATACTATACACGAGATTCCGAATACAAACTTCAGGGTAGCCACTAAACTAAAAAACAGAACAGAGACACAAAACACAAATAAGGAAAAATCTAAGAAACCCAGCATAAGAAATTTCAGAAGTCAATGGGTAGGCTAAAACACACAGGACGAGAAACAAAGGTAATGCAGGAAAACCAGATAACAAGTGACAGAATGACAGCATTAAGCCCTCATGCATCAATAATCACCCTCAATGTAAACGGATTGAACTCTCCGATAAAAAGACACAGAGGGGCAAAATGGATTAAAGAACAAGATCCAACAATTTGTTGCCTCCAGGAAACACACCTCAGACCCAAGGACAAACACAGGCTCAGAGTGAAGGGGTGGAAGACAATACTCCAAGCTAATAGCAAACAAAAGAAAGCAGGTGTCACAATACTTATATCAGACAAAACAGATTTCAAAATAAGGCAGGTAAAGAGAGACACAGTGGGACAATATGTAATGATCAAAGGGAGACTTCATCAAGAAGAAATAACGCTTATAAATATCTATGCACCAAACACAGGAGCACCAAAGTTCATAAAGCAACTATTAACAAACCTAAAAGAAGATATCAAAAACAACACAATAACAGTAGGGGACCTCAACACCCCACTCACATCCATGGACAGATCATCCAGACAGAAAATCAACAAGGAAACAGTGGAGCTAAACGAAAAGCTAAAACAATTGGACTTAATGGACATATATAGAACACTCCATCCAAAAACAGCAGAATAC
The DNA here is from genome assembly GCF_041296235.1 of Equus asinus. NCBI lineage: Eukaryota > Metazoa > Chordata > Mammalia > Perissodactyla > Equidae > Equus > Equus asinus. Next base: position 16,821,428 of record NC_091803.1, on the reverse strand, counting down.
ACATTCTTCTCAAACATGCATGGAACATTCTCAAGGATAGACCTTGTTGGGAAACAAGGCAAGCCTCTACTAATTTAAAAAAATCAAAATAATAACAAGCATTTTCTCCGATCATAATGCTATAAAGCTAGAAATTAATTACAAGAAAAAAGCTGAGAAAGGCACAAGGATGTGGAGACTAAACAATATGCTATTGAACAAGCAATGGATCACTGAAGAAATTAAAGAAATCCAAAAATACCTGGAGACAGATGAAAATGATAACATGCCATACCAACTCATATGGGATACAGCAAAAGCTGTATTCAGAGGTAAATTCATCACAATACAGACACATCTTACCAAACAAGAAAAATCCCAGATAAGCAATCTTAAACTACACCTAACTGAATTGGAGAAAGAGGAACAAACAAAGCCCAAAGTCAGCAGAAGGAGACAAATAATACAAATCAGAGCAGAAATAAATGCTATTGCAACGAAAAAGGCAGTAGAAAGGATCAATGAAACAAAGAGCTGGTTCTTTGAGAAGATAAATAAAATTGACAAACCCCTACCAGACTTAGAAAGAAAAAAAGGGAGAAAGCTCAAACAAACAAAATCAGAAATGAAAGAGGAGAAATAACAGACTCCGCAGAAATACAATGGATTCTAAGAGAATACTACGAAAAACTATATGCCAACAAAATGGATAACCTAGAGGAAATGGATAAATTCTTGGACTCCTACAATCTCCCAAAGCTCACTCAAGAAGCAGCAGACAATGTGAACAGACCAATCATAAGGAAAGAGATTGAAACAGCAATCAAAAGCATCCCAAAGAATAAAACCCCAGGACCAGATGGCTTTCCTGGGGAATTCTACCAAACTTTCAGAGAGGATTTAATACCTATCCTTTTCAAGCTATTCCAAAAAATTAGGGAGGGTGGAACACTTCCTAACACATTCTATGAGGCCAACATCACGTGATACCAAAGCCTGACAAGGACAGCATGAAAAAGGAGAACTACAGGCTAACATCGTTGATAAACATAGATGCAAAAATTCTCAACAAAATTTTGGCAACCCGAATTCAACAATTCATCAAAAGGATCATACATCATGATCAAGTGGGATTCATACCAGGGACACAGGGATGGTTCAACATCCACAAATCAATCAACGTGATACACCACATCAACAAACTGAGGAATAAAAACCACATGATCATCTCAATAGAGGCAGAGAAAGCATTTGATAAGATCCAACAGCCATTTATGATAAAAACTCTGAACAAAATGGGCAGAGAAGGGAACTACCTCAACATAATAAAGGCCATATAGGACAAACCCATAGCCAACATCATACTCAATGGGCAAAAACTGAGCACCATCCCCCTGAAAACAGGAATGAGACAAGGATGCCCTCTATCACCACTCTTATTCAACATAGTACTGGAGGTCCTGGCCAGAGCAATCAGGCAAGAAAAAGGAATAAAAGGAATCCAAATAGGGAGGGAAGAAGTGAAACTCTTACTGTTTGCAGATGACATGATCTTATATATAGAAAACCCCAAAGAATCCATTGGAAAACTTTTAGAAGTAATCAACAACTACAGCAAAGTTGCAGGGTATAAAATCAATTTGCATAAATCAGTAGCATTTCTATACTCTAATAACAAGCTAACAGAAAAAGAACCCAAGAACACAATACCATTCACAATCGCAACAAAAAGAATAAAATACCTCAGGGTGAATTTAACTAAGGAAGTGAAAGACCTATACAATGAAAATTATAAGGCTTTTCTGAAAGAAATGGATGACGACATAAAGAGATGGAAAGACCTTCCATGTACATGGATTGGAAGAATAAACATAGTTAAAATGTCCATTCTACATAAAGCAATCTACAGATTCAGTGCCATCCCAATCAGAATCCCAATGACATTCTTTACGGAGATAGAACTAAGAATCCTAAAATTCATATGGGGCAACAAAAGACCCCGAATTGCTAAAACAATCCTGAGAAAAAAGAACAAAGCCGGAGGCATCATAATCCCTGATTTCAAAACATACTAGAAAGCTACAGTAATCAAAACAGCATGGTACTGGTACAAAAACGGGTGCACAGATCAATGGAACAGAATTGAAAGCCCAGAAATAAAACCACACATCTCTGGACAGCTGATCTTCAACAAAGGAGCTGAGGGCATATAATGGAGAAAAGAAAGTCTTTTCAGCAAATGGTGCTGGGAAAACTGGAAAGCCACAGGTAAAAGAATGAACATTGACCATTCTTTCTCATCATTCACCAAAATAAACTCAAAATGGATCAAAGACCTAAAGGTGAGACCATAAGCCTTCTAGAAGAAAATGTAGGCAGTACACTCTTGGACATCAGTATTAAAAGGATCTTTTTGGACACCATGTCTTCTCAGACAAGGGAAACAATAGAAAGAATAAACAAATGGGACTTCATCAGACTAAAGAGCTTCTTCAAGGCAAAGGAAAACAGGATTGAAACAAAAAAACAACCCACTAAATGGGAAAAAATATTTGCAAGTCATACATCTGACAAAGGCTTAATATCCATAATATATAAAGAACTCACACAACTCAACAAAAAAAATTAAACAACCCGATCAAAAATGGGCAGGAGACATGAACAGACATTTCTCCAAAGAAGATATACGGATGGCCAATAGGCACATGAAAAGATGTTCATCATCGCTGATCATGAGGGAAATGCAAATCAAAACTACACTAAGATATCACCTTACACCCATTAGAACGGCAAAAATAACCAAAACTAATAGTAACAAATGTTGGAGAGGTTGTGGAGAAAAAGGAACCCTCATATACTGCTGGTGGGAATGCAAACTGCTGCAGCCACTATGGAAAACAGTATGGAGATTCCTCAAAAAATTAAAAATAGAACTACCATACGACCCACCTATTCCACTACTGGGTATCTATCCAAAGAGCTTGAAGTCAGCAATTCCAAAAGTCCCATGCACCCCAATGTTTATTGCAGCATTATTTACAATAGCCAAGACGTGGAAGCAACCTAAGTGCCCATTAACTGATGATTGGATAAAGAAGATATGATATATATATATATATATATATATATACACACACAATGGAATACTACTCAGCCATAAAAAAGAACAAAATCATCCCATTTGCAACAACATGGATGGACCTTGAGGGAATTATGTTAAGTGAAATAAGCCAGATAGAGAAGGACAATCTCTGTATGACTCCACTCATATGAGGAATTTAAACATGCGGACAAAGAGAACAGATTAGTGGCTACCAGGGGAAAGGGGGGGTGGGGGGTGGGCACAAAGGGTGAAGGGCTGCACCTACAACACGACTGACAGACAATAACGTACAACTGAAATTTCACAAGATTGTAACTTATCATTAACTCAATAAAAATTTTTAAAAAAGTGTGTATGGGCAGGTGAGAACCCAGAGTATACCAAAATATTTTCTCCTGGCTAAGTGGAACGTCACGAGGGGAACTGTAGCATTTCCCAAATGTCATGCTTGAGCCCACAATACTAATTAAAGTAGAACTGGATTTGTTTGTTTTTTTAAGATTGGCACCTGAACTAACAACTGTTACCAATCTTTTCCTTTTTCTTTCTTTTCCATCTTCTCCCCAAAGTCCCCCAACACATAGTTGTATATTCTAGTTGTGAGCACCTCTAGTTGTGCCATGTGGGACGCCGCCTCAGCGTGGCCTGATGAGTGGTGCCATGTCTGTGCCCAGGATCTGAACGGTGAAACTCTGGACCGCCAAAGTGGAGCGTGCGAACTTAACCACTCGGCCATGGGGCTGGCCCTGAACTGGATCATTAATTCAGGCTTCCCAACACCTGGTGTACAGCTGAATCTCAACATCTTGAAATGATTCTCCTTTCCTTGCTAAGTGGTGTTTTTCAAAGAGTGGGTTGCAACCCATGAGTAAGAATTCACAGCTAACATTTTTAAAAAAATGAAACAGAGCAAAAAAATAGCCAAATGCATTCACATGGTAAAAATAAGTATTGTTTTGTGAAACTTTTATTTCCGTTAGGTAGATGTATTTTTTACTTTGGGTCACAGAAAAGTGTGCAAACCACTACTCTAAGTGTAAGGCATTCAGTTTTATCCACCTGACGTTTCTTCCTCCACCTTCACCTGCCTGCCCACCCCACCCCAACACACGTGTGTTCTCCTGGCGATAAGTCTTTGTCAGTGTTCATCCCGCTCTCTGATATCCATGTGCTTTTAATTCTTCAGACTCTCCTCGAGTTTCACCCTTGGAAAGCCTTTGCTGATGAACCCCCCTTGACTCGGGTCCCTTCAGCACTTTATGCCTCTGACCGTGTGTGCGCTGGGAACCACGTTGTGTCCTACAGGGCCTCTTGCAGCCCTCTCACAGGCTCTAACCCACAGAGCTGCTGTGGAGCAGACGAAAGGTCTTTCGATCTGTGAGGTGCCCAAGGTCCACCTCCCTCATTCTCCACATACCTCTCCTTCCACTCACCTTCCGCTGGGCCTGCTCACTCAGGCGCTGGAAGGAATCCTCTAGCTCTTTCTTCTCTCGTTCCAGATCCACCTGGGCTTGTCTGGCCACAGACACCTGTTTGGTCACCTCTGCATTCTGTAAGGGAAGAACAGTGCCTTGAACTGGCTCACCTCAGGCTTACAGGACATCTTCCTTCTAGAACAAATGACAGCATTCAGACTGTGAGTGTCCTAGCGTTGGACATAGAATCACTCTCCCACCCAGCAGGAAATCAGAATAAAGCTGTCATCTTCAGACACTTGACTCTCAAGTATTTACAAGAATAATAAAGCTGAAGGATAACGCAAGCAGGGTGGGCATCTAGGGTGGAGCTCGAGAGATGGGAGGCAAGGGAGCCTGAAGACCTGTGGTTCCCAAGAAATGGTGGTGACCCATTAGAAGCTGGTAGGGGCACTGGACTTGGAGAAGCCACGAGGCCTGAGCTGCTCTCTCCCCTGTTGTGCGGGCTCTGCGTGCAGCAAGGGGGCGCTCGAGGGTCCTACCTTGCGCAGCAGGTCAGCGTGGCTCTGCACCAGCTCGCTGTACTTTTCCTTGAGCTTGCTGTACCGCTGTTCATTGGCTTGGGCTTTCCCTGTATCGTCAAGGGCTAGGTGAGGAGCCCACCCTTGCTGGGACCCTCCGCCCGCCTTCCAATAAGCCTGGGTCCCTGGAAGATCCTCCTTTCTTTTCACAAATGCATACACCTTCTCCCTCAAAAAATCCTACTTCAACTCCTCTGGGAAGTGTTCTTGAATAAAGAATTCACCTGATTCAAACACTCACTGACTCGTGCCTCCTGAGCACTCACACCTGGCATTTACTGTACCAGGCCATCACTCCTCGGAGATCCACTCCCCCGGGCAGGCACCCCATCACCATCTTCTTCAGTGTTGCCCATCCCTGCACCTCACATGGGCTCTCCACTTGCGGGACTCCAATCCGCCCTCTGACTAGTGACAAGAGTTGGCATTCCTGACAGCTCTTCTGGGCAGAGGCAAGCCTGGGGCTCGGCCGCCCAGCCTCATCCTTCATCCTGAGTCAGCTAGACTGCACTCTGGACCCCCACCCTCATGCCCACACCCCCTGGCCTCTCACTCTCGATTTCTGTCAGGCTCCGCTGAGCCTTCTCTGTGTCTTCTCGCTTCTTCTTGAGCTCGTCCAGCTCCGCCCGCAGGAACTCGCTGTCGTCAGCTGCCTGCTGCCGCAGGTGCTGCTGCTCAGCCAGCTCAGCCTCCAGCTCGCTGATGCGGCCCTTCAGCTGCAGCACGGCCCGCTGGCTCTGTGGGAGGGACATACGTAACGCGTCCGCTCGCCGCATGCCTGGTCGGCTGTGCTGGGCAGGAGAAGCAGGTTCCACCACGTTTCCAGCACTGACCAAATACCTCAGTTTTCCTAACAAGTCCACTCCCAAGCCCTCATGAGAGTTGAGCCTTCTGGTCATACAAGCTACCCAGCCAAGAACAACAGGGGATGACAGCAGGGGAACTCTGGTCCTGTTAGAGTGGCCTGGGAGCAGCGAAGGATGAGCTGGAATGAGGAGGGAGAGGATGTCCACCTGCCCCCGTGAGTACCACCTCTGATCAGCCATGGGTCTGAGGGGCAGGCGCATTTACAGCACCAGACATGGCCAACAGCCGTTTCAGATCAAACCTTATTGCCATGTGAGAAGCACAGGCCTTTCTCACCACGGCGTCACAGCCAGTAGGTGCTCATGTTGATCTCTGAGGATCACAGGGACAGGGGAGTTTGGCTTAAATGGCATTCTCAAGGCAAGTGCAATGGAAATGCATTACAGTCCAGACCACGGGAAGACCAGGTGCTTCTGGCTTTGGCATTTCTACTCATGAACTCCCCCTTAAGATGCAGTCCAACAAGCATCTATGTGAAGCAAATTTAATATGAAAATCTGTCATGTAGTGGGGAAGCCAAGGAATACACTAGAGCCCGACTCGCACCTCAGTCTTCAGGTTCTCCAGCTGTGCTTTCAGCCCACTGAGCTCTCTGTACAGCTGCTCGATTAAGTGATCCCTAGGGACAGAAGAACAAGTTTGCTTCCACCTCCTTCTAAACGCGAACTGGGAGATCAGGGGAGGAAGTTAAAAGCTGGTGTTAATTTGGGGACAATTCTTTGAACTTCTGTAAATTATACCCTAAGACTATCAGTGTTACCAGATACTCATCTGACACTCACGGGTCCTCAGTTATTTCCGCCTCATTTGATTTTCCTCTGGGATTGAAGGGGCCAATATTTGAGGGTCGACCTTTATCTAAGAGCCCAAGCATCATTAAGAGTCGCTCTCTGGTTAGGTGTTGGGAGACAGATCATGGCTTAACTTAATTTCTGCACCATCTGGTTTACCCCAGCTTGGACTCACTTCTCATCCTTGTTCACACCGTTTTGACTGTTGAAATTGAAGGGATCACTGCTGAACGAGCTGCCAAAGATGTCATCAAACTTGTTGTCAAATAAATTCTGTGGTGACCGAAAAAGATTGAGAACAAAGTTAGAGATGCAGAGAATTCTGTGTGGGGGGTCAAATGAGTGACAAGGAAGAATGGACCCTTTCTGAATTCCATTCAAACCCATTTATGATTCCTCCTAGGGACCACGGGGCAGGGTGCTCAGTCTAGGTTACTGCTTATGTTAGAAGGAGGCGGAATCTGGCTCCAGCCAATGAGACTCGGCCAGAGCCTCTCCCGTCCTCTCCTCTGCACTTGGGGGCAACAGGAAGGGCCAGGTTTCTCTCCTAAGTGGTCCTCACCTGCTGGGAGGCATCCATGTCCATGAGGTCATCCTTCTCTAAGACGGGCTCGCTGTCAGGGGACGAGGCCTCGGCTGGGATTACCACCACAGGGCTGATGTGTTCTGACAGGGCAGAGGCTCGTAGGAAGTTGGGTGGGTTCTGAAGAGGGAAGACACAACCTCAAACCATGCTTACCTGCTGGGCTTGCCAGCCTGGATGCAGCAGCTCCCAGGGTGCAGCTGGGCGCGCTTACCTCAGGCAGCTGAGGGATCTGAATGAGCCGCTTGAAGTACTGTAGGTTGCTGGAGCGGTAGAAGAGATCTTTCAACCTAGGGATGGAGAAGGGCCTGAGCGGTGCTGGGAGACTTCCCCAGCCCCATGGAGGGGACAGTGCAGCCACCTGGCTTTCCTACTGCCTGCCCAGCCCAAAGGCACAGGCTGTCAAGGAGACGGCCTCCACGGCACCGGGCTTCAATTGTGATGCTACAAAGAAAGATGGTTTATAGCCAGTCCCCACTTATCTGGTGGTGAGGAAAGAGTAATTCAAACTGCGAAACCCTTTGGATGAGTAGATAACCCAAAAACTAATTTCTGTATCACTGTAGAATATACGGTATTGTTTGGCAGATGTATCTTCCCAGGAATGTTTGGCTTAGAGTGACATGAAAATAAATTTACTTTCTCTGAGGACAAACCAACTAACCATAGCAAAAGGGAAGGAAACTTAATTATTAAGGTAGATCTCCTTTTAATTAATTCCCTTTGTTTTAGAGCTTTGTTATCTCTCCAATTAGACTACAGTCATGCACTGCATAACGACATTTTGGACAGCAACGGACCACATGGGTTACAGTGCTCCCACAAGATTAGTGCCCTGTAGCCTAGGAGTGTAGCAGGCTATATCAGCTAGGTTTGTTAAGAACTGTAGGGGAGGAAGAAATTTCTCTGTACCCTTCTAGGTTCTTCTGGCCGATCTAAGAATTAAATTGACATGAGACAGATAAACAGGAGAAAAGCAAACAAAAGTTTACTAACACGTACACATGGGAGAAACCCAGGAAATCTGAGTAACTTGCCAAAATATCTGAAACCCTCACCTTAAATACCATCCTCAGTTAAAGACAAAAGATGCTGTGGGTGGGAAGACTCAGGGACTTCAAAGGGAAGGAATGCAATTCACAGGTAGGTGAAAAGGAGCAAATGTTTGGAAAGCAAGTGTTTGAGCACACAGAAACAGAAGGACACTGGCAGAAGCCCAACAAACAGGCCTTCCTAGCTTCCTCCCTGTGCACCACCTAGTTCACGCAATGCTAAGATGAGAGCTCGGTTCCTGAGGTAGGATTTTTTATCTGAATTCTTTCAGACAGTTAAGCGGGAGGTAAAAAACCTTTGAATCTTTTTTTTTTCCCTTAAAAAAAGTCAGCCTAAAATAATCCTCATGTTAAAGAGACACATATTGGGGTGGCAAATTTTGTTCCCCTTCAGCACGGTCTATGATATTTGCACGACAACGAAATCACCTAACAATGCATTTCTCGGGAGGCATCCCCGTCATTAAGTGGTGCACAACTGTGTGAGCTTCTAGAGGGCAGAGACCGGGCAGGCAAAGAGGAGTGGCTTAACAAGTACGTGGTGGAGAAAACACTCTATTTACACTGTGTCCTAATCTTGCATGAATATGCCAATGAAGAAACCAAAATCTTTTCTTATCCTCAAGTCTCTATTTTGAATCTAAATATGGAAGGCCAAGAAAACTGTGAACACAAGACATATTTTCTGAGATGAAAGAGGATCATGGATCTCAGCACTCTCTCTGCCTCACAGAATTTTCTCTAGCCCAGCCCAATGAACTAAACCCCTGGGGTCTCATGACAGCCCCTGGGACCCCAAGGTTAGGACTGTCCCTATGACATCATTGCTGCTTTCCTGAAATTTGAGGACAGGGAGGCCTCAGAGAGTCACCATGTCTGCGTGGAAGAGAAAGTGAGGCGGCAACTCAGGGGAGATGTTTCCATAAGCTAGAAGAAATCAAAGGAAATAAAATGACCTGGCCACACGTGCCCCTCTTTCTGGGCCGGAGCCAACAGTAATAGGCTTTACTGCTTTCATAAGCTACCGGAATTCAACGTTCCAGGAAATCAGCTCCAGGGCCTGTCTCCTAGGATTTAATAAGTCATTTATTATAGAATAAACATACAAGGCTTTCAAATGGAACAAGGAAACCAGGAGGTTAGTACGACCCCAAACTTGTCCTCTGATTGCAGCTCGGGAACCAGCAAGGCAAGCCTAAGCTTGGGATTTGCCTTCCCTGTTGTCAAGGATGGAGAAAGTAACAGGAAACACAGGAGGGTCAAAATAGACGGGGCTAAGCCATGAGGCCCTCTCGCTTCCTCAGGTCTCCCGCCTCTCGGGCCACTCCTTCTCCTCTTCTTGGACACACTTAATTGAAAGACGAGCTGTATTTCTCTTCGAGTCACCTATTGTCTTTCCCAAATGCACCAGAATAATTTACCCCTCTGTCAGACAAGCTCTTCCTCTTCTAGACTAGATAGCTGGCTTATTAATTCATTCAAATATTTACTGAACACTCTATGCTTGACTGCTATGTATCAGACGCTAGGGATGTACTAACGGACAAGACAGTCAAACAGAAATAAAGTTGTGCTAAGAACGATGAAGGAGATAAACAGGGTGCTGTGATGGAGAACACAGCGGGGGTGCTGGAGCTCGAGGGATAGGAGATGGAGAAGGCTCCACTTAAGTAAGGTGGCCAGACACCGCCTTTGTGAGGAGGTGACCAAAGATGACCTGGAGCTGGCCAGGCTGGAAGAAGAGCCCAGGGAGAAGGAAGAGCAAGCCTGAAGGCCCTGATGAGGGAATGTGCTGGGTGCCTCCCAGGAACAGGAAGAGGACCCCATGTGGCTGCAACAGTGAGCTCTGGGGACGAGGTCAGAGATGGCAGGCAGGGGCCGGGTCTTGCAGGGCCTTGTAGACCATGGAGAAGAGCGTGGATTTTACTCTCAGTGTAATCAGAAGACAGTAAAAGGTTCTGAGCATGGATTTATGTTTTCACAAGGCTCTTCTAACTGCTGGGTGAGGACAGGATGGTAGGAAGCCCCAGGTATCCTGTCAATGTTAGAGGGTCCTGTCAGGCAGCAATGGGAGCTGAAGAGATGGAGAGATGGGTGGAACCAAGATATATTTGTAGAGCATCAACTGAACCTAGTAATGGATGGACATGCGGACGACGAACATGCTGAGCTCCAGACCTCTGGCCTAAGTGGATGGTGAGGGTATTTATTGAGAGAGAAAAGACGGGAGAAAAAGGTTTAAATTTGGGGTAGAGATGTCAAATGATAATCGAGTATGTGAGACTGGAATTCAGAGGTGAGGTTCGGCTAAAGATACATATTTGGTAGTTGTATACATATTTGGCATGCATATAGTATAAGACCAAGAGAAATTATGGAGAAGAAAAAGCAACGAGATGAGGCCAGCCCAGTGGCGTAGTAGTTAAGTTCACACACTCTGCTGTGGTGGCCTGGGGTTTGAGGGTTCAGATCCTGGGTGCAGACCTACACACTGCTCATCAAACCATACTGTGGTAGCATCCTATATACAAAATAGAGGAAGACTGGCACAGATGTTAGCTCAGGGCCAATCTTCCTCACAAAAAACAAAAAAAGGAAAGAAAAGAAAAAAAAAACAAAGAGGATGAAACCCTGGGCATAGGGCAGGCGATAAATGAATACATGAAATCTCCTTCTTCTATGTGCTTCTATGGGATCTATTCGAGAACTGACAGCCTCCTCAGCCCCTGGAAGGTTTGCCAGCATCATAGTTATCTTCCTTCACTTTATTGCCTTTTTAAATGCAGATACCCTCATCCCTGCATTATTTTAAAGCAAGTGCTGTTGCATGGATTAGCTGATTATAGAGCACTTTTTGGTTCGCCTTCATTTCTAACTTAAGCCACTTACTTTGTGAACTGCTCCATGAAGCGGTCCCGGTGGCCTTGCAGGGTGTCAGCTGGGAGACCTGAAAGAAAGTGGAAAGGAATGAGAGGGAGAGGAGGACCAGTGGGCAGGCAAGCCACAGCAGGGCTCCGGAGGGAGGGGACCACCCTTCCTGGGGCTTGTGGCCAGCCCTGCGGGGGGACACTGCTGGCCTAGAGCTGCCCCAGGGCTGGTAACCACGGGGGCCCAGCAGGACAAGCAGGGAGTCTGGGGGCGCCTATCCCTCTAATCCTTCCTTCTCCCAGAGTTTGCTCCCAGAGCGCGACCCATTCTGGGCACAGTGGGCTGGGCGCTGTGTTCCTGACCACAGAAGCAGCAGCAGTGGCCTGACCAAGCAGCGGGATGGACGACGGCGGCCCTGGCGGTGTGGTTCTCTCCCAGGGGTGCATGCACTGGGGGGGCCCAGGGTGGACGTTAGTCTGGAAGAGATCCACAGAGCCTGCCCGGGAGGATGCCTGGCAGAAGGCAAAGACTAAGGACTACGACTCGGGGATCCAGGTCCACTGCCCGCCAGATGGGCAGTGGCCTCTTAGGGCCAGCCTCCTCCCCGACAGAGTGGGGTGTCTGAGGTCTTTTCACCTCCCAGATTGTGTGATTCTGTGTTATCTCAGCTACAGATCACAACTCAGCGATCTTTTTATTTTATTTATTTATTTGAGGAAGATTAGCCCTGAGCTAACTAACATCTGCCGCCAGTCCTCCTCTTTTTGCTGAAGAACACTGGCCCTGAGCTAACATCCGTGCCCGTCTTCCTCTACTTTATACATGGGACGCCTACCACAGCATGGCTTGACAAGCGGTGCATAGGTCTATACCCAGGATCCAAACCAGTGAACCCCGGGCCGCCAAAGCAGAAAGTGCAAACTTAACCACTGCACCACCAGGCCAGCCCCTGATCTTTTTATTTTTTAAATTTAAGTTTTAGTAATTTTTGAATATTCACTTGGTATAAAGAAGGAGGACACATATACAGTGTGATAATTCAAAATGGTAAAAGTGGACAGTGGATGACAATGGCACTTTACGTCAGCGATCTTTCTCTCAAGAGCCCTTAACCCCAGTTCAATCATGAGAAAAACATCGGACGAACTCAAATTCTACAAATATCTGATCAGGCCCCTCAAAACTGTCAAAGTCCTCAGAAACGAGGAAAGTTCAAGAAACTGTCACAGCCAAGAGGAGCTAAGGAGACATGACGACTGAATGTAGCCTGGTTCCTGGATACATCCGGGGACAGAAAAAGGACACTGCGTACAAACTGTGGAAATCTGGATAAAGTATGGACTTCTATACTCTAATAATAGCACATCAAAACGGGTTCATTAACGGGGCTGGCCCCGTGGCCGAGCGGTTAAGTTCGCGCGCTCCGCTGCAGGCGGCCCAGTGTTTCGCTGGTTCGAATCCTGGGCGCGGACATGGCACTGCTCATCAAACCACGCTGAGGCAGCGTCCCACATGCCACAACTAGAAGGACCCACAACAAAGAATATACAACTATGTACTGGGGGGCTTTGGGGAGAAAAAGGAAAAAAATAAAATCTTTAACACAAACAAACAAAAAACTGGTTCATTAGTTGTGACAAAATTATCATATTAATGTAAGATGTTAACAATAGGGGAAACTGGGTTCAGGGATATATGGGAACTCTCTGAACTCTTTATAACTTTTCTGTAGATCTAAAACTATTCTAAAATACAATGTTTTTTTAGAAGAGTATATACTGTGTGCAGTGTCCCCCCCACTTTTCCCCCAGGCACACAGTCGCCCCCCCCAGAGGCAATCTGTGCAGGTCTTGTGAATAATTACTTGTCTCTTCTGCTAACTCGCCACCTCATAAGGAAGTGGAAATGTTCCAGCGGGCCACTGGGTTCCACAGCACCTCAGAAACAATTAGAGGTTCGTCTATTCAGAGCTTCTGAGCGACCGCCGCCTTCTTTTCTTGGGCTTGAGTCCAATCTCTGCTCCCTTCAAGCATGCCCACTGCTCCAGAGCCTTTCTAACCTTCGAACGTCGAATTCCAGCCTCCCTTCCACGAAGCCCTCCTGGATTAATCAGAAGCATGCTGCTTCCCCTGGCCTGACTAAAGAACCAGATCTACTGCTTTTCAGGGACCACAGTTCCAGAGCGTCCCTTGTCCTAGACTTCTAAGATAAAAACTTGCTAGCATCCATTCATGCTTTGATCTCTCTTGGTTTTCTGTCATCCACATACTTTGCACGTATATGTCCTTCATGGTGGCCACCTCAGAGTGTGGCCCCGGGACCACTCCCATCAGATTCATCTAGGAAACGGTTTAATAATGCAGACCGTGAACCCGCCAGATCCACTAACAGGGACCTTGCAGGACCCACACACACCATTTCAAACAACAAGTACACGAAAGTATGAGAAGTTCTGCAAGACCAGTAGTTCCCAAACTACGCTGTGCGAAGCGTCCCAGGGGTCTGTGGCTAGGTAAGCGATGGCCCTCCATTTGCCTGAGCAGCTGTTTGATATTTTATATTTCTCCACAAAATTCCATTTGTACAAAGAGACTGTGATGATGAACACTTTAGAAACCACTGCGCCTTTGCTCCTGTGGTCTAGGCAATGGTGTGGTTCCTAGAATACGTGACACGCATGTCTGGAGATGAGATAAAGCCAGCAGTGGAGGGAGGGGACACCCTGGGACACCACTATGGCAAGCCAGGTGCTCACTGGGCACCCCCAAGCTGATGCCCTGCTCTTAAGATGGTCAGGAGCTCCAGGGCCTTCGAGAGAGCCCTGAGGGGAGCTGTATTTTTCCAGGGGCAGCCTCAGGCTGTGACCCTCCTTCTGGCCAGAAGCTCAAGGAGACGACCCGGCCCAGGGTACTCACAGGAGTGGAGTTTGAAGAGCAGCTTGACGGTGTAATCATAGAGGTGGCTGCAATCCAGTATGACCTGGATCAGCGGGGCAAGGCGGCACTGCCCAGCTGTCGTCACCGACACGGAGCGGGACATGTCCAGGGAGTTGAACACTGGGGAATAAAAGGCGGAGAGAGGCCGTGGGGCTAGGAATTAAGGTGAGCGTCTTAGGGGGGCAGGAGGCAGGGGTCTACCGTCTACCGAGGGCCTATTCCATGCACACACGGTCTCACGGAATGCATTTAACCCTCACGACACTCCTCCAGGACAAGTAAAGGTGTCCCCGCCACACAGATGAGGAGACTGAAGGGAAGTGACCTGAAGGTGGTCGCAGAGCCACGACGTGGTGTTGCTGAGAGGTGGTGGGCTAAAGGACAGAGCCCACGTGGTCAGCAGTGGCTAGACCAGGAGCCTGCGCTCCTGATGACCAAGAGGCCCCATGCGTCCTGGACGAGTGAACCCCACTCCACCCTGTGCCCAGCCCCACGGAAGCCCAGACAGAAGGACTCACTCACAACTGGAGGAGTGCCTAGAATGAGGAGGACCCTTCCGTCCTGTCTTTGAGGAACTTCGCGGTCCCTGCTCCCAGTGTGGTCAGAAAGACAGAACGCACCATCTTTCAGAGAGTCTGATTTAATGCGGAGACGGGCTCTTGTTCAAGGGAAGCCCTCCGTTCTATGGGAATCCCAATTTCAGGGTCGAAGGGGCTGCTGAGAGAGCTAATCCAGCCCCCCTCCCTCGCATGAACTCAGTCTGATGGTAACCCGGACCCCAAGAAGCACGCCATCCGGTGCCGCAATAGTTAACATGTGGGGAAAATAGCACAGATTGGTCGGAACACGAAGAAGGGAGTAAGTCAGCCTTGGCTTCCTGCTGGCCTGCCACAGGGTTGCTGGGACACCAGAAGGGGGGATGTACCGGAGCCCTGGGTGGACGACTGGAGAGCCTGCAAGGGCCTAGGCAAGGGGCTGGGAGGAGGATGAGCCATCAGGGTCAAAGGCTGACGGAGGGTCTTGGGGTGGCTGGTCAACAGAAGGCCTGCCGTCCACTCCCAGAGCGCCACAGACCCCCTCGCAATACCCTCTGCGCCCTGCCCCTTGCTCCGAAACCAAGCAGCTAGATGCCTGGCCATGGACCCTCGGCGCACCACTGGCCAGGGCCGATTTCCTGCCTGCAGTGGCTGCCCACCGCCTCTGGGGACTCTGCACGTGGCTGGCAACTTCCCGAGGTCCCTCAGTGAGTGGGACCGCCCCGGAGCAAAGCCCAGAGCTGCTGCGCTTGGCCTTCCTTGACGGCACTAATCCCTGCTAACTGGCTTAGTCTGGCAACTGGAAAAAAATCCCAAACTGTTCTAATTAAAAGGCAGCTTTTCTTCTTGACACAAATTAAAAGCAGCTGTCACTGCAAGGCGGCCATCCCCAAGTCTACCGGCTTCGTCAGGCTCCACTCTGGCAAGCAATCACAGAGCGCTCCATCTCCCGGCCTGCCTGCTGCCTTCTAGGAATGCCCCTTGGCATCTGGCAACTTCAGTGCAGTGTGACCGTGGACAAGTTACTTAACCTCTCTGTGCCTGCAGATGCTTTTCGGTAAAACGCAGATGGTTCTAATAGCACATACCTCATAAGGGTCTTGTAAGAACTGAATGAGAATGTCGTGTACAGTGCGTAGCATTGTGCAGTGGTTCTCAACTTTGGCTTTGAGAGTGATTAGAATCACCTGGGGGAATTTAAAAACTACCGTCTGCCTGCAACTCCCCCACCCCCCATTGTTTTATTTGGTCTAGGGTAGGGCTGGCACATTGGTAGTTTTCAAAGTCCCTCAGGTGATTATAATATGCAGCCAGGGTTGAAAAGTCTATTTCCTAGCTCACTGGTTCTCAAACGTTAGCATGCACCAGAATCACCCAGGAGCACTGTCTAAGAGAATTCTCAGACGACGGAAGTTTCTATACGGGCAGTCCAATATGCTAGTCCATGTGGCTACTGAGTGCCTGAAACATGGCAAGTGCAACTGAGGATCTGACTTCCCATTGTTATTTAATTGTAATTAATTTAAATTGTCACATGCGGCTAGTGGCTACCATATTGAACAGTGCAGACTTGGGGTGCTTATTAAAACACCACGTGGCTGGGCCCTACCTCCAGAGAGTCTGATTCAGTAGGTCTGGGGTGGGAACTGAGAATTTGCATTTCTAAGCATCCAAATTTCAAGTTCTCGGGTGATGCTGATGCTGCTGGTCCGGGGGCCACACTTTGAGAACCACGGCAAGTGCTCAGAAGAAAGGTTCACTATGATTTGCCCACGTTTCCCACAGTTGAAACCAGCGGCGCCCTGCCGGGATACTGGCTGCAACCTTGCAGGGTCACAGGCTAGGACTCAGAAGCGAGAGAGACTTCTTCCAACGCCAGTTCCCTTGATTTTTGTGGCATGCGGTAGGTGAGTGGGGACAGGCAGGGGAGCTGGGGAGACGTGTAGCAGAGGGCTCTTGATTCCAAATCAATGCTCGCCCAGGAACGAGACAGCCACCACCATTTAACCACGGAGGGGTTTGGGCAAAGACTGGGGGTAGCTCTCCTCTAGAAAACCCTAAGCAGCTAATTGACCCACATCATCCCACATCATTCAGCTGGATGTTGAGACCATTTTACAAACCCTGTCCACCTCTTGTTTCTCCATTGCTGCTTATCTGAAAGCAAGCTTGCTTGAATTTTTCTGTTGAGCATTGCTCTAAACCAGGCACTGGGCAAGAGCAAGGAGAATTCAAAGAAGAACAGGGCATGGTTCCTGCTTCGGAGGAGGAGCTCCCGTCTAGTGGTAACAACAGCAGTGAATCAATGTGTATCATCAAGTCATCAATGTGTATCAGCGCAGCCAGGTATCATGGGATGTGGGAGCCAAAAGGATGGCTGAGCTGGCCACTGGGGCAGGGCATTCACGGGCAGCGCATATGCCTTCTCGCGGCCTCCTCAAGTCCTGTCGGGTGTTAGCACATCTCTGCTCATTCCATGCCAAGAGTCTGTCAGGGCTGCAAGGGACCCCGCAGAGGCCGAAACATCTGACTTGCTTCCCACCCACTGCGGCATCAGCAGGCAGGCTCTGAGAAAGAGGCCAGAGCTGCTGGCAGAGAGCTCGGGTCAGCGGAATGGCAACTTCTGACTGGTCTCTCCCAAGCATGATAATTTCCAGAATATTACTCAGACCTGCATTCAAATCCAGCACATTCCAAGCTGAATGTCAACAAATTCTGAATTATCCACACAGGCCCTTCCCACCCAGAGCTAAATAACTGAAAGTTAGCCACACAACGTGCAGTTGTTTGCCTACTCTTACGCAAATGTTTCCAATGCATTAAAAACAAAAAATGTGTCTACACTGTTTCTCCTAGCTGGCTGGGAATGCCTCAGGGCAGGGGCTGTATTTTGAGTTTTGTTTTTACTTCTCTACTGACTTTTGTATAAGATTCTACTCAAATAGGTTGCTAACAGGCCGAATACCTCCTTATTTCTCCCACAAACCACGGTTTCTATTTCTGGTGTTTCTCTGACCACATCCTGCGTGGAATTGACGGGTCAACTATGAAGGAATGTGCTGTGCGGTCACAGGCCTGGTACGGCACTGGATCATAACAGGCCACTTGTGAGTATCTGCCGCACAGATGAACATGCGGAAGGAAGGTGAATTTGGGGTGAGAGCCTCTGTCCTTCCTGAGGGAATCGAAGCCCCAAGAGTGGGCCCTGCCTCTCCACACGTGGAGCAGATGGCCCAGCTTGTGCACGAATCCTCGCAGTGTGGGACGTACTCTTTCATCGTGCTGGATGCTTGTCGTGGGACATCTTGAATCTAAGAAAACGGACTCTTCTGTTCCCCGGGAAAGAAGGGGAGCCATGCGGGGCGCGGTTGGGAAGAGAGGGCACTGGAGAAAAGGGAACTTGCCAGGGAAGCGTCAGGGGCTGACGTCCTGCAGGCACCGGAACTCTCAGGAGAAGGGACCTGGAAGAGCGGGGCACTCCCCCGCGAGCAGAACAGGACTTTGTGGGCTTCTCGGGCAGACTTGGGGAACAAGTCAACTCGACCAGTTTTCTCTCCCGGCTGCTGACCAAACAGCAGACAGGACCCTTGCTCCTGAGCAGAAATCCACCCTGGGTGCCAGCCCAGCTGAGTAGCAGTCAGGGTGGGTCAAACAACCGGCCACAGTCTGAGGGCTGTCAAAGAGGTTGGACCTGTCTTTGGGCTCTGGGGAGGCCCGCGGGGGAGAGTGGTCCTTCTGCTCAGCTATGAAATCACCGACTCTGAAAACGCCCATGATCTTCAGCCCCTCCCTGCACGAGGGATGGAGAGAGCAGCGACAGCTGTGCTTATCTCCCTTCTCCTGGCCCTGTGCTGCACAGCTTGTAGGGAGAGGGGTCTAGGCCGGCTGGTCCAAGCAGGGAACGAGGCTGGGAAGGAGGCAGCTCCCACGAGGGCCTGGGCCAGGTGGGAGGGAGAGACTCACCAGTTTGGAAGAGGTTAAGTTCGCACTCCAGGTAGTCGAACATCTCCACTGTTAGCTGGAAACTGGGCCCAAGAGGAAAGAGGGCTTAAATGCCACCGCCCGAGCCCAGCGCTCCACCTGGCCCTTCCCCTACGTTCCGTGCTGCTGCTTCCGCCCCCAGTGCACATATGAGTGCACGCACACACACCAGCTCCAATTATTTGCTCCCACCTCAGCGAAGATTAAGGCCATTTGAAGATCCAGCAGGGCAAATTCAACAGTGACAGTGGCAATGGGAGAGGGCCACGCTGGATTGGGAGGGCAGAAGGTAACACAGAGAAGAGAGCCCTGGGGTGCGAGACAGCCTGGAAGGGTTCTGGATGAGGCCCCAGCAGCAAGCGGTCCCAAGGCCAACTCACCCAGGGACTTTAATCCCTACCCCAGCCACTGCCCCTGCCATCAGGCCCTCTGTGACCCTAACTGGAAGTGACAGCATCCACCAAAGCTTTCTTGCCCACTGGGTCCAAAGCATGAGGATGGCCACTCACAAGTTGTTAACGTCACTCTCTCCAGCCTCATCCAGCTGCCGGTCACTCATCTGAAGGTTGCCCGGGAACCTGGGATTCTGGAAGGGAGGCAGAGGAAGGAGGTCAGAACACAGCACAAGAGCTCATGGCCTGACTAAGCTGACACCCAGCAAGCTGTCTACACTGAGCTCGGGCAGCAGCAGGCTGGATTCTGCTTATACGGCATGTACTCATATGGCGCCCACACACACAGACCCCTTGAATGGCTCAGAGCAAAGAACATCCATTCCCCGTCACTGGAGCTGAAGGCTCCACCCCATCCCTGCGAGCCAGGGGACAGTCCTCCCTAACACTCTGTGCCCCAGAATGTTCTTCCAAAGATGCTCTCCCATGGTGCAGCGACGCCGAGCCTGTGAGAACAGTCCGCCCCCAGCCATCCACAAGGCGCAGGCATTTGTTCATCCCCAGAACATTCTGAATCCTACCCAGGCTTCCCACTGTCCTTTGGCCATTTCCCAAAGCTGCTGTTGTGAGTTCAGGAAGGCAAACCCACTCTTATATTAGCTTTAGCAAAACATAATTGGTAAAATAAGCTGGAAGGTGGGGAAATATTACATCCTATACCCCCAAAGTCAGGAGAAATTAGTTTGTCTCATCAACCTTGTTGAGCTTCTGGATCATTCCCTCTTCCTCAGTGTGGGCTGTCTGGAGTGGATGGGGCACAGGGCAAAGGCTCAGGTGGAGATGGGCACAGAGCGATGGGCAGCCAGTCCGCTGGGGGTTCTAGATTTCAGTGTGAATACTTTAGACTCTGAAGACAGAAATGGTCCACTCCAGCAGCTTACCTTCTGGCTTAACAGCCAGCCCTCCGTCCTTGAGGTCCTCTCCTGCCCTCGGACCCCACACTCCTGCTCCTCTGTCTCAGAGCCGGCCAGTTCCTTTATCGCCTCCTTCTGGCCATATTTACTTCCTCGCTCGGTCTGGACATTACGGTCCCCTCCTCCCATGCCCTCGCTGTTCCTGAAGCCTGTCCTTCCACTACAATGCTGTTAAACCTGGTGGGCCTGGATCTTCGTCACATGCTGTGTGCCTAGGAGCACCTGCCAATTTCCCTGGAGAAGGACTCATAACCGGCGTCACTATGAAATCATGCTCTCTAGCGTTAGTGCCCCGTAACTTGCTACTGTCCCGACTAATTCTTTCTGTCAACTTCTGTCCCACTCTTGCACCTGGGGCCCAGCTCCCAGCACCTGCCTCTCTTCTTACATCATGCAGGAACTCCCTCAGCATCCTGCTTCCCACTCCCTTCCCCACTTCAAAAGTACCCAGCTATCCTTCCACCCCTCCAGCTTCAAAAGAGAAGGGCCGCTTCTTTCTTGACTCAGGATCAGCCTCTCCTTGTGTGCTCTTCAATCTCATCCAGGTTCTGGTTCATTCTGTCACGCATCTAACAACTTCTGATTGAGCGCCTGTTCCGGGCTAGATGCTGGGCCGCACACGGGACACAAGGAGACACATGCGCCTGTTGTCTGTCCTCTTGGAGTCCAAAGTCCAGAGCGCCCAGAGCCCCACTCTGCCCCGCTGTGCTCCTGCCCCTCTTCCTGTCGCCCAAGCTTTCCCGCGGCCCCACATCTCCCTCCATCTATCACCCCCTGTCTCCTCCCTTTCCTGCCAGTCTCCAGGGGCTTTCACAGACAGCTGTCCTAGCTCTGGTTCTCACCATCTTCCACGCTGACGGCCTGGCTCTCCCCAAGTCACCCTCGACACTGACACTAGGTGGTCTCACGCGGCTGCCCTGTCACCTGCTGCTCTCCACTCTGCTCTTCGTACTACTGTGGATCTACTGCTGGTTGCACATGAACGCCAAATGGTTGTGGGGCTCACGCCCTAAGCCTCCGGCCGATTCCTCTGCCGGGAACGCCCACCCTTCTGTTCTTCACTGGCCCCCTCCTCGCTATCTGCTATGTGGCAGCCTGGGGTGTGGGGAGGGGCGAGCATATTCTGCAGGCGGGAGGCAGGGATGTGAAGTGTGGGGCCATGAGGAGGACCATGGCTGACTGTATTTTCCAGCGATGGCTAGTGCAACACATCCAGTCAACACGTTCTCTTCAAAATGCGACTCTGACATACCTCCCTTCCACTGTAGGGAGCTCTGTCACTGCCTCAGTCAATACAGGACAGTGAAGGGACGCTTTAGGACTTCTGAGGCTAGGTCATAAAAATGCCACGCACTCTACCTTGTTCTCTTGCGTATGCACCAGGCTGTGAGGAAGCCCTGACGAGCCCTGAGACTTCATGAAGAGAGAGATGCCAGGCCGGCCGCAACTGTTCCAGCTCCAGCCAGCATCTGCCTCAAGTGCATGAGAGAGCTCTGGCCAAAGCTGCCCAGCCAAGCCCTTCTCGAATGCCTGACCCACAGAAAGTGCACGAGATAATAAAGGATTGTTGTTTTAAGCCACTAAGTTTTGGGGTCACGTGTTACTCAGCACAGAGAACTGTAACACTCGAAGACCGAGCTGGGGTGTCACTGCCTCCGAGAGGCCGACCGGGTGGTCTGAGTCGGAGCTAGACGGCCCCTTACACGCTTTGTACCACCTTCCGCTTCTCTCAATTCCAGCGCTCAGTGTGCGTGTCTATCTTCTCTGCCTCCACCACCTCTCTCCCAACCAGATGACAACTCCCGAAGGCAGGGGCGGAGTCTATTCGCTTTTCTCTCTTCAGAGCCTAACCTAACTCTGGCCCAGGGCAGGCACTCAACAATACGCGCGGGGAGGGAGGGCTGGCCACTGAGCACAGAACAGGCTTTATTGTCATACAGGCACCTCACCACTGAGGAGCTGCATGGCTCAGGCAAGGGCCTTGACCACGCACACTCCAGATTTCATTGTCTTAGGCTATAATAATACCTACTTTATAGAGTTGCTGTGAGGATGAAATGATGTAGAGGAAAGATTTTACAGACTAGGATCGCTTTAATGAATCAAAACTACCTTCCAAGCACAGAAAAGACACTAAATTACGCTATTTCTCCTTAAATCTCCTCCCTTCTCCCTTTCCACTGCTAGCTCCCTAATCAGGCTGTTCCCTCCCACCTGGCATGCCATTCTCTCCCACCACCTTTTCGCACCACACCCATCCTTCAAGGCCCACCTTGAGCACCCCTCCCTCATCCTGCCCGTTGGGACACCATAACCCTCCATCATTTCAGAGCGTCTCCGGCCCCCATCTGCAGGCACGCACAGCTGTTCTGCACGATTACACGGCCACTGCAAGGACTTAAGCCTCTTCCCCAACGAATCCGCAAACTCCTGAAGAGCAGACTCTTTCACTTATTCCTATAAGCCACTTGGGACCCAGCACACAGTTTTACATACGTTAGGTGGCTAAAAAATACTGACTAAAGTCATAAATTGATAAAAGAAAGTTCTATGTGGAAACTCACTATATAAATGGAAGGAATTGTTTTTATTAACAGTAAAGGCAGGGCTTCTAAAACATTTTCATAAGGCAACCTAGTGCATAGGGTTCCTCTATTTGCAAAATCGGGAACGAAAGGTGCAGAGACATGGGCCCAAATGCCATTCCCTCGTCACACCCCGGGGCCCAACTGTGGTTGCCTGATAAAATGCGTTCCCCTCACACAGCTGGGATGTGGTGCAAAGACTCCCTGAGGAACCCAGGCTATCTTATTCCCAGAAAGACCTGACAATTAAGCCCACAGACGGGCAGGGGCTGAGGAGGAGGAGCTGGCGGCGGCCGCGGGGTCGCTGGCAGACTCACTTTGGTGTGGTACTCCATCTTCGTTCTCAGCAGTTTGAGGTAGATGCTGCAAAGCTGTCCATACCCCTCACTCAGATGGCCCTTCCAGGAAGCAGAAAGAAAGGAGGGGTCAACACCAAGGACCTTCAAGTTGAAAGATGTACAGCGAGGACTTCTTTTTTTAAAGAATGTATTTTTTTTCTGATTACGGAAATCACAAATGTCCATTGTTGAAAATTTGGAAAATATAGAAAAGTACATAGACAAACAAATCATCCTTAATCTAACCACCAGATAGAATCATGGCTAACATTTTAGGGTATAAAATGTTATTTTATTCTGTTTTTTTCAATTCAAATAGACTTTATTTTCTAGAGCTGTTTTAGGTTCACAGCAAAATTGAGCAGAAAGTACAGACAGCTCCCATATACGCCCTCCCCCAGCCCTCACGACCTCCCCGACTGTCAACATCTGGCACGTTTGTTAGAACTGATGAACACACACTGACACGTGATTATCATCCAAAGTCAAGTTTACATGTGGTTCGCTCTGGTGTCGTACAATCTATGGCTTTTGACAGGTGTATAATGACATGTATCTACCATTACAGTATCACACAGAGTAGTTTCACTGCCCTAAAAATCCTCTGTGCTCCACCTTCATTTTAAAATAGAAAATGGAATTCATTGTTTTTTACTTAATATAATGCAAATTTTTCTATCTTAAACTTTCTTCTGTATCATTATTTGTAGTGACTGCCCAGTACATACTGTCATCTACCAAACTGACTCCCTACTGTTTATTTGTAGGCTACTTTTTCTATCATAAACTATACGTCAATGAACATTCTTATAGTATGATCTTCTGTGCAAACATGAGGAGTTCCTTTGGATAAATTCTGGACAAGGCTTCTTATCTATGAACTGTAAGTCTCCCATCCTTAGTAATCAGTCTGGCTATGGGCTCTCTCCTTCCTTCTGTCTGTCTACCTAAGCACTGGGGAGGAAACACCTCCTCCAGATGGACTCCAACAGACTAAGAGCATCTACAGAACACACGTGGGATGGGGATTTGAATGCGACCAATCCTAGCTGAAGAGTAAGCCTCCCATGGAGGCCGCCCAAGCTGTCATGTCCTGGGAGCCTGGGAAGAATCCAGGACGAGCAGAGCGATGCTGGCAATCCCAGTTTTATACAAAGGAGGAGGGAAATGGGGGCACAAGGAACCCTTAAACTGAACACCTGTGGCTCCCACATGAGTCTTGACTTCCACGTTTCCTTTTTAGTGAATATATATCCTCTAGAGTAAAGGAACTCAGCTGAAACATGCCTCACAGGGCACCAAAGAAGGTGAATAATCAGAGGAGCTCAGAAATAGCAACGGCAGAGGTGACAGTATTTCATAATATGTTAATTTTCTATGCAAATTATATTTTATTAATTTTTATACTATACTTGTCCATTATAGAAAAATTAGTAGAAAAGGCAAAAATATGCTTATCATCAAACTATACTATACGTCACATGAAAATGCACAAGGATCAAAAAGTAAAAGATGAATGAATCATAGACTTAAATGTGAAATGCAAAACTACAAAACTTCAAGAAGATAACACAGGAGAAAACCCAGATGACCTCGAGTATGGTGATGACTTTTTAGACACCATACCAAAGGCATGATCCATGAAAGAAATAATTGATAAGTTGGACTTCATTAAAATTAAAAAACTTCTGTTCTGCAAAGACACTGTCAAGAAAATGAGAAGATAAGCCACAGACTTGGACAAAATATTTGAAAAAGACACATCTGATCAAGGACTGTTATCCAAAATACACAAAGTATAGTCACGTGCCACATGAGATTTTGGTCAACGATGGGCAGCGTACTCGATGGTGGCTCATAAGATTAGTACCATGTACCCTAGGTGTGTAGTAGGCTATGCCGTCGAGGTTTGTGTCAGTATTATAGGGGAGGAAGAAGTTCTCTTCTACCCTTTTAGGTTCCTCTGCCTGGTACAAGAACTAAATTGACATGAGACAGATTAACAGGAAAAAACCAAAACTTTAATAACACGTATACATAGGAGAAACCCAGGAAAACCGAGTAACTTCACCAAACGGCTGAAGCTTTCACCTGAAATACCATCTTCAGGTAAAGACAAAAGAAGATGTTGGGGGTGGGGAAAGACAGGCACTTCAAAGAGAAGGAAGGCAATGCACAGGTAGGTGAAAAGGAGCAAACGTTTGGAAAACAAGTGTTTGGCCACAGAAACAGAAGAACACACGGGAGCCCAACAAACAGGCTCTTCTAGGTTCCTCCCTGTCTACCACCTAGTTCATGTTATGCTAGGCTGATAGCTGGCTTCCCGAGACAGGATTTTTTATATGAATTCTTTTAGGCAGTTAAGGGGAGAGGTAACAAGAGAAACTTTCTGAGTCTTTTGCTTCTTAAAAATAACCAGCCTAGGGGCCAGCCTGGTGGCGTAGCGGTTAAGTTCACACACTCTGCTTCGGTGGCCTTGGGTTCACCAGTTTGTATCCTGGGTGTGGAACTACGCACCACTTATCAAGCCATGCTGTGGCAGGTGTACTACCTATAAAATAGAGGAAGATGGCCATGGATGTTAGCTCAGGACCAATCTTCCTCAGCAAAAAGAGGAGGATTGACAGCGATGTTAGCTTAGGGCTGATCTTCCTCAAAAAAAAAAAAAAAAATCAGCCTGAAATAATCCTCATGTTAAAGAGACACATTTTGGAGTGGCAGATTTTGTTCCCCTTTAGTACAGTCTATGATATTCGCACAATGATGAAATTGCCCAATGACGCATTTCTCAGAACGTATCCCCATCATTAAGCAACACGACTGTATTCTTAAACTCAACAATGAGAAAACAAACAAACCGATTAAAAATGGGCCAAAGACCTTAACAGACACCTCACTAAAGAAGATATACAAAGAAAACGGCAAATAAGCATATGAAAAGCCTTTGAAAAGATGCTCCACATATATCACCAGGGAACTGCAAATGAAAACAACGAGATACCACTACACACTTAGTAGAATGGCCAAAGTCTAGAACCCTGACAACACCAGGTGCTGGTGAAGATGTGGAGCAACAGGGCTCTCAGACATTGTTCTTGGGAGTGCAAAATGGCACCACCACTTTGGAAGATAGTTTGGCCGTTTCTTACAAAACTAAACATACTCTTACTATATAATTTGGCAATTGCACTCCTTGGTTTTTACCCAAAGCAGTTGAAAACTTCCATCCAAACAAAAATCTGCACATGGATGTCTGTAGCAGCTTTATTCATAACCGCCAAAACTTGGTGCAACCAAGATGTCTTTCAGTAGGTGAATGGATAGATAGACTGTGGTACATCCAGACAATGGAATATTACTCAGTGCTAAAAAGAAATGAGCTATTAAGCCATGAAAACACATGGAGGAACCTTAAATGCATAACACTAGGTGAAAGAAGCCAATCTGAAAAGGCTACAGACTATGTGATTCCAACTATAAAACATTCTGGAAAAGGAAAAACTATGGAGACAGGAAAAAGATCAGCGGTTGCCAGGGGTTGGGAGGGTGGGGAGTGACGAACAGATGGAGCACAGAGGATTTTTAAGTCAGAGAAAATATTCTGTATGATATTATAATGGTGGATACATATCATATATTGCCCAAACTCAGAGAATACACAAACCTAAGAGTGAGCTGCAATGTGAACTATGGACTCTGGGTGATTATGATGTGTCAGTGTAGGTCCATCAATTGTAATGAATGTACCGCTCTGGTGGGGGATGTTGACAATGGGGAGGGCTATGCACGTGTGGGCCAGTGGGTATATGGGAAATCTCCACACTTTCCACTCAATTTTGATAGGAACCTAAAACAGCTCTAAAGAAAAATAAAGCCTTAATTTAAAAAAAAAGTAAAAAGGTTTCTAACTTCAGAAACTCTTAGTCAAATGGAAGAGACAGAACTACAGAGGAAGAAAGACCCTAAATGAATTCCATTTTGAATAACAAGACAGCCTAGGTACCTGGGTTGACTGTCCCAGTGAAAACTATTAACAATATCACGTAAAATATTAAAACCTTCTTTTCGAAGGCATTAATGAGCTAACGAGAGTAAGGAATCCTTAAGCCAGGGACTGAGTAAACACAGATACCAGGAGAGTAAACGGTTTGCTGGGGTGACGGAGTTCGGGGGAGGGAGGGCTTTGCCACACCAGGTGAACGTGAGTGTTGGTTTTCTGGGCCTCAAGGGCCGGGTGGTGAACGGGAGGCAGGGCTCTGGCCCTCCCAAATCGAAGAGTCTAGTGGAAGAGCAGAAAGACCGCCTCCTTGGTGCAGGTGAGCTAAGGGTAGGTTGGAAATCATGTACGCCCACACTCTGGCACGGAAACAGTCCTCCCTGAGGACCGCAGAGAAAATCAAGCCAGTGTTCTGATCAGAGGGAGGAAAAGCTGCTGCTGGGAGCTGGCCCCATGAGCCAGTCCTCAAGGGGGCCTGCCTGGAATTCACAAAACCTTTAGCTGAGAATTTAATTTACAGTGATCTCAATGGAAGCAAATGCCAATTCTCTCTGGGGGAACCTGCCTTCATTGCAGACTTCAAAGAATTCCCACAAATAAAATTCCAAGGAAAATGAGCAGCTCATAGTAAGAAATAACTAAGCACACAAAAAAACTACACAGTATGAGCAAAATGCACCAAAAACAACAATGGCAGAAACAGTTAATAAGGGCTTTAGATAATGGAAGTATAAAAAGTGATATAGGAAATGACTATGTTTAATATGTCTAAATAAATAAGAGACTGTTTCAAAATATGTGCAGGGCACAAGAAATTATAGAGAATGCCAAGCAGATTTGAAAAAAACTCCAAGAAATGAAAACTACAGCAGTCTCCTCTTATCCATGGCTTTGCTTTCCGTGGTTTCAGTCACTTGCGGTCAACCATGGTCTGAAAATATTAAATGGAAAATTCCAGAAATAAACAATTCATATGTTTTAAATTGTGCACTGTTCTGAGTAGCACGATGAAACCTCATGCTGTCTCGCTCCGTCCCGCCTGGGATGTGAATCTTTCTTTCGTCTAGTATATCCACGCTGTACATGCTACTTGCCTATTAGTCACTTAGTAACTTTCTTGGTTATCAGATCGGCTTCACGGTTATTGTAGTCTTGTGTTCAAGTAACCCTTATTTTACTTAATAATGGCCCCAAAGAGCAAGAGAGTGATGCTGGCAATTCAGATATGCCAAAGAGAAGCCATAAAGTGCTTCCTTTAAGTGAAAAGACGAAAGTTCGCAACTTAACAAGGAAAAAAAAATAGTATCCTGAAGTTGCCAAGATCTATGGTAACTTTTATTACAGTACAGTCATATGTCACTTAACGGCAGGAATACATTCTGAGAAATGTGTAATTAGGCTATTTTGTCATTGTGTGAACATCAGAGTGCACTTACACAGACCTAGACGGTATAGCCTACTACACACCTGGGCTCCATTATAATCTTATGGGACCACCATTGTACACATAGTCTGTCATTGACTGAAACATTGTTATGGGGCACATGTCTGTATACTGTTATAATTGTTCTATTTTATTATTAGTCATTTTTGTTATTCTCTTATGTGCCTAATTTGTAAATTAAATTTTATCACAGGTATGTATATAGAGGAAAAAAAATAGTACACACAGGGTTCAATACTATCTGTGGTTTCAAGCATCCAGTGGGGGTCTTGGGATGTGTGCCCCGCAGATTAAGGAGGCACTATGCACACTGAGATTGAAAACCTTATGGAGACATTTCACAACAGATCAGACCCAGCTGAAGAGGGACTAAATGAACTGAAAGCCAGATCTCACGAAATTATCCAGGATGCAGGATACACATAAACAGGCAGGAAAAATGAGTTAGTGGCTAAGACATGGAGCGTAGAGTGAGAAAGTCTAACATACTTCTAACCCAAGTCTCAGAGGAAAAGACAGAATGGAGGAGCAAAGGCAATATTGGAAGAGACAACGAGACCTTTTCATAAGTGGTACTAACCCACATATAAGAAGTCCAAAGAACCTAAAATAAATTCACATCTTGACACATATTAAGGTCTTAAAAACGACCAGAGGAAAAAAACACAGATTAGCTGCAAAGGAGCAATGGTGAGTCTGACAGCTGACTTCACGAAAATGATGGAAGCCAGAAGTCGGTGGAAGGATATCTTGAATAACATCTTCCATGTGCTGAGAGAAAACAACCGTCATCTCAGAATTCTACAGTCAGAGAAAATATCTCCCACGAATGAGTATGAAGTAAAGACATTCCTAACAAGTAAAAACAGTTTGCCACCAGCAGACTTTCACTAAAGCAAGTTCTAAAGGAAATAATTCGGGCAGAAAGAAAGTGATTGCAGATGGCAGGTCTGAGACATAAGAAGAATGAAGAGCACAGAATAAAACAATTAAAATAAAATATCTTACAGGGTCTGAAAAGAAAAACATAACCAAAATTAAAACACATGGCAACAATAACACATAGGGGAGTGGATGGAGTTAAAATACATTAATTAGGGTCTTTGTGCTATACAGGAAACAGATAAAGATAGGAATTTTAGACCTTGATAAACTGAGCATGCATTTTGTAATTATTAGATAACATACCAAAAACTAAAAAATAAAAAAAGAGCTTTTTTTTTTTAATCTCCCAACTAGTAATGAGGGGAAAACGGAATGAGAAAAAAATACCCAATCAATCCAAAAGAAGGCACAAAATGAGAGAGAAACAGAACAGATGGGACAAATTGCACAAAATAAGATGGAAGACACAAATCTAAACATATCATGCATTATAATAAACGTAAATGGAGTAAATGCCCAGTTAAAAGATAACGACTGTTGTCTTGAATTAAAAAAATCCAACTAAATGCTATTTACAAGTGATATTTCTAAGACATAAGAATATAGAAAAGTTGGAAGTAAAAGGATGGAAAAGATATACCAGGCAAATTCTAACAAAAAGGACAAAGGCCTAAGCTTCCATGTCATCAGGATGTAACAGGAAGCTCTCTAGCATGCAGCTGGGAGACTTGGGGACAACTCTTAGCTTTCTTCAGGTTAACCAGCCTCGTGACTTATGGGCCTGTATTTCTCATCTGTAATAGTAAACTAGACTACATAATGGCTAACATTTTGTGGGTGCACACAGATACAGGTAAGAATTTGAAAGAAAGGACTAAAGTAGTAGTTCTCAACCAGTGGGGGCAAAGGGACACATCAGAATCGACTGGGGAGATCCTTCAAAATGCGGATTACCTCTTGTCCATACACATACTCCTTGAACACTCTTTTCAACTGATTCTGATATTGCCACCTACCTCCTTCCTCATCCTAAGACACTGAGAATCCCTAGACAGGAGAGAAAAGGCCCTGGCATTAAGAATTAGGAATGCTAGTTCTCAAGGTACTGTGACCCCAATGGGACCAGTGGGAGGGAAAGCGAGAACTGTGCTAACGTCCTGTTGAGGGATCCCAATGCCTGGCGAGTGTTGTGACATGAGGGTCCATCGGCAGGAGAAGCTCCCAAGCCCTAGAACTTCCCTACCGCTTCTACGGACCCCAGTAAGACTGTGGATATCATGGTACTATTTGGAGGTATCCTTGACCCCTCCCTGATGCTCGTGAGAGAAATCCTAAACAAGCTGAAAGAGATAACTGTTCCATTTCATAGTCTTTGTCCTGTGTCCTATGGGGAAGGATAAGGAGGCACAGGTGGCCCCTGGGAGCATCTCCACTCACCCACATCCTGCTCATGTCACTGAGTTCATTTTTGTATCTCAGAGAGTCCTTCAGGACCTGGAGAGGGAAGAGAAGAGCCTATGAGAAGAGGAGGAGAGGAGATGGAAGATGGTACGAGATGGGCTTATGGTGGGGAGGAGAGGCTGACCGGAGACAAACCCTCCTCTACGTGGTAACCAAAAGGCCAGAAGGGGGCAGATGCCACTCTCAGTGTGGGAGTGGACAGTGGCCTCTGTGGCCCAGGCAATCACACTTTCCTCACATGGGTCCCTGACTCACTGGCCATCTCCTGTGGCCCCAGGAACTCACGTTTGGGTGTCCATCTCGGAGGAGTTTGTGGAACACATGGCAGAATTTCCAGCAGAGCACAGCGTTGCTAGAGAGGGGCAGCCGGTTGACAACAGACCAAAAGGTCTGCGCCCCTTTCTCATGGTGGGTGCCCAGTATGCACGGTGAGGGAGGGTCATGGAAAACCAAGGCAGCCAGTCCCTGGGATGGAGCCTGCAACAGGCCACTGCGGAGGGCTGTGCAATGGTCAGGGCACTACCTAGGAGGGGACACTGCTTATAACTAAGACACCACAGATCTGTACACTTATCCTGGCATTTTTTGGGCAGATGACAATAAAGTGTCTCATACTAAAAGAATCCATTTTATTAGACAATTTCCCCAGAGACAGCAATGTCTTTTGAGAGGGATGTCTTTTTCTCATTTGCACAAAAGAGCTCTGGGCCAGCAGTGGCCCTGGTTCGCATTTAGCAGGAAGATGCTTTGGTTGGAACGAGGGCTTTGCTCCAGGAAGACAGACTCTGCCCTTCCTCTGGGCATGCTCAGTGTGCGATGGGGCCTTTGGGGCAATAATTACAGCGAACATTTTAACAACACAATGCAGTTTCTCAAAGTTCTTTCTTATCCATTATTCAAAAGTGAGGCCTTCTTCAGCTCTTCCTCACGGGCACTGGCTCCTGTTGGGGACCCCAAACCTGGCTCCTCTCCATTCAGGCACTCTGCTCTTGCCCAGCATTCTTTAAAATGTCCTTTCTCAAAACTTAAAATGACTCACACTCCACCTCTTCTATAAACCTTCCTGGCCTCGTTCAGGGGTGCCTTCACCTCCCAACACCTTGAATTCCCTGTGTGGAATCTTGGGGCCACTTCCTCCCCAGATCCAATTCCGAACACCACTCCACCCCGGGACCGCCTGCCATGGTTTGCACGTAATAAATGTCCACTGGCCTCTTGTGACTTTAAGTTAGGACTCCAGACCTCTATTATGAGCAAGCCCTTTTTCGGGGAGTAAAGGATGTCCACTTTTGATTGTTTGCTCAAACAGGCTTCACACACTCCATAACTGGGCACCATCAACGCCAGCGACAGCTCTTTCTCCAGAACTTCTGGCTCCTTTATCAAGGCTCAGGTAAGAAGCACGGTGCCACTTAGGAAAGAAAGACCTGTCTCGGGTCAGAAACTAGATGACTCATACAGAACACACCTTGTTTTGCTTCTGAACTGGAAGGTCACATGGATTTCCTTCCCTACAATGAAATTTGCATGTTGAGGGGGGAGGTTTGAACACAGACATCTGGGTCTGGAAGCTGAAATCAGCTTTTGGTCCTAGTGTGATTTCTGAAATAACTTATGGTTTTACCTAAAGCACAGCCCCCTCGGACAAGACGGAAGCCAAGAGGAGAGATGGGCAGCTCCCCGCCCTCTCCCGTGCTGATGGCCCCCGGCTGACCAGGGTTACCTGGCTCGAGAGCAGCCTGCTCAAACAGAAGCCAGCGCAGCTGCAGAGCCAGCCCAGCACTCTGACTTTGAAAGAAGCAAGAAGACCTTTCCAACTATCTTTGATTTCATAAGCATTTTTATTCACCAACTAAGTGTCAAGCACTGCAAAAGACGCTCAGGGATATAAAGAAAAATAAGACTCAGTCCCCAGCTCTCCAGGAGCGGATACCATGGTGGGAGGGGCCGACCTATTCATATCAGACAGCGGGACAAATGGTGATTCTACCGGCATTTCTGAAGTCAGACTTCCAAATGCTTATTCGGTTGCTATCGAGGGTATGCTCTTTAAAACAACTGATAAAGAATAAATGTTTTGTGATATCTTTAACTAGGCTTTAAAAACCCTACCGCATGGAGTTGATCTTTTCAATGTTTATGCATCGCTCAGAAATTGTGAATCAGAGAGACTCACAGAACGTTACAGCTGGAATATTAGACCTCTGAAATCTTCAGCCAACTCTTTCATTTGACAGACAAGGAAACTAAGGCGCACGGAGGCCCCACTGGGTCCACTCAAGGTCCAGAGCGAGCCAGAGAGCTTCAGAGGTGGGATTCTGGAAGCTCCCTGCGGGGTCCATCCCACTGCGCAGGGCAGCCTCTTTGGAGGCTGCGGCCGCAGGCCTGGTCCTCTCTGTGCCAATCCCCCACCCAGAGGAGCACACTGGCCATGACAACTGTCTCTCTCTTACTTCATATCTTGCATCAGACTGGTCGGTATTCTTAGCACACAGGCATCAGAACTGGGTAATTCCCTCCAAGAAAATCAATGGGCCACTTATAATGCAGGCTTTTTTTGGTTTGTTTTCAATCATGGTAAAGGCACCAAACGCAAGGCAGTAAGGGACCTTTCTGGGAATAAAAGGGCAAGGTCCCCTAGGCTCACGGTTGGGCCAGCCTTCTGGGGTACCCGGGAGAGGTTCTACAGCCCCCATCCACAGCAAAGCCCTAATTTCAACCAAACTGCTTTCCCTCCGGTGAAGAGCAATACATGCTGGCAGCAACATTTCCTGAGGGCCTGCCACGTTCTGGGCATCTGACCTGGAGGGTCTCCTCCAGGAGCTAAGGTAGGATGGCTTCAAGACGGCTGTTCTAGCCTGAATGGGCTGGCTGTGGTGCAGCCATCACGACGAGCCCAGGAAAGAAGGAGCTGCCCCTCCCAGACAGGAGCCCAGCTGCCACTGCCCTGGAGGGCACCCTGCTCTGGCCCCAGCACACACAGAGAGAAAGGCGCAGCCCCCCTGGCAGCCCCTCCTTCGGCCTTTGGGGGATTAAGCCCTCCAGCTCCTGGACTCTGTGCCTGGACTCTGTGCCTCAGAGGCAGATCCCAGGGACCCACCAGTGAGGGCTGCCTCACTTCTCTCCACCCACGATGGTGGTCGCTCAGGGCCTCTGCC
This sequence comes from Equus asinus, assembly GCF_041296235.1. NCBI lineage: Eukaryota > Metazoa > Chordata > Mammalia > Perissodactyla > Equidae > Equus > Equus asinus. The sequence goes on along the minus strand of NC_091803.1, from coordinate 16,787,502 downwards.
AACTTGGCGTGGTGGGCTCAGTGCAAACTTTCAAGTCACCAGTCCCTAATCCACCGTGGGTCCCTGTCCTTCCCTTCTCACTTAGGGCGAACCCCTGCATTGGCTTAAGGCCAACCACTGCAGCCCGGATCTCTGTTTTGCTTTCATGCTCAGAAAAGGGGACATGGCAGGTCCCCAAGGGGGTGGTCCCTGTGGTCCTATGGGCAGACTGCAGGGCCTAGAGTGCCTTGATGACACAGGTGAAAATCCCTCCTGTGCCCCAAGGAAATATCTCAGAGGGTAGTAACTTAAAGGACTCCGAAGTTCTGAAAAGCTGAAGTCCTAGAAGATGAGTGAGATCTTCGGTAAGTAGCAAAGGACTGGACCGGATCCCCTTTGGGGACTTCCACCCTGACAGGCTGTGGTCTCGGACGCTGCTCAAAGCCTGCAGGGGCCTGGCCCCTGTGGGGGTTCCCCTTCCTGCAGCTGAGCAAGGGCGCCTCACCCTGACCTCAGTCCCCACGATCTGACCCCTCTCAGGGTCGGTCTTCCAAGCAACATGCAAAAGGATATTTCTGGCGTGTTTTTCCTTTACAGCCACTTCCTGCGTATTAATGGCCTTACTGATGCTGACAGTCTGAAAAACAAGAGGGAGGGGGAGGGGAAAGGAGGATGAGATGAATAAGCTTCTGAGTGGCTGAGACCCTCCCAGATGCCCCACCCCTTTCTCTCCCTCCAATGACTCCTCTCTGGTTCTCCACTCTCGGAAGACCCCTCTGCCCCACTGTCCCTGTGCAGGGCCCCCAGCGGGGGGCAGAGGCGGGCAGCACTCCCAGGCCAGCTGGCCCAGGCTGTCCTAAGGCAGTGGGCTTTGCTGCCTGGCATTGGCTGTGCCCAGCTGCTGTGCCCGCCTGCCACTCATTCACTTGGCACAACAACACGGCAATTAAAGCCCGCACAAAGGGATGCTTTTCATCCCCAGGGAAACATTATTTCTCCGGGAGCAGGAGGAAGAGGCGCTGAGATCAGGGAGCGACTGTGGTCCAAAGACCATCCAGCCGCCCACTCCTCCCCCGAGCCTTCCCTGCCCAGGTGGGCAGGGATGGCTCTCGCCTCGTCGCCCACTCCTGGAGGCTTTCCAACTCCTAACCCAAATCCCTTTGATTTCCTTACACCAAAGGGCATTAAATATTCACTCCTTTCCAGTCATTTTTAAAATCATAACTTTCTTTTTAATTTAGCAAAGCACGAATACAAGTGAATAGAACTGACATAAACGCACGGGATCATACCATGGAAGCTGTTCTTCTACTGCTTTTTCCTTTTTCTGATTTGTTTTGCTTCCCTTCCACACATGTCATCTACCGCAACCCATGTTAACAACCTGCCATGCATCACGCACACACATACACACACACAAATACCTACATACTGAAGGGGTAAATTTTGCCAGTTCTGTAAAAATGGGATTGTCATGTACAGAATTTTCTACATCTTGCCTTTCTCACTTGAAAATATCTCATGAAAAGCTGTCCACTTGAACTGGTAAGACCTGAGTCCATTCTTTAAAAAGATGACACACACTTCCATGGTGTGCGTGGGTGGTGATTCATATAAGCACTTCCACGTTGGTAGGCAATCAATTTATTTCCAGTTTTTTGTTTTTGACCACTGTAAACTCTTTTCGTAAACATTCTTATACAAAGATCCTTATGAGTTGATGCTTTTATTTCCAAGGGATAGATTCCTCGGAGTGAGACTACCATGTCAAAGTTTTTTTTTAAACTTTCTGTTATGGAAAAGTCCAAACACACACAAATATGAAGATTAGTCTAAACAGCTCTCACGTAGTCAGCCCCCCGCAGCAACGATCATGAACTTGTAGGCAACACGCTTCCTTATGGACGAGGGGTCACAAACATTTCCTGTAAAGAGCCGGTTAATAAACATTTTAGCTCTGCGGGCCAGCCACATGGCGTCCACCGCAACTACTCAACTCCGCTGTCGTAGCGCGAAAGCAGCCTCGGTGCTGCCAGATGGACCTGTAACCGAACGAGCGTGGCTGTCCCAGGAAAACTTGATTCACAAAGCAGTGGCGGTCTGGATTTGGCCTGTGCCCAGGGCGCAGCATCGGCCACCGACCTGCACTGCCTGGATTATTCTGAGGTAAATCCCAGGCGTTGTATCAATTTACCTGTAAATAATTCACTATGAACTCCCAAGAAAAAAAGGGACTTTTAAAAACTCACCGTAATAGTACAATCACACCGAAAATTTTGAGGATAATTCCTTAAAATCAGCACATGGTTAGTATTTACATTTTTTCAAAAAAACCCCAAACCAAACTTTCTTGCAGTTCTAGTCTGGATCCCAGTGAGGTTGCCATCCTGCCTCTTATAAAGGGCACATTTCCACCCACGACGTATGAAGGCATTCCCACCAACAACAGGGGTTACCGCGCCCTCTCGTTTTTGCTGGACTGATGGGTGTAGTGACATTTCATCGTACTGCAATTTGTCTTTTGCTGGCTGCTAGTGAGTTCTGAGTATTTTCTTACACGTTTGCATGGTTGTTGATATATTTACCTCATCTTTTAGAACTTCTACGTTTACATAAGGTTTCTCCTGCCCCGGATTATACTCGTAGACTTGTACATTTTCTTCTAAGTGTTTTATTATTTGTTTTTTACTTTTGAATCTCTATCTGGAAAAGACACATACATACACATATGTACATGTGCATATGCGTGCATGTGCTTGCACAGTATAAAATAGGTTATTTCTAAGGTTTACCAAGATACGTTCTTTTGCATCTGGTTTATATAACTTTGGGTTCCTTCAGTCCACTTTTCTCCCTACCAGACTCAACCCTTCAACAGCATAAGCTCTGCTGGGGGTTCAACTGTGTCTCCCCAAAAATGATACGCTCAAGTCCAAACCCCCCAGCATGGGTGACAGCAGCCTTATTTGGAAACAGGGTCTTTGCAGCTGTAATTAGTAAAGATGAGGTCATACAGGATTAGGGTGGGCCCTAAATCCACTGACTGGTGTCCTCATAAGAAGGTCTGGTGAAGACACAGGGACACAGACACACAGGGAGAAGACGGCCATGTGAAGACAGAGGCAGGGATTAATGTGTCTACACGCCAAGGAACACCAAGGATTGCTGGGAGCCAACAGAGGCTAAGGTGAGGAGAGGAAGGACTCTCCCCTTGGGCCTTCAGAGGGAGCGTGGCCCTGCTGACACCTTGATTGTGGACTTCGAGCCTCCAGAACTGTGAAGGAATAAACTTCTCGTTTCACGCCACCTAATCGGTGGTGATTTATCACGGCAGCCCCAGGAAGCTAACACAGGGTCCTTTCCCCTCAGAGGGAAGACCCGCCAAGAAGGAATCTCATACGAAACATGCTACCAGAAAGAAGAGCTTATTCCCCCCAATCTCCCAGCGAAGCAGCACTTGTGTCCTACGGAGGCCCAGGGCCAGCTTCCTGGGACGAGTCCTCCTCAGACCTCGTTTCTTAGCTCCTGCTTCCAGCCCGTCCCAGGCCACCCTCTTTCCCTCAGACTTCCTCAGGTGAGGGACACAGGTTTAAAGTATGTTTCTCCCCCGGCTCCAGGACAATGACAGGATCCCGGCTGCAGACAGGGCTCTGGGCAAAGTCAACACGTGTGCTGAGGCCGGAAAGGTCGGCCACATTCCGTAAGGAGTCATAAGGAACATAAACATGCAAATGACAAGAGACTCAGATGCAGGGAGGCGCTGACCTGGATGTGGCCAGGCTCCAGGTGGTTCGGCAGACGGTCAGTAGTCTGGGCCATGAGGAAGAAGAGGAAGCCATGCTGGCCAAAATTCTAGAAACCAGGTTAGGGCCTCGAGGGAGGATCTGTGATGGGTGGGACTTAGATTTATTCCACTAACATTTGTTTCTACTGACCGATTGCCCCAGGTTGTGGTCATTATGAGTCTTGCTCGCAAAAAACCTCCACAACAACTTAAAATTCCCTTAAGCAACATAAAATAATATACCATGAGTTTGTAACTACAGATCTTACGTGTGTGTGTGTTGGCTGAAAATCAGGAATGTTCTGTGCTCTGAATTTTGAAAGTAGGGAGAAATCCCTTGGAACTTTGATGCTGCTCAGGGAAGCCTTCTTACAGGAAGAAAGGGATAACCTGTCCCATGTGCCAGCTCTGTAATTTACCTGCTTCTTCCATTTACGCTTCATACATACTTGGGGGCATTTAAGATGTTGCACAGAAAGGCTGAGCAACTTGCCCAAGGTCATACCATTCAGTTCCAACCTTGGTGGGCCAGATCCTCAAGCCTAGCCCTGACCCACTGTGACAGCTCTGGACCATGGAGGGGCTCACGGGGGGCTGAGTCTAGGTCAGGGTGGCAGAGGACAGGCCACCCAGGCGGAGGAGGCACAACGAGAAAAGGCACCAGAATGGAAAGGCCCAGAGCATGCTGGCTGGTGCGGCTGGAGGGCACCGTGGAGGCAAGGGAGGATGAGGATGAAGTCAGAAAGGGAGGTGGCGCTGGGTGAGTGAGGCCAGTGGGCTTCCAAGAGGGCAGGAAGGGACAGAAGCAGCTGGTGGACGACGGGCCAGCAGCAGTGTGAGAGCTGGAGGGAGGGTGATGGAGCCCGCAGGTAGGGAGCTGACGGAGGGAGATATTAACTGCAGAGAAATGAAGGAATAAAGGCCTCAACCAAAATGGCGGAAGTGAGTGCTGGGAAAGGACCCAATACGAAGTGGGCTATAAAGTGCACATCAATAGGAACGGCCAGTAGGAGCTCCTGGCTACAGGGGACACAGCAGATGGAAGCATCTGAGATGCTCAGAGGTTTTGAACCTCGACAGGTGGGAGAGCAGAAGCAGGGTGTCACAGGCTGAGGGGACGCTGTAAGCAAAGGATGAGCCCAGGAGGGTTTTGGGTGAGAAACAGCCATTTTTAAAACAATGAGGAAGTGATCTGGCTGTAGCAGTGGTTATACTCAAGATAACAGCAGCTAGTGAGTGCTTACTATCAGGCCCTGTGCTAATAAATAAGCACTTCGTATCAATTATCTCGTCAAAGTCATATAATGCTACATCCTACAAGCAGGTGAGTTTTAGTATTAACAGTCTCCATTTAACAGATGAGGAAACCACGGCCTAGGAAGGCTGTGTAAACTGCCCAAGGCCTCTCCCAGCAAGTGCAAAGCTGGGACTCAGACTGGGCAGTGTGGCTCCAGGGCTCAGGCTCTGAGTCACAGGCCCCAGACTTAGATGCGGCCCTCCACACCACAGAGACACAGACTCACAATCCAAATGATCTCCACAGACTGGAAAAATGGGGTAAACTTCACAAGGTGCAATCCAGTAGGTATAAAGGAAATTTCCTGTATTTAGATCTAACTCACTGGCACAGGGGAGATATGACTCAAAGCGGCGCTTACAAAAGTGACTTAAAGATGTTTTCTTTGGCTGCTAACTCAATATAAGCAAAAACTTTGACGTGGTTGATCAAAATGCAAGTCTGAGCTCTGGATGCCTTAAAAGAAGTATAGCGTTCAGAATGAGGGAGGGGATGGGTCAATTCTTTATGCAGATCAATTCATACATAAAACGCTATTTAGTTTTAGGCTTTATACATTATGAAGGAAACTGACAAAGTAAATCACTTCTAAAAGAGAGTGACCTGGATTCGAATGGACCTGAGACCTGGAAAAAACTTAGAAGAATATTAATATTCTGAAAGGTGGTCATGTGGGAGGAGGAATGACTTGAGAAGATCAAAGCTGGACCGATGGGTAGAAGTACAGGGAGGCACTTTCTGAGTAAACTTAAAGCCGTCTCGTGAAAGACAGAACCCCTCATTATTAGCAGCACACAGGCAGAGGGGAGGCGACCTCTCCTCATCTCCTCAGGGCTGTTGTGAAAAAGGCTGATGGCTCAGGCTGGATTCGTTGATGTTCAGGTTTCTTCTCGTTTTTAGACTCCATAAAGGCCCTTCAGATGGCGGAGGGCTCTGAGATCAGAGCAGGAAACTTTCCTGACGGATCCCGGGATCCACAGAAGGCTCTTGAGCAGGACAGAGACCTGATACGAACGCCCTCCATCCTCCTGAGTGTGGGGAGCTCCCTCTGCGGGGCCCGACTAAGGAAAGCGTGGAGCGGCCTTTGTGTGCACATTACAGCCCCAGCATGCGTCCAGCACACTGACAAAGGGCCAGCCTAGCGCTGGGCCGTGCAGCAGAGTCCCTGCCCGAACCCACCACCACGAGGCACCCCAGGGCTCGCCTGGCCTTGCCAGGCCTGCCCCGGCCCTTCCCTTGCAGCTCTGGCAGGTGCACAGGAACCCCGCCTACTGCAGCCAACACACCCAGCATCTCCCACCAACACATCCCCAGCAGAGGCGCCTAAGAGGCAGGGTCCAGCCCAGGGGGCAGGCCTGCTGCCCGGTCTCCGTGCCCAGGTCTCTCATGCTCGTACGTGAGGCTGAGTCCAGCATTCTGGGCTCTTGAATGCAGGCTGTGGTTCTCCAGGGCCCTCAGAATGTTAGGCTCCAGGATGTCTCCAGGGCAGAAGTGCCCCGCTACGATGGTTTCCTGTGCTTACGTCATATTTGGTGCCTGGAATGCCATCCCGCGTCACCCGCTCCTCCGCATCCTTCTGCATTCCTAGTCCCGCCGTCTTCCCGGCACAGACCAAACTCTACCTTCCTTTAGGCTTGCCAGGCCGCTCTGGCCAATATTTCATCCTCTTTCCTTCTTTCATTTTGAATCCCTATTTCTCTGCATGTGTTTGACACCTAGTATATTATATCGTCTTACCTCCCCATCACGATTAAAATCCCGGGCAAGCACCCTGCCCTCCTCCCCGGCGGCCCACAGCTGCTAAGGCAGGACAGAGGATCTTAATAAATCATTAAATCCTCGAGGGCTGACGGCTTCCTGGGCTCCTCCCTCCCAGAGGACCAGGTACCTGATTCACGGTCTCTGGGCAAAATCCGCTCTCCTTCCCCCCCTCCCCAGACTCTCTCTGAAGGAATCACTGGGTTCTGAACTGGGCACTGCCTGGGCGACCTCCCCTGGGCAGAGGGTGGGAAGTTTGGGCTTGGTTTCTCACCTCCGGTCTAGGTTGGAGAACATCCTCTGAGAACAGGCTGTTCTCCAGATTTCTCTGGAGTCACACGGGACCCAAGACCAGGCACTGTCCCCCTGAAAGAGCAGCATTGTACAGCGCTTCCTGACCCAGCTGGCCCCCGCGTCCCAAGCTGGTTCCGGAGGGCCAATTATCCACAGGCACCGCAGGAAGGGCGGCTGTCTCAGCCTCTCTTCCTCCTCCCTCCTCGGGGCCTCTGATCCCTCAGGACAGCCTCAGCCAGGCCGCAGCCAATGGCAAACCGTCGGCCTTGCTTCTGTAGGGAGCAGGGCCCAGCCCGGCCTGCAGGGGCCAGCTGGGCACTGTCCGGTCACGCACGCAGCTCTTGGCTGGGGCCCAGCACTTGGGCTGCCAAGCCTGGGCTGGCTCGCAAAGGGTCCACAGCAGGGGCAGGCACAGAGGAGGTGCCTGGGTTGGGGGGCAGGTCCTGATGCAAGAGACCAGAGGGCCCACCGGCCAGGCCAAGAGAAGGAAAATCCGAGACCAGGCAGGGCAGGAGGGGAAAGTAAGACAGAAGGGAGACAGAGAAGAGAAATGAAGAGTACACGGTGGGGAGGCATGTGCTCAGCCAAGGCAAAGAGGGCCACCACCAATGGCCTCGCCAATGACCACCCACCTCGGGGCTGAGGCCTGGGAATCGGCAATGCCTTAAAGATGAAGAGGTGGTCCTGTCAACACGTGCGACTTAGTCTGGGCTTCATCCTTCTCCCACCCCAGCCTCCCACCCAATACCCTCCAGAGTCCACGAGCCAAGATCAACTAACACAGGCTGAAAGGATCTTCTTCTGGACTGCCTGATCCTGAGATCAGGGCAGAAAGAGATCCTCCAGGCCATCCATCTGATCCACACGGGGAGGAGCAAGGCTGGCGATGGGGGGCGGGTGAGATTCCAGGAGAGACTGATGCAAAAAGCTGCTGCACGTCACGGTCAAGGTGGGGACAGCTCAAGTTCACAGCCGGGCCTCGAGCCTGAGTGAGGATGACAGAGTTCAGAACCAAGTCGAGATCACGTGAGCCTCAGGGGAGGAACAAGCAAGGCACAAAAAGCCAGACGCAGCCTTCTGGGGCTGGGCGCCTCAGCACTGAGTAAGATGGCTCTGGTCTTGGCTGTGATACTTGGAAGTTGGTATCTAACAGCAAGTCTTTTTAATTCTTCCCTTGATCAGAAATAATAATAGTAGGGTAGTCATCGTCATTGTCACCAGATAAGCGGGAGCAGCAGCAGCAGCAGCAGCAGCAGAGCCTCTACCAGGCGCTGCGCTCGGTGATTTGCTTCTCATCCGCCCTTTGGCCCTACGGCCCCCCATTTTCCGAGCCAAGTTGCCCAAAGCAGCACAGGCGCAGCAGGTGGAACAGGATGCAAACCCAGGGCCCTGTGCCCACCCTGCGCTGCCTTCAGCAACTCCCTGCAGTCCAGCACAGGGCCAATGCCGGCCACTATCTGCCTCGCTTCCTACCCAGGAGGGCTGGTCCCTTAGTTTCTTTGGTGGCTCATCCCCAGATCTCTACCCATCTTCACTCCTTCGTGATGTCAGGCCTGTGGCTCTGAACTCTCAACGTCCGCTGGCGCGCCCATCTCCCCAGCTGTTCCTCTCACAATCTCCCCGGAAGTCATCCTTGATGGTGCCTTGGCCTCCTGCTCCCAGCCAACCCAGCAGCAATGATGTCCTGTCCACCCGGCAAATCCCTCTGCTTCTCTCCATCGTCTCTGCCTCCCCCAAGCCCAAGCCACTACTTCATCCCCACTGGACCCCTGAAATAGCCTCCCAAGTGGATTGGCCCTCCTGAAGCTGCTCTCCACCCAGCAGCCAGAGCAATCTCCACAAACCAAGCGTGAGATCCCACTGCCCCGCTCAGAGCCCCCCACCACACGTGGAATGAAGTCCGCACGCCCACGTGGCCGACGAGGCCGTGCGCGGGCACCAACTCCCGTTCTCCCTTCTACTCATGATGCCCCAAGCACACTGGCTGCCTCTGCTCCTCAAACTTTTTCAACTTTCTGTCTCTGATGCTCCTCGTGCCTGCAAGGGTCTTCCTCCCATTCTTCACCCAGCTGGATTTCCCTCCTTCTTCAGGCTGTTCAAATACCACCACCTCCCGGGCAGCGGCTCCAATCTAAAGCATCTCCCCACCCCCTGCCCTGCAACATCTCTTTATCAGACTCACAACCAGCCTGGTCATTTCCTGCAGAGGCCCTCATCACCACCTGAAGTTCCCTTGTTTGTTCATTTGCTTATTGTTGGTCTCTCCCCACTAGACAGTGGGCTCTGTGAGGGCAGGGCCTGGGTTCCTGCTGTTCCCCCAGTGCACACACTGTGCCTGGCACGTGGATGGGCTGACAGAGTGAGAAGGCCTGCTCTGCTCAGTCCTCTCCAAGCCGACGTCCTGAGCAGCACTTCATCCCTCATTTGCCCCACTCTCCTGTCTAGGATGCTCCATCTTTTCCTCCCCCGAGTCACCTTGCTTTCTCTCCTGTTAAAATTCTTGCTGATATTGAAGTATAAGCTGCCTAACTAATGATATCCAGCTCTTCTTTCTTACGCTTCCTTTGTACCGTACTTAGCAAGGCTCCAGAGAGCTAAATACTTTGACTCATTTCCATGTTTTGATAAAAGGTATTTGCTCTGGCCTGAATTGTGTGCCCCCTAATTCATACGTCAAAGCCGCCCCCCCTCCCCCCAGGTGATGGTATTTGGAGGTGGGGCCTTTGCAAGATCATGAGGTTTAGATGAGGTCACGAGGGTGGGGCCCTCATGATGGGATCAGTGCCCTATAAGGAGAGGCCCCAGGCACTCTCTGTCTCCTTGTGTGAGGGAGTCTGCCAGTCAGGAAGAGAGCCCTGCCCGGGAGCTGAGTGAGCCAGCACCTGGATCTCGGACTTCCAGCCTCCAGAACTGTCAGAAGTCACTTCCCGTGATTTGAACCACTGAGTGCACAGTATTTGGTTACAGCAGCCCACACTAAGACTATTTTGTTTTTCCTTTTAGTATTTCGTGTACCTTATCTGCTTCCTAAGCTGCGGACTGCAGAAATTAGGATCGCAGCTCCCCGCTTCCTTCTCCCTCAAAAGCCCCTAACCAGCCTCTGCTTCTGATAGGTGGAGAGCAACGGAACCGTCCGGGTCACACAGACTCCAAAGGGTTTAGCACAAAGAAAGGCGCTAGCCTGCAGTCGGATAATCTGGAAGGGAAGATGGAGGAAAGAAGCTGAGAAGATTCAGAAACGTCAGTCACTCCTGCAATTGACGAGGTGGATGGCCCCGTGCTGGGGGGAGGGCGGCCAGGACTGTGAAGCACCCGGAACAGCTGAAGAAACAGGGGTGTTCAAAGGGGGAAACACTAGGGGAAGTGACCCAGGTGTCCACCCTCGGAGGAATGGACACACAAAATGTGGTCTATCCACGCGGGGGAACACGTTTCCGCCTTAAGAGGCGATTCTGACACATGTGACAACATGGATGAACCTTGATGACATTATGCTGAGTGAAGTCAGCCAGACATAAAAAGACAGATGCTGTCTGATTCCACTCGTATGAGGTCCCTAGAATAGTCCAATTCAGAGAGACAGAGTGGAATGGGGCCGCCAGGGGCTGGGGGGAGTTAGTGTTTAACAGGAACAGAGTTTCAGTTTGGGAAGATGACGAAGTGCTATGGGCGGATGGTGGTGACGGTTACCCAAGAATGTGAATGTAGTTAGGACCACTGACCTGGGCGCTTCAAAGTGGTTAAAACGGTAAATTTTATGGTACGCATATTTTAACACAATAAAAATACACCCCCAAACACAAAAAGGAGGAACTGATTCAGCTACGACATGGATGGACCTCAAAAACATTATGCTCAGTGAAAGAAGCCAGACACAAAATGTCACATGTTGTGTGATTCCATTTACAGGAAATATCCAGAATAGGCAAAGCCATGGAGACAGAAAGCAGGTTGCTGGGTGCCAGGTTCCAGCAGGAGCAGAAAATGGGGAGTGTGCTCACTGGGTATGCGGTTTCCTTTTGGGGTGATGAAAGTGTTCTGAAACCAGATAGTTGTGATGGTTGCACAACACTGCGAATGGACTAAATGCCATTGAATTATACACTTTAAACTGGCTAAGATGGTGAATTTAATGTTATATGTAAAATAATTTTTTTCAAAAGGTGGAAATGCTGAGGAAGTGTGATTTTGAGCGAGGACCCACTACACACAGGGCAGGGCCACCATCTAGGCTGTGAGGCTGTGCTACACGACTCCTGGTGGGCCTTTCACACAGACTGTGAGGGACACTCTGTGCAACTGGACCAGCTGCCCGGGTGCAGGACGCTGTTCTAGGTGCTGCTGGAGGGCACACAGACGAAAGAAAGTGGATCCTGTGGTCAATGAGTGAACCGTTTTAAGGGAGAGAAGGAGGGTCCTCTGTCCTCGTCCTGTTCTTTCCTTCCTTCTCCTCTGATTGTGCAATTTCAGAAGTACTTTATGAAAAAAGAAACCAGTATGGGTGCACAAGTTACTCATGCCTTTGTCTGCGAGTGGCACAGACTGATGAGTAGTATCAGAAGGCTAAAGCCAAAATGAGATGAGGCTTCCTGAAAAGCCTCTCTTATTACATGACAAAGACCACAAAGAGATGGGTACACAGCTTTCAGCCAATGGTGTAAAGTCGATGATAAAGTCCTGTTTTGCTTTAGTCTTTTCTGTTCAGAATGCTTTTTGAACTGAAAAAGGCAGAAAGAGCAGCGAAAGAGAAAACCCAGGTGAGTGGGGAGATTGTCAGGGAGCCCTAGGGCGCTGAGGGAGCTCAGGCTTCTGACTCCGATGAGCAACAGACAAGGGGTTAGGAGAGCGAGCGAAGGTGATGCACGCTCTCAGGGGTTGTGGCGGGACTGTAGGGAGAGGGAGCCCTACCCGAGACCAGACATGGGTGAGGGTAATTGTGATTTACCGGAAGAGAAGAAGGTAAAACTCCACACATTACCCACAAGAGATTCCCGAAAGAAAAGCCAGCACCGATCACCGGGAGCCAACATGAGTTCTCGGAAGCCAGTCCTGTGAGACTGACCTCATTTCCTTCTCAGACTCTAGGCTGACATTTCAGGAAAACCAAGTAGACATGGTGTGTGTCTGAATTTCCAGCATCAAGGCATTTAACAAAGTCTCTTAGAACATCTCACAGGCAAGGATGAGAAACGACAGGCTCCCACGGGTCCCAAATTACTGACTGTCAGCCAGATCTGGCCTGCAGACTGTTTGTGTACGGCCCGTGAGCTAACAGTGGTTTTTACATTTTTAAAGGGAAGAGTAGGAGGAGGAAGAGGAGAAGGAAGGGGTGGAGGGGGAGAAGCGACAGCCGCAGCAGCTGGCTACAAAGCCAAAAACATTGACTATCTGACCCTTGGCTGAAAAAGTTGGGCAATTGCTGGGCTAGACAGGGAGGGCCAGGAGGGGAGATGTCTGCTGGTCCAGGTGCTGACTATTGGTTACCATCACCTTAGGGACAAGGCATACAGGCACCCCTGCCTGTGTCCTCCTCCCTGTGTTTACCAGTGAGGGTATAGAGAAGGCACAGCGATTGATCTGACTGATGTTGGGAGCAACAGCAAAAGTAATGTGGATGATATCAGTAGAGTATGACCATGGATGAAAACCAATAGGACAGAGTCCACCTGGGCCCTGAATGCAAGGGCATATGGTCGAACGGGAGACCAGGTGAAAAGGGCTGAACTTATCCCTGGGAGTTCCTACTAAGTTCGTTAGCAATATGAAATGGCTACTGTAATAAAGTAAGATTTAAAGAGCTAATTTCATTTTGAGCTACATCACAGAATTATGAGATCTAGAACAAGAGCCAATCCTTGGGTTTACAGCTTTCAGCCACACTTGGAGTACGGATCCATCCTACCATGCTCCAGAGAGTCTGCCGGCACTGAATAATGCGTTCAGCTCTGGGCACCCCATTCTAAGAGGAATGCGGATAAAGTGGGCATGTGCGAAGGAGACCAGCTAGGATGGTGAACCACAGAAGGCTGGGTAAGAGGACAGAAGTCAGGGAATGTGGTGGTGGAGAGGAGCGATGGGGAAGAAAGGGCACACAGGTCTCCAGATACCTCAATTCCTAACACCTGTGAAATGGAAGGCCTCAGGGCTGGAAGGGGACCCTTGAGTGAGAATTCAAGGCAGCCAGGTTCTGTATTCAGCATCTCCCCAACTGGAAACAATCCCAATGTCCTTCCACTTGGACCCAGATCAACAAACTGTGGTCGAGCCACACCATGGAAGGCTACTCAGCCATAAAAAGGAATAAACTACTGATTCAAGCCAACAATATGGATGACTCTTACATTATGTGAAAGAAGTCAGACTCAAAAGGTCACGTACTACATAATTCCATTTACATGACATTCTGGAGAAGTCAGAACTATAGAAATAAACAGATCAGTCATTGCCAGGGGCTGGGGGAAGGGGTGATTACAAAGGGCCATGAAGGAATTTTGGGAGTGATGGACTTATTCTAAATCTTGATTGTTTGGAGGTTACCTAATTGTACGTGCCTGTCAAAACTCACAGAACTGTATGCTAACCATGGTGAACTCTTGTTGCTGTTAGTGCTGTTGAGTCCATTCCGACTCCTAGTGACCCTGCGGACAGCAGAGCAGAACCCTGCCCGGTCTTTTCGTGCCATCCTCTCACCTTGCACTGCTGTACCAGACGATGCTCCCCTGCTACTCATAGGGTTTTCATGGCCAATTTTTTCAGAAGTGGTGGCCAGGTCCTTCTTCCTAGTCTGTCTGAGTCTGGAAGCTCCACTGGAACCTGTCCACCATGGGTGACCCTGCTGGTATTTTAAAATACCAATGGCATAGCTTTCAGCATCACAGCAACACATAACCGCCACAGTCTAACAACCAACAGACAGGTGATGTGGCTCCCTGACTGGGACACGAATGTGGGCCACAGTGGTGAGAGCACTGAATCTTAACCATGGGCTGGCCTGGTGAACTTGACTGAGTGTAAATTATGTCTCAACACACCTGGCTTTAAAAATAACGAAGCCAGGTTCAGTGAGAGGTGGACAAGGAGACCTGGGGTGGTGGGCACTGATGCGTGGCCCAGGATGGAGGTGTTCAATCACGGGAGCAGAGTTTACACAAGATGCTTTTTAAGACCCTGTGACCCTAGGATTCACGGACATCACAATTTGCCTCTCCTCTCTTAAAGTTGATTCGTTCAACCAGATTTTGCGCCTGACACTGCTCTAGGCACCGGGGATGCAGCGGTGAACAAAACAAAGCTCTTATGGGACTTGCACTCTAGCGGATAGAGGCGGATAATCAACAAAGCAACAAGCAAGTACAGTGTATCAGATGGTGATCAGTGCTCACAGGAGAAAAACGATGCAAAAAAGGGAACTGGGAATGTGGGGCAGGACAGCTGCAATTTTATATGTGATGGCCAAAGATGGCCTCCCCAGTGAGGTCACATTGGAGCAGAGCCCTGAAGGGAGTGAGGGAGGGAGCCGTGTGGATATCAGGGAACAGTATTTCAGTCCAAGGGAACAGCAAGCCAAAGTCCTGAGGCAAGAGTGTGGCTGGCGTGTTTGAGGAAGAGCAAGAAGCTTGGCAGGGCTGGAGCCGAGTGAGAGGAGGGCAGGAAGCAGCCAGATCGTGCAGGGCCTTGTCGGCCACTGTAGGAACTCTGAGCAGAGGAGTAACAGGGTCTGACTCTTTCTTTAAAGGATTCCTCTGGCCACTGTATTGACAACAGTAGGAGGAAGCTGGGGTGACAGCGAGGAGACTGTTACAACAATCCAGAGTGGACAGGCAGTGGACCAGGGTTGTGGTGGTGATGGAAGGGGGGGAAACGGAGAGGGTCTGGACAGATTCTGAAGGCAGTGCTGCGCAATGTGCTGACGGTTTGGATGTGGAGTGTGAGAAAAAGAGAGGAATCAAAGACAGAAGCAAGGAATCCAGGTTTTTTGCCTTAGCAACTGAAGGATGAAACTACCATTTACGGGACAGGGAAGGGGGGGAGGCGGGATTGTGGGGGAAGCGGGAACGTGGTTCAGATGTAATTAAGACTCAGGTGCCTGCTGGGCATCCTTCGAGCTGGACCTCCCAGGAAGGCGGGGAGAGGGCCAGGCTGCACACAGAGATTTGGGAGTTATCAGGTTAGAGGCGGATAGAGCCATGAGGCTGAGACCACTAGGACGAGAGCCATTAAAAAGGAGAAGAGGCCCAGATGGAGCCTGGAACATTCCAACCAAGTCGGGGAGATGAGGAGGAACTGAAGAGACTGAGAAGCAGCAGCCAGCGAGGCAGAAGGAGACCCGAGGGCGTGGCGTTCCCTCTCTCCATGAAGAAAGTCGTTCAGTCAGAGGGAGCTGTCAACTGTGTCAAACCCTGCAGAAGGGGCAGGGAGAGGGGGACTGAGAACGGGCCACAGCGCATGACAAGGATGGCACTGGTGACCTGGCCAGAGCCGCTGCAGGTGAGTAATGGAGGCAAAAGCCCGTGGGGGGAGGGGTGAGAGAGGGTGGGAGGAGAAGGCGGGGGGAGACAGGAGATAGTCTGGACAGAATAGACGTCCCCACTCCCAGGGCCTGGGGGTCAGCGGGGGGCATGTGGGACACAGGAACAGCTCCTCATCTCTCCCCTGCCCCCCAGGGCCTCCCCCGGTGTCCCCATTTGGAACGGCAGCTCCATGGCTGGTTCTCCTTCCCCAGACAGGGCCAGGTGGACGAGGAATACAGACACACGGAATCTTTCCAGGCTCAGGTGAAGGGCTGCAAACAACTGAAGATAGTAGTGGAGTAATGAATTCCCTTCACGTGAAAAGAAAACTGATTTTTATTCATTGGTTTGAACCTCTGCGAAGTCACAAATAAATAGGAAGTAAGTCCTATAAAAAAAAATTGCTCTCAGAGTTCTTGCCAGAGACAAATACCTATCTTTCCTTCTCTGAAACTGTCCAAGATGCTTGTAAACCCCGAGAAAAACTCTCTCCCTTTCTACACAAGACCCCTCTCCATCCGCCCCCCCATTACCAGTCCCAGGGTTCCTCTTATTCTGTGAGACCAAGTGAGAGAGCCGGGCGAGCAGCCCCACTTCTGGAATGTTCTTCCACATACTTTCAAACCTCTGGGGGGCCTTCCCTGGTCAACCCCCCCTCACTGCTGTGCATCCCTCCTACTCTTTTCTGTCACCACGCTGGGAGACCCCCATCCCCAAAGCTCCCCAGAACTTTTACCACAGGTTCCAAACCAGACCATCGGGCACGCGAGCGACCGTTACAGAAAGGGGGAATCCCATCCTGACCTGGAGAAGATGCCAACAAGCTCAGTCTTACTGGCCCTCCTCATTTATCATTACTTCTGCTCAAGAGTCCCCTTCAGCCAGGTCATCCTGTCACATCCTTAGGCAAAGGTCACATTTGCCTATACTTTTGTCCCCCGACCTAAAACCCCATGCGCATGTCACCCACTGACATGAATAGCCCAGTTCTCATGTGGCTCTTAGAGCCTCTCCTTTCCCCCTGCACACAAGCTGTCTCTCCCCACAAGACAACTTCGATGACAACGCTCACGGTGACCACACATGCCTTCAGAAGGCCCTGGAATGCAGGGCATGAGGACTAGATACTTAGACACTGGGTCCCAGGGAATAGGACAAGCTGGCCTCTCTCCCCTGTCCCCCATCTTCGGAGGCCATGGCTTCGGAAAGGCACCCCTCCCTTATAGTTCTGCTTTCCTGTCACAAAGGAAGCCTCGGTTCTGCTTCCCAAGCAACCTGAACGCCAGTGCCACGTACACAGGTGTCGCACCGAGAACTCATCAGCATCACTCTTTGGGCAAGTCACTGCTAGAAAGGGAGGCCCAGGGCACACCCATCAGACATATCCTCATCATCCAGTATCGCCTGGCCAGGCTGGAGCGGCCTTTTGCAACGCCCTGGCCTTCCAGAGAGACCGCTGGTGTGCAGAGTTGAAACCTGCGCCGACTCTTCCTGAACCACCAGGACTGCCCAACTTCCTCCCTTCCCTCCCCTCCGCACGCCCTCCACACTCTACACTCCCCAGACATCTAACTGGGAGCTCACTTTTGCGTCTTTTCTTTTAGTAAAACAGAGCAACTTTTCTCTGACTATCTCAAGACACAGGGGAGGTGGTGCCTCACTGACAGCTGGTCCCTGAGCATACTAACTACCCTTTCTTTACCGGCTTTGTGCGCCTCCCAGGGCCCTTTCCTAACAGCATCTCCGTCTGTCAAATGAATGAGTCAGGAGCAACTTGTCATCTCCAGACAATGCCGAGGCCCGCCACTTCTCCTCCCAAACATCCTTCGGACCTTTATTTTTTGTGCTGTTTCTACAGCAAATACCTCCATCTTACACTCATATACTATATAACTGGCCCTCTACCTCTCGTCTCCACAAATGACCCCAAGAACTGGCCCCATGAGTTCTTGCAGTAGAGGAACCTGGAGCGGCTCGGACCGTGTGGGATCTCCAGCTGGGCGTCAGCAACACCCCTCTCCATTCGGCGGCTTCGCTTTCTTGCTCCAGATGGTGGTCTTCACACAGCTCTGATCCAATTTTCATGAAATACAGTTTATAAATAAATAGAATCCCATTTACACAGTGGGTGGCTAAGCAAGGATATCTTCTTTGACTCTAGCAAAGAATGCTGTAACATTAAACATTCCCAATTTACCTGTTTGGCTCATTCAAATGCGTAAATACCAGGTTTGCTTGAATAATCACAACAATCGTGTTTCTCATTTATTGTCCGACCCTGCACAGTCTTCAAAGAGCTTTCACGTGCAGCCTTACTGATGCTGAGAAAATGATGTGAGGGAGGCAGGGGACACTTTATGAACAAGAAGGCACAGAGAGGTCAAGCCACACAGCGGGGCTGCTGCCTGCCCTCTCAATCAGGCACACGCTCTACATTCTGCTATTCAGATGGTTACAACTGAACTCTTAGCCAAAGCCGACTCGTTTCCTCCACCTCTGCCCTGACCTCAGCACACGTTATCTTGAAGGCAGATTCCTCTGATCTTATAAAAATTCCAACCTGCCCTACTGGAGGTACATAATTTTTGGGTTTAGTGAGAACCAAAAGGAGAAAGTTTTTCAGAAAACCGACCACGGTTTTCTGGAAAACCACAAGTCTATCTTCTCCTATTGAAGAGACTGTCCACCTTCCACTACCTCCACACAAGGCAACTTTCTATTATTTCCACACAAGCAGGTTCTCGTTTTAGTTGCTTGCACACTTTCCACCATGCCCCATAATGCACGGCTGTGCTTTCTTGGAGGGACCCATTGCAGTTTAAAGGGAAACAGAGCTGGGGTGGTGGCCCTGGGAAGCCCAAGTTCACTGCAGGCAGACACTCTGGAGAGCACCTGAACAAAACTCAATCAGGCAGTGGCCCCAGGCCCTTGGTCTCATCTAAGATATCAGCAGGATGGATGATGTACTGAGAGGGGCTATTTCTGAGCCCTAAACTGCAGCCTCCAGACAAATCAGCTGGTCCTGTAAGAGTCTATGGCCAAATTTACCCCAGCCATCTTCTGCAAAGAGGGAGATGCTCGTCCAGCCTGTCAGTTCGGCAGAGTGTAAGCTCAGAGGTGGGAAGGGTAAACGGCACAACGCTGTCTCTTTGGTCAGTGGTTCTCAAACCTGGCTGTGCATGAACATCACTGAGAACCTGACCTTGCACCCCAAGTCCCCGTTCACTCACCCCTAACAGACTCCTTTGCTCCACCCCCAGACTGGACTCACTGGGTCTGGGAAGCGGCCACTGCCCATCACATTCTAATTCTGGTTGTGTTTCAGGAGAAGATTCTACGTCAGCGTCTCAGAAAAAACTCACCTAAAGGAAAAGCAGGAGTGAAGAGGAGGAAGAATGAGGCAAAGAGAACAGGAGTATAAAGACTGTAGAAAATGGAAAGTGAAGAGATTTCCTCAGCTCAGACAAGCATACCTTGATTCAAGTAAACATAAATTTGGAGGGGGAATATGAATTGACACTAAGGACAAATGAGGAGACGGTTATTCATTTTACAAAAGAATTTGGCATCAGATTCCTTTAAATAGCAATCTCTGTTAGTACATTTAAAATAGGATTCCGTTTATGGAAGTGTGATTTATACAAAATCACATCTGTTACATAAAGCTCAGAAAAGGCGCTCTCCTCCCATGTAGTCTGGCTAACTATAGAGCCGGCCGAGTGCAGATGGTCACCTAGTTTCTTCCCAAAGACACCCAGCCCTGCTCTGTCACCCATTTCTACATTTTACCTGATCATGGTTAACAGACTCAGGGGCCACCCCATTCTCCTCTGGGCTTCCCTAAACTCAGAGAACAGCTGCTGAGTCCTCTTCACGTGCACTCATTCGTTCCACCATATTTCCTGAAGGCCCATCAGGCACTGGGCACTCCCCACCTGCCCTCTCAGTCAGGCACACGCTCTACATTCTACTAGTTAGATGGTTATACGTGAACTCTTAGCCAAAGCCAACTTGTTTAGGGAGCTGTAAAAAAATGACATCTCTGGTCCTGTGTATCTTATATTCTAGTGAGAAAGAGAGGAAAGAAATAAGTAAAACGTACGGGGCATGAGATGGTGACAGGTACTATGGAAGAAAAATAAGGCTGGGGCTGGGGCACACCAGGCTGGTCTTAAAACCTTCCACAGGGTCATCAGGGAAGGCTGTACTAGAAGGCACAGAGGGACACATGTGGAAGTGAGGAAGAAGCCTGGCAGACACCTGGGGGAAGAACTCCGGGTGGAGGAGCAGGGAGAGCCCAGCTGGCAGGTGCGAGTAACAATTAGCAGTTAGGTGTGGCTGGAGTGGAGACGTCAGGGGTGGGACCTCACAAGGGACCTTGTGGCCACTGTAAGGACCAGCCTTTGTTCTGAGCAAGACAGGAGCCACTGGGAGGTTTTGCGCAAAGAGGTGACATGCTTTGACTCACTTTTTCAGAGGACCCCTCTGGCTGCTCTGCTAAGACTGCAGGGACAAGCATGGGAACAGAGATGACAATTAAGATGCTGTTGGATGAATTCAGGCCAGAGGTGATGGTGGCTCAGACCAGGCTGGTAGTGGTGGAGGTGCTGAGATGTGGTCGGATTCGGACACATTTTGAAGGCAGAGCTGACGGGATTTGCTGACGTTTTGGACACAGGGTGTGCAGAAGGAAGCAGTCAAGGATGGCACCAAGATTATTTGTCAGAGCAACTCAAGGGATCAAGGTGCCATTAACAAGATGGAGAGAACCATGGAAGGAGGTTTGGGGCAGGGGATAGGAGCTTGTTTTCAGACGTGTTAAACAGGAGATGCCCAATGGAGGTACGAACGAGTGTGGGATGTACAGTGTGCAATTCCGACGAGGTTCGAGCTACCCATATCAATTTGGCAGTCATCAGCACAGAGCTGGAATTTAAGATCAGCAAAGACTGAATACAGATGAGAAGTGTGGGGACAGCCTGGGGACCCCCAACATTCAACACAGAGGGATGGGAGGAAATGAGGAGTGGACACAGAAAAGAAACAGCCCAGGAGGCAGGAGAAAATCCAGGAGAAAGTGGCATCCTGAGAACCACATGAAGAAATGTATTTCAACTAGAGGTGAGCGACTGTGCTGAACGCTGCTGAGAGCAAGCAGGATGAGAGCTGAACGCTGACCAACGGACTGAACGCCGCGGGACCTTTACCAGGGCTGTGGGTAGAGAGGAAGCGGGAGAGCCTGACGGGGATTCACGAGAGAAAGGTGGGGAAGAGAGCTGGAGGCAGCAAGCGCTGGCTTGCAAGGGGCAGAGAAAGAAGAAGGCGGGGTCTAGGTTTCCTTGTTTTAAATGGGAGAAATTACATCACGTGTGTGTAGATGTGAGGGGAGACAAGGGAGACTCTGGAACAGAGAAGGTGTCTAGCGCACAACAGGAGGTGACCACCCCGGTAGTGTAACAGGCCAGGTCACAGATATGGACGCACGTGTGGGCAGACGCGCTGGCGAGAGCTCACGCAAGCTTTCTGGGGATTGCATCTCTTTTCACTGCGAAACAGGAAGCAAGGTCAAGGGCTGAGAGTGAAGGTGGGGGAGGAGAGGCATGAAGTATTGTCTAGGAAAGTGGTGGGCTACCCGGGCGAGGGGAGTGCACGGGCCAGCCACGGAGCAGCACCGAAGGCCCATTCCACTGTGACCTGAAGAAAGACATGAACCAACCCTCTGCCTTCTCCTCTCCAGGCCAATTCTCCCCCACCCCTTTACTCTGCCTCATACCAACTCTCCTCCTCCTGCTCATTGCCTTCCCAGCTTTCAAACAGCTTGGACTTCGAAGGAATCAACATTCAGATACACTTGGTCACTGTGGCGTCCTTGTTCTCCAACAAGGCCTTTCAGGGAGGAGATGGAATGGACAGGTGCTGGCTTTGGGAAGGCAGGCGCCAGGGTCTTGGAGTAGACATTCGCATGTTGGGGGGAGCGGGGTGTGGGGTGAGGACAGGAGTCCAGGGGAAGCAGAGGAAGTCTAAGGCAAAATATCCAGACTCCCTCTCAGTTCTTCTCTCCGTTTCCTTCCTTCTCTCCTCCCCTCCCCCTTCTTCCTTTTGGATTCCAATTTCCGAATCTAAGACAGACTGAACAGTCTCCACCTTACTGTGCTTCAGGCTCTAATTCTCTAACTCAACCTCTCCGGGCCTGCAACGGAGCCCAGATTCATCTGCACACGTTATTTCATTTAACCCTCACGGTAACACTGGGCCTGCTCACTCCCTTGATGAGATGGGGGAACTGAGACTCAGAACGGTTAACTGACTTGCCCAGTGGATGGTGATTTGGCTGGTAAGCAGGAGGGCCAGGATTTGAACGAAGATCTCACTCCAGGTTCAGGCCCACCCATCCCAGCTCCACCCTTCCAGGCCCGGGGAGACTCCTTCTGACTCATTTCCACTGAGAGAACACACCGGTCAACATCAAGCCCTATGTTCCAGGAAGTGAAGTCCTTCAAAGCACAGGCCTCCCCGATCTCAGGACAGAGCCAAAGAGAAAAGCGGAGTGAGCAGCGCACGCCCTGGTCACCCTCGAGAGGCCATGGAATGTTCCAGCTGGCAGGGAGAAGCCCTGACGGGTATTTCCTGCGCCGGACCCAGCGGGTAGTAACAAGCTGGGAGGATCTGATAAGAAGTTTTCTAAAGTGGACAGAGGGGTGGCTGCTAATTCCGGAGGTGGATTTCATCATCAGCTGTGGGGCGGTGATGTGACTTCCTCAGAAAGCAGAGCAGCCAGGAACTCTCACTTCTGTTTCTTGAAGGGTGAAAGGGCCCTTCCTTAAGGGAGGAGCCATGGGTTTAAAATAAGTGTAGGGGTGTGGAGGGAGGCACCCAAAGGGCCCCAGGCCTTTTGGCAGGCCAAAAGTCAACCCAGGCCCCAGGCACGGTGAACCCCCACTGGGCGTCCAGGCCTGACATCCCACTGGTTTCTGGGCTGCCAGCTCCTGGGGGTCACAACATGGCCAGACCTCTCTTCTAAAGAACAGCTCCAACTGCGCTACAAATGTCCAGGGGCTCACCATGGCACCCCATGCCTTTGCATCATGCCACCCCTATAACCTAGATTAACCACCCTCCCCAAACCATCTCCATTTATTTAAGTCCTGCCATTAGTTAGTCAGTCATGGTTTTATTCATTCACTAAATTCACCCACCAAACATACATTGAGCACCCATGTATCAAGTGCTATATAACTTGAGCTACTAAGTTAACTTGAGTAAGACCCAAGTCCTGGCTTCAAGGAGTACGGTCTAGATGGGGAGCAAGATGGAGGCACTGTGCGCACAGCCAGTTAGAGAAGAGATGCCGGTGAGTGCAGACTGCAGGGGGGCCTAGGGGTGGGCTCTACCCAAGGCTGAAGGGTCGGCTATGGCTACCCATCCCTAGAGGAAGAGCCGGCCTGAGCAGGGCCCTGCAGGAGCATTCCGGTGGAGAAGCCAGCGCCAAGGCACAGAAGTGGGGGCCAGTGCCCAACACGGGGCCTGGAGAGCTGTCAGTGTTGCTGGAGTGTGAAAAGCAAAGAAGAGGCCAGGCCTAGAGAGCCCAGTTTACAGAGTCATAGGGCAACATAAGAGAGGACAGCCCGAGCAACCTGCCCCTGGATGTACCACTTGGCTCAAAACGCATCAATAAAAAGAATTCTTAAAAGCCAAAACCTTAAAGCCCAAGTCCTTGAAGCATAAAGCAGTGAATGGATAGATGCTCTTAGATGTGTGTACAAGGATGTCACCTCAACAGTGGGAAATGGATACAGCTAAACGTCTATTAACAGGGGACAGACGACAACGAAAGGATACATAGTCTGTACTCACCTGGAAATACAGTAATAATTGCCAACAGTTACTGAATGCTTGCCACCCACCAGGCAATGGTCTAAGCATCTGACATACACACTAACACGTCTACCCTCACAACAACCCTATTAGAGGGTACTGGAATTATCCCCACCCTACAAGAGGGAAACCCTGGCACTGGGAGCCCCCCATAACCTGCCCAGGTGAGTAAGTGATAGAGACAGAATTTGAACCCCAGAACCCAGACCCTTGACCACTCTGACACACTGTTTCTAGATCTACAGCAGAGTGAAGGCTAAAACACAAGTTTGCAAAACTGTAGTACGGCACGGCCCCATTTTGTTTCAATGTGTGCATATTTGTCTATGTGTATAGCCTTGGATTTGGTTGAAACAAGTGAAAATTTGGCCATTTTTGACTTATAAAAACAGTGGTTTCATATGGTTCAACCTAACACATGTGCATGTGTGCAAACACATATACACACACAAAAAAGTCTGGAAGGATCTATACCAAATTGTTAGCAGTAGTTATGGATGGTGGGAGTATGCTTGATCTTTATTTCTTTACACGTTTTCATATTTTTTGAAAAATAGCAAAGTTAAACGTTTTCCTGTGGATTACCTGTTTCCTCATGGCAGCTACTGAGGACCACAGCTCTGTGATATTAAAATGTACCCACGGCGCAGGAGCACCGGCCCCCCAAAACTATAGCATCGGAGGCCAGTATGCTCATGCCTGTCTCCCCCGGGGGGCTGAGAAGCCAAAGCGTGGGCAAAAAGCTGCCATAGGAAGAGCCCAGAATTCAAAGGGAGGAGTCCGACCAGCTGTGTGACCTCTCCGAGCCTCAGTTTCTTCACCTTGAACATGACAGTAGAAATCATGCTTTTCTGAGAATCAAATGAGATATGAACCAAAGTGCTCTGCCACCCCACCGGCATTCTAGTTGATGTCACCTGGGCAGGGCTGAGGGGGTCTCCTAAACTGTTGACAGCACCACGTCCACACCCTGGACCATGGCCCGAGAACCGCTCATTTGACAGTTGGCTCCCTTAATGGAGATTTGGTGGAAACAAAAGGCAGTATCTTCCCTCCAACATCCATTAAATCTGGAAGGAACTGAGGAGCTTCCAGTGCTCTCTATAAAGTACAGCTGACTCCCGGATCCCAAGTTGAATGGACTGCAGGAAGTCAGCAAAGGGGAGCTGGGGCACAGGGCAAGTGTCCTGAGGTCGAGATTCAGGCATCTCTCAGCAGCCACCCAGGGGCGGCAGTGGGATGCACAGCTTTAGCCAGACAGTAAGCCACCAACAGACCATGACCAGGGGTCCCAGCATGCACCAGCAGCCGAGGAAAATCCCTTTAGGAATGACTGGGCCACCCCTCTTGAAGAATTATCCAAGTATCCTCAGGGCAACTGTAGCCACTTCTGCCTCTCCATTCCCTCTCCTGGATCACTTACCACCTTCCAACATCCTACACAATTTACTCACTCATTTTAATTGTTCCAGTATACCCCCCACCCCCACCCCACCCCAATACACACAGGAGGTCAGCTCCACTAGGCAAGGATCTTTGTTTGGTTCACTGAAGCACCCCAAGTGCTCAGAACAGCCCCTGGCATAGGGAGGGTATTCCATGTAGATATTTTCTGAATAAATGAATGAATGAATGGCCTAACTGAAATGTCACCGTCCCCAACCCACTTCCTATACCACTGGCAGAATTAATTATTCCCACCTCTGAGTTTCTACAGAAGTTTCCCCGAATCTCTAACACGGCACTTATCACACTATGTTATAATTATTTGTCTCCTCCACCTCCTTAAAGGCAGGAGCCTTGAAATTTCCCCATTCTCTTTTATATTCTCTGTGCCCTGCAGAGGACCTCAGTGCTTACTGACTCAGGGAACAATCTTGACATATGTACAGGACAAAAAGGACAACAGCCAGGACCCTGGCTGACCCCAGTGGGAACATCTCTGTCAGGCACCAAGACTGCCGATGTGGATCTTTGAGCTGGTGGGGCAGAGAAGACCACTTTCCAAAGAATCCAGTCTGGGAGAAATTCAGCAAGAGCAAGCAATTTTAGGCCCCAGAAAATGAGGCTGAACTTAGGGCTCCAAAGAGAGGTCATAATGGAAAGTTAATGAAATGTTCATTTCAAAAACACTTTCTCCCAACCCACGGTTTGTGGCCCCCATGCTTCTCTTGGTCCCACTGAGGACCATCTCCAGCCCTGGGACCAGAAGGAGGTGTAAGCCTGCTGGCCAGAACAGCACATCCAACTGACTGTCGAGGGGAGACGGCCTCGTTTACTGGCGGTACTGGACACTTGCTGGTTATTATTAACTTGGGCCTCACAGCCTGCACCCACTCATCTCTCCTCTCATTCCTCTGGCCCTGATCCCAACAAACCTACTCAACATCCGTTCGCTTGCATATGGCGCTACCCTTACCTGGGATGTCCTGTCCTCTCAACACTCCATCAGCCATTCATTCAGCACCTACTGTGTGGGTTGAGTTTTCATCAGTGAAATCGCTGCTCTTCTTCAAAACACATCTTAAACACCACTTCTTCCAGGAAGCCCTGAGGCATAAAAGGATTTGGATCCCCTGTCCTGGGAGCTTTGTTAGTCCCACGAAGGCAGGGATTGCACCTGCTCTTCTAGCACAAACCGCATGTGGCTCCTGAAGACAGCACAGACTCATGACCCTGTGCTTTGGCGTATGTGGTTCTCTCTGCCTGAATGCTCTTACTTTCCCTACCCCCTGGGCGGGGGGGGGGGGGGGGGGGGGGGGGGCTCCTTCCCATTCCTCCAGCCTTCTCACTGAGGCCCCTCCTCTAGTGCCAGGTCATTAATCCCACCCTCTCCCATGCTAGCACATCCCTCAAAGGGACTCTGTTCTGTGCCTTTTATCACATGTACCGTAATGACTTATAACACGTCTGATTGCCCTACTAGACTGAGCTCACCCAGCAGAGGGGTCATTCTGAAAGAAGGAACGATCTATCCCTTCACCTAAAGTTTTAAGACTTTATTTGTTGCTTAAGTGAATCAGCAAAAATATTCATAATTATAGCCACGGCTTACTAAACCCCTCTCGTGTGCCAAGAACTTTAAATAGAACATCTCAACACCCCACAGGTCTGCAGACACCAATCCAGCAGGAAGCTGATGCACAGCGAGGTCAGCTAACTTGTCCACAGTCCTAGAGTGGCAAGTGGTGGCATCAGGATTTAGCCCCTGGCCCATGTGACTCCAAAGCCCCAGGTCAGCATCCAGGGAGGTGTCAGGACACAGAAGACGCTCCCTCATTCCCCGTGTGCAGGGGGTGGTGCCGTGGAGTCCAGCTGGCCCCCATTCACATTTACAAATATGTCTCCTACCCTCTAACCCTGTCCTACTTGCCCACAGAAAGCACCTCCAGATCAAAGACTTGTTAGCACTTCAGGGAATCTAAAGGAGTCATGGGGATTTTTTCTTTCTTCTTAAAAGACCTACGGCTTAATTTCTCCGGGGCCCTGGGCAGCATGAATTTTGTCTGGCTGCTGGAATCCTTTGGCTCAGGGGCAGCTGCCAGACCACATGCCTGCCTGGCTTTGGACTGGGACCTCTCAGGCAAGAAAGGAGACAAAGGTGGAGCGGAACAGCCCCTGGACGTGCTCTTTAAGAAAATCACCCAGCTGTGTGTGTGTTGGGGGGAGTGGAGGAGGAAGACAGAGGGGAGGGAGGGTCGCTGGTGAGCTCAGCTGTCTAAAACTTACATTTGCATCTGAACTTAGCCCCCAACAGCAGGGTGACTTGGAGGGGTCTCAGAGGACATTAAATCCTGCTTCTCAAGGCTCTTTTGAGGTAGAAAATAATCCAGGTGAGATTATCTGACAGACAGTAGTCTGTCAACTAAAGTGTCATCCCACTCAATGCATTTCAAGAGAATCTCTGTCTCCCTCTCGACTCTAAGCCTTTCGACGGATGACTCAGCCATCCTCAGCTCTGCGTCCCTCACACCGTAACATCCACACCCAGGGGTCTGCGCATAAAGTGGGTATTCAATGTGTGTCTGAATTGCACTCAACCTCATCTTGGTAGGATAAAATCTCAGTGACCAGTGACAATAAGAGAGAGCAATCGTATGATAAATCAAAACCTCTTTTTTCCTCAGCATTTTTTTTAAGATTGGCACCTGAGCTAACATCTGTTGCCAAATCTTTCTTCTTCTTCTTCTTCTTCTTCTTCTTCTTCTCCTCCCCAAAGCCCCCCAGTACATAGTTACATATTCTGGTTGTAGGTCCTTTTGGCTCTGCTATGTGCCGCCCCAGCACGGCTTCATGAGCGGTGCCATGTCTGTGCCCAGGATCCAAACCGGTGAGATCCTGAGCTGCTGAAGTGGAGTGCGCAAACTTAACCACTCGGCCACGGGGCCGGCCCCCTCTAAGCATTTTTAAAGGAGGGAAATAACAGGTTTCCTTTCCCACTGGCCCTTGGCTGAGGCCAATGTCACCTCTGCTCCCTGCCCTTACTCCAAGGGCTGGCTGGAGAAGGCGGCTGATCCACGATGCTCGGCTGAGTTTTAGAAACCGTGGCGGGTGATGCAAAAAAGCCAGAAGACGGGGACTCACTCCTCCGGAACGGCTCCCCAGTGTGACAACGAGCTGCCCTTCCCACGTGGCCAGCCACACCAGACCTCAGCCACAGAACTCACAGGTCTCTGAGGGCTGTCCCAAAGCCTGAGGGCTGAGCCAGAGTCTCCAGGTTGGCAAGGACCCAGAGGCCGTGCTCCTCCAGGGTCCCTGAGCAGCCCCAGGGGCCACCTCTCCCTCTTCAGGGAGTTGATTCTGCCATAGGAAGGCTCTGCTGTGGGGAAGACCTGGTCAGCCAAAATCTGCCATCTCCTGAAAACAAACCCCACCTTCCACAGCCACGCGGAGTATGGACACTACCTCTTCCCCTCAGCAGCCCTCAGTGAGTCAAGAGAGTGATTGGCCCCCTTGGGTCCTCTGTGGGCTGAACTACTCACCTGACGAGGCCGACACCCCCTCACCTCCTCTGCACATCGTCCCCAGGTTAGAGGCCTCAAACCTTTTTTCACTCCGACCACAGTAAAAAGGACATTTTACAAGGCCAGTCCTTGTGTACACGTGTGTACACAACAAAACCAGCTTCATGAACTAATGCTTACCCTCCCACGTGGCACACACTTGGATGTTTCCTAATCTATTTCACTCTCAAATGCAGGCTGCAATCCACTAAACCGATTTTGTGACCCAGAGCTGAAAACACTGCTCTGGTTTGACCGAGCAAGTTATCTAGGTCCAGCTTTAACTGATTATTCAGCTCAGACACTAAGTGGGAGGATGCCTTCCTTTGCACGCTGCTATGAGCTGATGTGAGCTGTGAGCAGAGTCCTTGGCACCATTCTACATAGGGTTCTCCCCGGCTCGGCATTTCCTTCCACCGCGCCCCTCCTCAAGCCAGCAAGTACCCACGCACACCGGCAGTGACAGCAGGCTGACATGAAGCTTTTTCCTGCCCCGGCATCAGTAGCACTTACGCAGAATACCTGAAATGCTTTTCTCCATTCCTCCCATCTTTCTGCTGTGTAGGCTGGAAGATCCGAGGGGTCAAGTGTCTCCCATTTGAGCAGCTACGATTCATTAAGAAACTCAGAGTTTTAAAAACAGCTGTAGGTGACTAACGAGGCGCAGTCTGCATACACCTGGGCGCTAATTCCCTCTCCCTGGTCTTCCCCCCAAAGGGACCCAGAGGCCACCTCCAGCTCATCGATTTAGATTACCTTGTGTCCATTCTAGAATCTAGTAACTGCATCTTTTTCCTTACCCTTTATTTACTTTGTCACCATAGCATACATTTTGGTCATCAGGAGAAGTGGGTACAAGATCTGGTCCCACCACTTGCAGGGGACCAGGACTTCCCTTTTCTGAACTCCAGTTTTCTTATCCGTAAAATGTAGCTAATTATTTCTGCTCTACCTTCCTTACAGGGTTGTGGTGATCATGAATAGGCATGAAAATGCTTTGCAAACTGTCAAGCACTGTGGAAATACATATTGTTACACGAACTATATGTTCTTTTGTAATAAATGACAGGGATGACTGCTCCCCAAATTACAGCGCTGTGCACTCCCTGTGTTCAGTCAAGGCACAGACTCCATCATCAACCTCCAAAAGGCATCTGTACTTTGCCCCTGAGTGCGGGGTTAAACTAGCGCTCCCTTAGGCAGATATCTCATGTCATCAAAAATTCATTGGTCACAGCAGCTGGTAAATCCACTGTTCCCCTCACTGTCATTTGTACCTTCATTCAGAAGGATAACCAGACCTGGGAGAATTGGTCCCAAGGGCAGTCAACTGAAATACAGCCTACGCTCAGCTCTTCAGGCCAATCAAGAAAATAAAGCGGTGTGTGTGTGTGTGTGTCTGTGTGTGTGTGCGCGCGTGTGTGCATGTGAGGGGAGGGAGCTCAGAGGCATCTTAGACGAAACTTCGGAGACATTCACAACAGTCACCATGTACGGAGGACTGACTATGCCAGAATTATTTCCAACCTTCACTAGGATGCTCAAGGCTGGTACTATTGTTGTCATTTCACAGATGAGGCTAAGAGGTTAAGAAACTTGCTCAAAAGCATGCAGGGAGTCAGGTGAACTATAATTTGCTTTTTTCTCATTCAGCGATAAGCAAGAGAAACCTCCAAGGCTGATGTTGGGCTCTGCCAAGGATGTGGCTGAAACACTGGGTGTGAGGTCGACCCTGGAGCCAAGGGCCCCCAGAGTGAGGACTTCAAACCAGAGAAAGGGCTTTCATGGTCAGAATGGAAAGTAACTCGGACCTTCTGCAGGAATGGGAAGCAGGTGCCAATCCCTGGGGAGGGGAGGGTTCTCCTTGCAACACAGTCCAGAGTCTGTGCTCTTTACAAAGAGCAGAGGACAATTGTTTCTGAGCTAGGAGCTTGGCTGCTCAATGATTAATGAGAATCGAATATCACTTTTGTTTGGACCCCAAGCTAAAAGAGGAAAGAGGCGATACCTGTGCCTCTCCTCTGCCCAGAATTCTCCAGAGGTTTCTCGGTGCCTACAGACCAAGGTTGGGAAATGCTGGCTGGCACTCAAGACCTTTCTGGTCTGGCCCCAACCGATGATCTCAACATTTCCTCAAACCTCTGTCCCAGTCTGACGTCCTCAGCCTCCGCCACAAGCTCTGCCCATTCCTCTTCCTGTGACTCTCCCCACAGGCAATGCCCTCACTGCTCTCAAAATTGCCAACTCCACCCGGCCCTGAAGAGCCAGCCTCGGGCTCCTCCTCCTTCTGAACTCTGCAGCCCGGCCCTTCCACGGACCTCCATAGCCCATGGAGCTGTGGCCTTCTGATGGGGGCTTCCACTGACAGCTGTCAGCTTGGACCACCTCTCTCTGACCCTTCACCTAGATGCTAAGCGCTATGTTTCTTTGCATCTTTCACACAGCACTTGCTGTAGAAATGACAGGAATTCAATAAATGCTGATGAGTCAACGAGGAGATGGACGGAGGGAGGTGGTAGTGTCAGAAGTGACCCAGATCTCAAAAGACAGAAGTCCCTGAATCCTATGAGCTGGTCCTTTGGAAGGAACCTGGGCTCAGGGCCAGAAGGAAGCTCAGAGGTGATGTGGCTCAGGTTCCCTGTCGCCCCCACCATAATCCAGGCAGGTGACTCTGGTCTTGCTAAGACCCCTCTAGGAAACGGCCCAGCTGCTGCTCAGTTTTCCACCTCCCCGCCCCAATGGCTGAATAGAAGATTTTTGTGAGGTAGTTCTAAAAGTAATAGTTTCTTTTTTAAAAGAAAATGAACTTTTATGGCATATAAATAGGGAATGGTGGTCCAGCCTCTCAGCATACCAGGTCACATGAAGACGGGAGCCAGTGAGGCCCTCACCCCAGCCCCCAGCCCCAGGGGCAGCACTAGGTCAGTCTGAGACTGGTTTCCAGCCATGGGAAGGAATCACTCTCACCTACCATCTGCTCCCCATCCCACTGGCCCCTACCCAAGATAGAATGGCAAAGGCCGGCAGGGCCAGGAGCTCACCTGCCTTCTCCACGAAGATGGTTACTTCAAAAAGGCATTCTCTGGAGAAAACCAGCCTGATTCTGTACAAGATGAACATGAAATTCCAGTACCTTCTCTTCCCTAAGGGAGAGGCAGACCCAGACCGGCCTCTCCCCAGACACACAGACACACCCCAACCCAGCTCCTTTGGTCTGAAGCCCTGGGGCCCCCACAAAGCACAGAACATCAGGGCATCTCTGGGGCATCTCTCCAGCCTGACACACAGGCCCTTAAAGGCTATGAGGCTGGTGTGGAGGGGCACCCTGGTCTAAAGCTGAGGTCAAGGTGGTAGTGATCCCAAGGGAACCGTTAAGTCTTTCTTCACAGTGGGAGCCAACTGGGACCCCCGGGAAAACCCGCAGTTCCCAGGCCTCCAAGCGCTCCCAGAGACCCCCTCCCTTCAGAGTCCCCCAAACCACATCTTGCTATCCTCAAGTATCCAGCTTGAGGGCTGTTCCTTATCAATCAGTGCATGGCAGCTCCTACTGTGTTCCTCCGGGTGGAGGGATGCCCCGGGGGAGGGAGCAGCCCCCTTCAGGGACTCAGATGCTGAGGAGGCAAAGGTGCTGGCTGCTCCCCAGACCAAGGCAGCCGGGTCTTACAAGTGGTAAATCTACGTCCAAAATTCCATTCCTGCCCCCTCTCCTGCCAGGATGGTTAAAGCCCTGGCTCCCCTGCCGCCCTCCCAGGCCGCCCACCTGTGCCACCCTGCCCACGGGTTCGGTCCAAAAATCTTCTCATAAATCTCAAATAGGTGTCCGAGCGGGGGGCTCCTCAGGGGTAGGACGAGCCCTCCTCCCGCTGCCCTGCCCTCCCACCACCAGGCTGGCTTCCTAAACTGAGAGGTGAGCTGTACAGCCCTCTCCTTGGAGTCTAGCGAGCTCTCCCAGGCAGCCCTGGCGGCAGCGCGGCGGGAAACCGGGAGCCCCATCCCTGTCCGCCAGCCGCCTCCGGAATCCTGGCCCGGCTCCCTCCTCCAGCACGCCTGCAGTTGGGGCCAACAGGCAGGATCAACAATCCAGAAACTTTCAGTGGATCAAGCGGACTGGCGTGGGGGGGGGAGGGGGCGGGGGCGACTCCAGGGCTGAGCCCCAGCTCTTCACTTACCATCTTGCTCACATCCATGACCGAGGCTGCAGGGCACCCCCCACCCCTTGAGATCCCGCTTCCCCCAAATGCTGCTCCCGGCTAATTCAGCCCCGATGATGCCATGCTGCGGGGAAGGCGGCCGGCAGGGCCCCCGCGGACCGGGTAAGGCGGCGGCGGCGGCGGCAGGACCGAGGCTGGACCGGAGAAAGGAAGGGGAGGGGGAGGGGACGGGAGGGGGAGGGGGCCGAGCGCGGAGCCGCAGCGCGCACCGGGGGCGGGGGAGGCGCGGCCCCGCGGGCGCACCGGCGCGGCCGAGCCCCCGGGGGGCCGGGGAATCCCGAAATCCGCTGGGGGCGCCGCGGTGGAGGGGTGGCGCGGGGGCCCCTCGGTCGGGGGCGGGGACCTATGGACGGATTCCCGGGGCCGGAGCCTGCGGCCCGGGCGGGCGCGCGGCGAGGGTGTGATTTGAATAACAAAAGGTCGCTTCTCCCCGAGCCCCGGCGGCCGGGATCGCCGAGCCGGCAGCGAGGCGGCGGGGCCCGCCAGGAAGTGTGAGTGTGTGTGTGTGAGTGTGCGCGCGCGTGTGCGCGTTTGGGTGGTGGGATCGGTGGGACTCAGGAAGTGAGCGGGGGAGGCGGGTGAAAAGGAGGGAGAGCTGGGGGGCGCCGCGAGCCGACATTCCAGTGGGGGCAGGGGGTCCGCTCGGCCCCTCCCCACTTGGCTTCGCTGGACAAAGGCGGAATTCAGAGCCAGTTGTTGGCCTCCCGCGGCTAATCCGGAGGGGACGCCCAGATGAGGCTGGGGTCTCCAAACAGATGGGCGAATAGAAGGAAGTAGAACAGGTATCCCCAGGAGGCCCTGAGGCCCCCCGCAAGTGAGCCAGAGCCCAGCCCTTCCTTGCGAGAGGGAAAGTGGCTTCTAAATGATGTCTGCCCTGAGCGCCGAGCTCCTTTCTCTCCAGCCGGAATCCCTGAATCTCCATTCCTTCCTCAATGCCTCCACCGCCCTTAGAGAAATGGGAGGCAGTCGCTCCGCTCCGCAGGAGATGCAGCTGATGGCGCAAAGGGGCTCCCGCCAAATGCTCTTTTGGGACACAGTCTCCAGAAAAAGCCTGGGTGCCCAAGCCTATGGCTTCCACACAGGCTGCCTCAAATCCTCAGATGCGCAGGAAGGTTTTGGTCACAGCTGAGTCAGCAGAGACCTGAGTCCACTTATACCAACCCTGGTTTACACAGAGGGCAGTGAGTCGCCCAGGTCACACACCTGGCACGGACTGGGGGCAGGAGAAACCTCAGTAAGGACAGTGCAGCCCAAGCTGGAAAGAGCTTCCCGTGCTGCCACAGAGCATCCAGCTTCTAAAATCCTTTCCAGCGAACACGTGATGGGACCCAGCCACAGCCCTGGTGCTCTGGACCCACACCACAGGCCGAGAATGCAGCACTGGCAAGCCCCCCATCCTGGCCCCCTGGCCTGCTGGGCAGACCTGGCCAGCCCCTTCGCCTTCTCTCTGAGTGCTCAATCTATGAAATAGAGACTCTTTCTCTGCCTCCCTCCTAGGGGGATGTGAGAACACCATGATATAAAAGATGTAAAAGCTGAGTACAGGAATGTAAGGGGCTTTTGTGGTGTTGGCTATTTCCATTTCCCGGCTCTGGAGCCCAGGAAAGGGTCCCTCAGCTTCAGGTCTCTCTGTCTAACCCTGACTGACGCCCCTCCCAGGGCTGCCCCTGGCAAGCCCAGCTTCTCCTGTGCTGTGCCCCAGCCAGGAAAGTCAGGAGGGCTGCCCTGGGCTGTCCTGGTGTGCTGGGCTCCCACTGTCCCTTCTACCAACTCATGTCCTTAAGAGTGAACCCAAGGGCAGTGGGAGGCAGAAGGGAAGCATGCCCCCTTGTCCTCATCCTCCAACACTGACACCCAACGGAGAGCAAAGCCGGGGGAACTAGCCTGAGTCACTCAATGCAGAAATAAGTTTGGGATTATCTGCTCCTTGATGAAATGTACCACCATGTTTTTTTCTAAAAAAAAAAGATGGATAGATTCTATATGTTTAAAAAATATTATGAACACTTAGGTCTGGGGTTCATCAACAGATCAACGTCTCCTACTAGGTCTTGGCACCTCAGCTGGCAAAGCCCGTTTTCTCATTGCTCAAAGGGAGATAGTGACACCCACTTTGCACACAGGTGGTAAAGGTCGAATGAAAGAACTTTCCCAAAGCCCACTTTTAGTAGGCTGAACAATGGCCCCCAAAGATATCAGGTCCTAATCCCTGGAACCTATAAATACTGCCTTATATGGCAAAGACCGTGCACACATGATTAAGGATTCTGAGACAGGAAGATGATCCTGCATGATCCAGGTGGACCTAGGAGCAATCACATGACTCCTTATAGAGGGAGCTCAGACTCAGAAGAGGCACAACCGTGCACCACAAGGGCAGACTGGAGGGATGGAGCCATAAGCTGAGAAATGCTGGCAGCCACGAGAAGCTGGAACAGGCAAGGAACAGGGAAGGAGCAAACAGCTTCTTAAGAGATTGGGCTTCTCTGCCTTGGTTAACCATGACCTGCTGGGCCCGCCCAGCACACAAACACCTTTGGGAGCCTGCCTTTCCTACCATTCCTCTTGGGGAGATAGGTTCATATTTCGAGAAGAGGTGATGAGGAAGGGCCTGCCCTGGGGAGTCCCCATTCCAGAGTGGTTGTGCCACGAAGCATCCCATGGTCTCAGGTCATTAAGGAAAGACATTTCTAGCTATAACCACCACTGAGACAAGCAATTTGAAACATACAAGATCACCATGAAACACACATGATCTGGGGCTGTGGGCCCCAGAAGGGGGAGCCTCTTTTGAATAAATTGGACAGAAAGAGAAAGTGAGTCCAGAAATAAGAATGCCGTGGCCCTCAGGCTGCTACTGCGTCCTTTCTGCACCAGCTCCAGGCCACTATATGTGAGAGCCCACTGGACATCTCCAACTCGGGGCGGGGGTGGTCTCAGTCTTATGGGCACCTCATACTCAAGGAGTCTAATGACAAAATTTTCTTTTCCCTCTGTTTTCACATTCTGTTCCCTCTCCTTTGTTTTCTATCTCAACTAGTGGCTCCACCTCCACTTAGTTGCTGGAGCTAGAAACTTCAAAGTCAACCTTACTTCTTCCATTGACAACCCCCCACTCCTACTTCATCTAATCAGGCCCCAAAACCATGCAATTCTTTCTAGCAAATAGCTTCCAATCTGTGTCTTTCCTCCCAATACAGACTGCTCCTGCGCTGGCTAAGACTTTCAACAACGGCCTCCTGATGGCCTCCCTGCCTCCAATCTCTTCTTAATTCATCTTCCACACATCTAATTGCGACTCCCCACTGACCCATGGTTCATTACCACTCCAGGTCCTTATGAATCTGGCCTCATCTCCCTCCATTCTAGTCTGCCTTCTCCCATCCTCCCTGCTCCACCCCATCAGCGAAGTCCTGGCCCATCAAATTGCTCACGAGAGCTCAGGATGCTCCTGGAATGCCCTTCCCGCTTTCTCAGCTTGGAAGATTCTTTCTCACCCTTCAGGATCCATCTCAGATGTCACCTTCTCTGTGAAGCCATCCCTGACCCATCCAGACATAGCGGGTCACTCAGGAGACCCTTGCTATAATAGACAGCCCCTGGGTTTGGCCTGCATCACTCTGGGATGGATGGTCCATGCCCTGGGCTCTCCCTGTTCACCTGTGAGCTTCCTCAGGTAGAGGCTGGGCTTCACTAGCCCTGCATCCTGAGTGCCCCGCCCCTTGCTAACCTGCCCCAGGGCTCTTTTCAGCGGGATTCCACACCCACATCTCTGCTCCACCTTTAACATCAACTAAAAAGTACAGAATGGACGCTCGAGGCCTGTACAGGAGGTGCAGAGGACCTGTCCTGGTAGAGGGTGACACCTACTGGAGAACCGTGATTCTGCAGCCGAGCCCTACAAATAGCACACTTAACTCAAGCGGGACCTTACAGAGTACCTTACAGGCTGAGATTCCATTCATTCCCAGTAACAAGGTTTGAACTAAACAGTACTCCCTACAAAGGCTTTATGTGCTGTATGTTACTATGTTACCACTAACACTTAGCATATGCAGAGGGCTGCAAAGTTTACAAAATGTCTTTTTGTCCATTATCTCATTGGATCCTTAAAAAACTGGGTAAGGCAGACAGAATGGGTATTATTATTCCACCATCTATTTTTCAGGTGAGGTGTTGTAGAAGAAAGAGTGTAGACTGAAGCCTGGGGAAGGCAATGAGATGGGAGGGAGGTCCTGAGGTGCTTTAACTTAGCTTATAGTATTCGCATATTTGCAACGGAGAACAGGATGAAATATTATTACTTGCATACTAACGATGGATATTAAAGAAGAAAGAAAGTGCAGGCCCTGGAGTCAGACAGATCTCAGGTTGAATTCTGGCTGTGTTACGTTCTCGTTCCTTTGCCTCTCTGAATTTCAATTTACTCACCTGAAAAGTTGGGCTAATAAGTATTATGCCTCCCAGGGTTGATGTGGGAATTAAGCAAACCAACGCATAGAAGGCACATGGCACAGTGGGAGGCTGGCCCCAGGCTCAGCTCGACACACTTGGTCTCCATTTACTTGGTGGCTAGTTCCTGAAAAGTCCTGGATAATTTTTTTTAAAGCTTAAATCATACAAAAGAAGGATAAAAAGCCAAAGATGACAGTAGTCACTCTGATTAAAATGACAGTAAACATGAATAGGTTTATAGGGAGAAAAAATAAGTAACTAAAGCCACTGATCTAACCGGCTGAGCTGCGGGGACATCAGCTGACAACCACTAGCTGAGTGGCTCCTAATCTTCCCATGGGCATCTCTGCAAGCAGAGCCTTGGCCGGGCTACTGAGATCCCAGCACAGCCCGTGGTCCTATTGGCTCCATCACAGAGTATTCCCACAGGGATTTCCTTGGGCAGAATGTGGCCTTTTCAAGGAGTCACTTTGACTCCAGTGGGAAGAGCCTCCTGCCACCTCCCTTTCAGGAGCATGATTACATATAAAAGCTGGAAAAAAAAAAAAAAAACCACAAAAAACTCAAGAAACACAAGAGTTCCTAGATGTAGAGTGTATCTCAGAATACCTGAAGGGTACCACATCACATCTAAGTGGGAAAGTGGGTGCTGCTGGGGGAGAGGGGGCACTTGTGTCCTGCTATGAATAATAACTGATACTAATAACAGATAGGTAATAGCTGATTATTGAGTTCTTACCATGTGCCAGACACTATGACAAGCACGTGACAAGCATTGTTTCTTTTGGTCCCCGCAAAAACCCTGTATACTAAGTCTTACTATTATTATCCTTATTTTACAGAGAAGGAACCGAAGCCCAGGGAGGTTAAGTGACTTTCCCAGGGTCCCACAGCTAATAGGCAGGGGAGCCAGGGTTGAAGGCAGGCAGTGTATTGCAGGGGCCCCACTTGGAGCCCCCACTCTGGGATCATGCTAAGCTGCGCTGTAGAAGATAAAAACACCAACAAACAATCACATAGAGACAGAGATTGGATTGGTGGTTACCAGAGGGGAAGCGGGAGGGAGGAGGTGAAAGGGGTGATTGGGCTCATGTGTGGTGATGGACTGTAATTAGTCTTGGGGGGCGAACATGATGTAATCTACAAGAAATCGAAATATAATGATGTACATCCGAAATTTATGTAATGTTATAAACCAATGTTACTGCAATAAAGAATAATAAAAAAAGAAATGATTCCTTAAGTAATTTAAACATTTCCCTGAACACAGTTTTCATCATTAACACACTACACAGGCCTATATTTTAGAGAAACCTGGCATTGTCCCAGGTATCCCAAATTCTAAAGCTGAAGTTAAAATAAATGTTGACCATAAACACCAGACAGAAAGAAAATGATTACAGCTTAGGCAGGAAGCTGTACAATGAATGAGATTCTAGGACATGACCGAGAAAATCCCACAGCCACAGGGGAACGAGGTCAAGTAAGATAAGCAGAGAACGCAGATGGGAGACCCCAGAGTTAAGAAAGTGCTAGAAAGGAGAGTGAACTGCTAGGTAGGGACCAAAATTCCCACTGTAGGTTACAGACAGCTTCAGCTTCCATCTCAACATTTTCCTAGGCAAAACTGTTCAGACGGAACCACTGGGAAGTCTTTCTCTTGACCTCCTGGAGCATACCTCTAATTTTATGCAGAATCCTAGTTATTTGCTTTTAAAATGCGAAATTCATTTTATGGGAACCTCTCACCAGTATCCAGGTACTGGTGACATGGAAACAGTAAAATGTGAAGCTGAGTGACTCTCTTGGGGAAACCCCAGGCTGGTAGGGGCAGTTGGTGGAACAGAGGTTCCCCACCTGGACATGCCTACCGAGTTCTGATCTCAGCCTTCTGAGTTTCCACAGCTGCCCCCAGAAGCCTCATCCTTGGTGGTCCTGAAGGGCCAGGTGAGTCACCTGATCAGAGTCCTGGGCTCACGCCACAGCCAGGTGCCTGCGGGAACCCCTGGCTTCCCTGTTGATGGGCCACCAGCTCTCCTCTCACCTAGACCAGCCACACGTGTATTGATATTCACAAGACAGCCCAAACAGCAGCATCTCCAAATCTCTACTGTCAGCACTGGGCAGGCACAGTGCCACCAAATCCTCGCAAGGGCTCTGGCCTGGCCTCCGAGCAGTCATTCAATGAAGACTTAGCTACTGAAGTGTGGTCACAGTGATGTGTTGTTGAGCCTGCATTAACCCTAATAAACCTCTGTGCCGTGCTTTGCCCATCACAAGGTGCACAGGAGCAAGGAACTCACCTGTAATGTGCCAGGCACCAGACCCGATGCTCTGCCTATGCTGTCCTGTCTAATCTTCCCAAGCTCACGCTGCTCTCTCTACAGATGTGGATGCTGAGCCACAGAGAGACTAGTGACTTCCCAAGGTCCCATAGAGAGTGGTTACTACAGGTCGTCTGCCTGCAGGTTCCCTGCTTTCCCTCTGTATCCACGGTCCACCTTCCCGGGGGGGAAACTCGGGCACAGCAGGGGCTTGGATCACTGTCACCTGACAGTCAGTCAGCCTGCTAGAAGTGTGGCCACAGAAGCCTCTCCATCAGCTGGGATGTGTCAGCCCCAGGACACTCTCTAGGCACCAGCTGGGGATGTCAAAGCTGCCCCTGGGGAGCCTTGGGAGCAGCAACATAAATGAGTAATGAGATGAGGCCTGAAGTGCCACTTGGAGCCAGGAAAGGTCAAGTGTTCTGCAATCATCAGGCCCCCTCCAGGACCAAGGGCTTTCCAGGGGATACCCAGGAGCCCAGGAGTGCAGCCGACTAGAGAAGGTACCTGGAAATATACCCCCCTGGTCAGGGAAAGGGCTGGGGGTCTCCTAAGAGGAAGGGCCAGCAGTCTGGGGTGCACCCCTCATTCTGGAACTAAGTGTGCATGAACCCGTGGGCCTTAGCCCCGGTTTTATCATCCATACACCTTGAAATCTAGAATTCTGTTCTAGTCCTGCCTACCAGTGGAAATGCCTCTAGGATTTCGGCTGCTGCAGCTGCTAAGCCATCCCAGAAACGTGCTTCTTTCAGAGGCATGGATACACAGAGAGGGTGGATGAGTGGGCAGATGACAGTTCCAAATGGAGAAAACCAGAAGTGCTCCCAGAGTTCTCAGGCAATTCAGGAGGACGAGACGGGCCGGGCAGTGCAGGGCTGCTCCCAGGCCCCTGCTGGTCCTGGTGGGCAGCTGGCTTGTCTGCACAGACAGGGATGGCCCCAGGCCCCCATTTAGGGAAGCGCCATGGGCACCTGCCCATGCCACTTTACTCCTGTGGGGTCCCAAGAGAGCAGCATGTGGACAGAACTGTGAAGGGAGATGTGTGGTGGGAAAGACTAGGGCGTGTGCAGGAAGACCGGGCAGCAGGGGTGACCACAACGGGCAGTGTGGCCAAGTGTGACCAAGTGGAACAGGCCAAGCGCGGCTGTGCGGAAGCAGAGACATCTCACTGAGCAGACGCATGGGAGGGAGGGGGAGTTCCTGCTAGAAACTTGGGCTCTGCCATGGAGGCAAGAGAAAGCCAGGCAGGCTGCTGTGTGGGAAGACCCACACAGGGACATGAGAGAGAGCAGGACTACACTCCTCTTAACATCTGGAGCTCAGGCTGAGGCTGGCGGAGCACTGGTGAGGGTGGAGGGGAGTCACGTGGTGGAGGGCAGGCCAGGTGATGCTCCTATGGTCCCCCTAGCCCATGGATTCTCGTGCTCAGCTGTGTCTGAGGCCAGCCGCTGGGAGTGGTGCCTGGGAGGTTCTGGAGGGGAGCCAGACTGGAAGCCGCGGCGGTCAGGGCGAGGCAGGAAGGCAGGAGCCTGAATCAGGGCCAGGGCTTCAAGAAGTGAGCAAGGGGAGAGACAAGCCAGCCGCAGGGATGAAGGAGGGGCAGAGGAAGACCTTGGTTCCAAGGACGAGAACCCGGCTCAGGCCAGGCCCAGGTGAGGGCTGCAGAGCTCTCAGAGGATGGACCATTTTGCTGGCGATGGGCTAAGGGGAAGTTTTGTTTTTAACCCTTTTGGACCTTAAGTGCAACTTTCAAACTGATCCTTTCCCTTCAATATTTTTAGGGACACTTTTTAATGAAGTCCTAGAAAAGCACTTTTCGAACGCTTCTTGCCCTTAGAATGTGGCCTAAGCCATCAGCATCACCATCAACAGCACAGCATCCCTCCACATTATTTACCAAGCCCCCGTGATGTAGGACGTGGTGCCAGGAAATCAGAAGTTAGGAAGCAAGGCAGAGGGTGGAGGGAAACGGTGGCTGTCGTTGCCAGCGGTGGCTCTCTGCCCCAGCTGCACACTGTAGTCACCTGGGAAACCTGGGCCCGGCCCCAGGAATGCTGATGTAAGTGGCATGGGGACAGCCTGGGCATCAGCATTTTAAAGCTCCCCTGGGAGATGCTGGTGTGCAGCCAAGACTGGGAACAACTGGATGACTGCAGCTGGGGCTCAGGAACCCCTGCCTCACGCCTCGCTGAAGCCCAGGGGTGCAGGAGATGAAGAAACGAAGCACCTCCCTTACCACTTCTCCTACACTGGGAATTTCTGAGCCTCCACTTGGAATTTTCCATCCCTTAACCAAAGGCTCAGTGTAAGGCGGGACCTCGGAACCCTCTCCCCCGGTAGACTTCTTTTCTCTCTTTACACTGCCATTCCACACCCCCCCAGACCATATTAAACATGGGTGTCCGTGGGTCCTCTTCACACATTTGACATCACGGGGGAAAGACAGACCCCCAGGCTGAGTGACACAGAAATGCCTAGCGTGCCCCTAGAACCCATATCGACTCTGCAAGAGAGACCCACTGAGCAAGAAAGATGGCCTGGTCTCAGGACACCGCTCTCAGCCGGTGGGTCTAGGCAGCAAAGATCCGCTGGGTTTCTAAAGCCTCTCCAGGCAGGCTGTGGGTGGCCAGTGGGGGTGAGGGGGCCTGTTAGAGGCACCGAGACAGACGGGAGCCACTCAGCCAAGCCCCTTAGTCAGCAGATGGCCTGGAAACCTCGACTCAGGGGGCCCAGGCTGCCAGAGCTCTCTGCCCCTGCCCTTCCGGCTCCTCCCTGGAGGCAGGAATTTGGGGGCATCCTCAAACCGCCCAGCCCAGAAGCTGCCAGCCTCTCACTCGGAGGAATTTTTCCACTGCTTCTCCCCAGGAGGTCAACTACTGGAATGTGTCTCTGCCCAGTTATCAAATAAGCAAAGACCTGTCCCAGGGGCGTGGACCAGGGCAGGGGCTATCAACTCAGGGATGTCTGTAGTGACCAAGCGCCGGCATTTCCGCACTGGAGAGGCGGCAGCCAGACTAATTCCATGTTATTACAGCCTTACAGGAAGCCAGCCTGGCCCAGCTGTCAACCAGCAGCAATTTATGGGCCTTGGGGGCAGAGGGAGGAAGAAGAGGGAAAAGAAAGGAAAACACAGTCCTCCTCCCCCCACAAAAAATTGATCCTGAGTTATTTTTAGGTGCTTATTCATCCCACACATTTCTTTTTAAACGCCGCGACATGGGCTCTGTACAAAAGCCAGTTAGCAGGAGGAGCTGCTCACACAGGCACGATGGGGCGGGGGCACCTCTGAGCACTGGGCCTGCGTGAGAAGGAGGAGTGAGAGGGTCTTCAAGGACCCTCCTCACAGTAAAAGCAGCCCAGGATTCTGAAGGCAGAGTAGGGGGGCCGAATGAAGAGAGGCTTTGAAATCAGAGTCCCCAGTTCATGTCCTCCCTCCAGCCTTCTCTTGCTGTACAGCCTTGGGCAGGTCACTGGGAAAGTCAGATGAGACCCTGGGCTGGAACCCTGGCCATGTGTGGCTTTGGGTAAGTCACTCAACCTCTCTGTGCCTCAATTTTCCCATCTGCAAAACAAGTCTAGTTAATGTACGTAAAACCCTTTGGAAAATTGCCTGGCCTGCCTAGTGTTATGTAAGAGTTGGCTATAGTTTCTATTATAGCACCATACATATGTTAATTATACTGTCATTTAAAGTAGTGTATGGAGTAGGATAGAATATGAAGCCACAGAAGGCCTGAGGTGGAAAAGAGGTAAAATTACAGAAAGGTGTATCCACAACCCAACGCCTGCCAAGGATGGGCGTGGAAGAGGCTCTGCCTCCCTTGGGTGTGAAGGCTGAGACGTAGCCCCTCCTCCTGTAAGCAGGGGAACACCCACTCTTGGGTATTCTGCAAATGGAGGCTCACAGCTCCGCTCACAGGAGGTGCTCAGTGACGCCAGTTGACACTGAAATCACCTATCCTAGTGTGATGGCTACTTTGATGGGTAAACTTGACTGGGTCACAGGGTGCTCAGATATTTGGCTAAACATTATATCCAGGAGTGTCTGTGAGGGTGTTTTGGATGAGATCAGCATTTGCATTGGTGGACTGGGTGCAGAGGAAGGCCTCCCCAGCGTGGTGAGCACCATCCTGCGTCGAGGGCCTGAAGAGGACACAAAGGCAGAGGAAGGGAGAGTTCAGCTCTCTCTGCCTGACAGCTGCAGCTGGGACCTTGGTCTTCTTCCCGGCTGGGGACTTACACCAATGGCTCCCCCAGTTCTCAGGCCTTGGGACTCAGACTGAATTACACCACCGGCTCTCCTGGGGTCTTAGCTCGCAGATGGCAGCATGAGTCAGTTCCCTATCATCAATCAATCAATCTGTGTGCGTGTGTGCGTGTGTGTTGTTTCTCTGGCTGCCCACTGAGTCAGATCCAGACCCCTCTAGAATCTAGCCTTTCCCTGCCAGCAACACTCCTCTCTGCATGGGGCCCCCTCGACCTGCCCCCTCCCCAACACCCGCCTGCCCCCTGGCTGCTCCTCTGCCCTCGACACCCTGTACATATTAACCCAGCCCTTACTGGGTTCCATCTCCCTTCTGTTCCATCCAGTAAACCTTTATTGAGTGTCTACTGTATGCATGGCACTGGGTTAAGTGCTGTGACTACTGAGACAAATGAAGCCAGGGTCTCAGGCCCCCAATCACTTTAAGACAATGTGGAGGTTACCTGCATAAGAAGATGGTGCAGGTGCCCAGGGAGCACCAAGGAGGGGCTGGGGGAAGGTGAGGGAAGGAGCAAGAGGCCAGGGACATCTTCCTGCAGGAAGTGACATACAAAGGTGTTCCAAGCAGATTCAGCAGGGCCCCTGTGGCAGTGGACTTGCGGGGGGGCACCAGGAGAGGAGCTGGAATTCCCGAAGCCCTCACTGCCTACCACCCTCATGCAGCTAACCCCGGTCAAAGTGGTCTGAGGCCCACTCTTTCCAGGTCTGTGCACCTCCCTCAGGGTTGCTCCTTCCTCTCTCAAGTCCTCCCAGGCTGAGCACCCCACAGGCCTCAGCAGAGCCTCTAGGGTCAGAGTCCACTCTGTCATGGCATCATGGTCTTAGTGGGTAAGATGCTGGGGACAGCAGTCTCCTCACCTCCAGACCCCCCACCTGCCACCTCAGGGGTCATTCAGAAACAGACCAGGTTACCTCCTTAAAAACCCCAAGAGGTCCCCATGCACAGCTTTCAAGGGGGACCCCAAGGGTCTTCCTCTGGCTTGTTGCCTCCCCCCAAGCCTCATCTCACATCACTCCTGCCGCAGGG
The DNA here is from genome assembly GCF_041296235.1 of Equus asinus. Classification (NCBI taxonomy): domain Eukaryota; kingdom Metazoa; phylum Chordata; class Mammalia; order Perissodactyla; family Equidae; genus Equus; species Equus asinus. Next base: position 16,742,721 of record NC_091803.1, on the reverse strand, counting down.
CCTTTGCCTCAGCCGGCCCCTCTCCCTACAAGGCCACCTCTGTCCTTTTCTCTGCATCCCTTCCCCTGGCAGAGAAACACACCCTTGCTTATCACTTCTGTGGAGTCTTCCCAGGCTGGCTTGGTCTCCCCATGGCATGCCGTGCACATCTCTAGCTCTGGTGGGAATACTTGGGCCGGCTGACCCTTTGAGGGTGGGAACCTGCTCTCATTCCAAGCCCAGCCCTCTTCCAAACTTCAGGTGAGGCCCTTGAAGCGTATGTGTGGGAAAAATTCCGCCATTACTAAATATACTGACATCACTAGAGGTGACAATCCCTTTAATAAACGGCGATAGTATAGAGGCAACACTTACTTCACGTTCTAGAGAAAAGATTGGTAAATAACATATACATATATATATATGTCAATTGTATTCAGTAGAAGACATGATTTCACTATTATAGTCATGTGCCGTATAACGATGTTTTGGTCAATGATGAACTGCATATACGACAGTGATTCCATAAGATCAGTACCATACGGCCTAGGTGTGTAGTGGGCTATGCTATCTAGGCGTGTGTAAGTATACCCTATGATGTTTGCACAATGACAAATTGCCTAATTGATGCATTTCTCAGAACGTATCCCCATCATTAAGTGAGCATCACTATAAAGACTTGGGGAAAAAAAACCACCGTGACCTCATTAAGCTAAGGAATTCCTGCCCCTCCCCCAGGCTGGGGTCACCTCTACTCTGAAAATCCCACTGGTGATGAAACACTTGATAAGGTTGTTGCCCACACCTGTCAGACCCCCCCACACGTCACGCCTCACACACACACTAGTAGTATCACGTGAGCCATCTTACTCTCTGTGAGCCACAGTTTTCTCTGCCCATAAGATGGGTATGAAAAACATTGCTTTTACAAGAGGTTGTTTTAAGGATCAAGTGAAAAATAACATATGTGAAAGTACTTAGGAAAGTATTAGTGCCCCTAAAATTTCCTGAGCTCCTAAAAGTTTCCTTTAAAGCTAAGTTTATTAATAAATAATAAAATCTGTCCTTGTGGGTGTAACGGGGTTTTATTACGTAAAGTCTCTTGCCAATCCTTGCCCCATCAGCCTTGCTGCACCTCCCTTTGCCTGGCTCCTAGGATCTGACCCAACTAGCGTCTTGGTAGGGCAAGGATTCTGGCTCTCTCATGCATTGCTGCATGACCTAGACCGAGGTCCTCCCTCCCTGGGCCCGTTTTGTGGAAATGATCCAGGGATGTGGAGAGGGTTAAATGAGATGATTGACATCCACTGCATGGGACGTGTGCTCAGTGGCCATGAGCTCCTGGGCCACCTTGGAGGGCTCCTGGGAGGCAGGGCTCAATGACCAAACCAGATAAGCAGACCTCTGTCTCCCAGTGGGGCCAAAGTGGGGCCAAGGTGTCAGTTGGCACCATTCCTAGTTAGATCTGGTGTTGCCAAGAGGCTGGTGGCAGTCTTACTCCCTCTCTTCCCTAAACACCTCTAAGAAGAGGCCTGGGGGCCACGGCTCTCTCATGTTTCCTGGGGATGGCAGTGGGGGGAATCTCTGGAATCTTTTCTCTCTCCTCCTCCCACAAAGGAACTCCCAAAAAAAGCTCCCCTCATGGAGTTTCAAGCTCCTTGACTTGCAAAGTACCTGGCCTGTTCTTTGTTTTACATTTTAAAGTCCATTTTTCTCCTTAAAGATGGAGACACCTCCTTAAAATACAAGCTCTCCACCAGCATTTCTTGCTGTGTTTTTAAAAGGTCTAGAGCTGGTACCAAAAGAATGGGAAAGGAGTTGGACTTGCTGTTGGACCAATGAGTGAGGATGAGGCCAGGGACTTTTTCTCTGTCTTGTTCATGGCTGAATCCTAGCCTCCAGCCAGTGCCTGGCACAGAGAAGCCACTCAATTAACAGTGATTGAATGAATGAATGCATGCAAGAAATCGTTTAACCGATGTGCCAGGCCCTATTTGAGTTCTGGGGCATACACGGGGGGCTCTGCAATCCCCAACGTTGGTGGGTACCTTTGGTTCTAGCAAAGGGCTTTTGCACCCAGATCTCAAGTCTCCACACCCTGTGAATCAGGAGTGGCAATTGCCTTTACAGATGAGCTAAATGAGACACAGAGAAATGAAGGGCTTGTCTAAGAAACAGAACTCGTGTCTCTTGGATTCATTCACCAACATCATGGCTGCAGGGTCTTTCCACTGAACCTCATTGCTTCTTGCTGTGCTGTTACACAGTAGGGACAATCTCGATCTTCCAGTGGTCTGGAGTTCATCTGTCCATCCACCCACCCAACCAGGCCAACCTTTGCTTGGTACCACCATGTGCCAGGTTCTGAGCTTGGCTCCAGGGGAGGGGGGAATGTGGGCAGGCGAATGCAAAAATGGAGTAAGATCAGGTCTTAGGGATGGTTCTTTCTGCTAATAACGCAGGAGATACAACACCTCTGCAGCCACTGTGGAAAAGAGTTTGGCAGCTCCTCAAAAAGTTAAACACAGAATTACCATATGACCCAACAGTTCCACTCTAGGTATATATATACCCAAGAGAACTGAAAACAGGGACTTAAACAGATACTGTACACCAGCATTCACAACAGCATTATTCACAACAGCCAAACGGTGGAAGCAACCCAAGTGTCCATCCACAGATGAACAGATAAATAAAATGTAGTGTATACAGCCAATGGAATATCATTCAGCTAAAAAAGAAATGAAATTCTGATACATGATACAATGTGGATGAATCCTGAAAACTTAGGCGAAGTGAAATAAGCCAGACACAAAAGGACAAATACTGTATGATTCCACTTATTTGAAATATCTAGAATATGCAAATTCATAGAGACAGAAAGTAGATTAGATATTACCAGGGGACGGGGTCAGAGGGGAAAAGGGAGCTATTGCGTAGTGGGTACAGGGTTTCAGTGTGGGCTAATGAAAACTTTGGAAATACTGGTGACAGTTGCACAACATTATGAATGTGGTTAATGCCACGGAACTGTACACTTAAAAATGGTTAAAATGGAAAATTTTATGTTATGCATATTTACCGCAATTTTTTTAAAAGGACAAACACAGGGCCAGCCCTATGGTGTAGTGGTTAAAATCGGTGGGCTCTGCTTTGCCAGCCCAGGTTCACGGGTTCACATTGCAGGCACAGACCTACCACTCATCAGCCATGCTGTGGCGGCGACCCACATATAAAGTGGAAGAAGATCGGCACGGATAATCTTCAGGGCTAATCTTCCCCAGCAAAAAAATAATAAAAATAAATAAAAGGACAAACACACACAAAATATGATAGCTATAGTACAGGTGTAGACATGAATCAGTGAAACAGAACAGCAAGTCTAAAAACAAAGCAGACTATTCAGGCGGTCCCAACACAATGGGAAGTTCTCACGGTGCAGGGTGCCAAACGTAAAACAGCAAAACTGCAAACTTAGAATAAAATATAGAAAAATCTGTTTATAACTTTAGCAATGAAAAGATCTTCTTATGCAAAAAACAAAATGATGACATCATAAAGGAAAACATTTTTCCTGTGTCAGGACAGTCATTGAACTGGACAATCTGGCAGGATCTAATAAAATTTCAAATACCCATAAATGCACATATCCTCTAACTCCTGGGCATCTATCCCAGAGAAACGCTCCCATGAGCCAGTTCAAGGGCATTCCCTGAAGGATTGTTCCCAAGGAAAAAGCGGAAACAACTTAAATGTTCCCACAATAGCAGAAAGTGGAAACAAACAAGGGCACTTCAATTCTAAGGAATACTATGCGGTAGTTAAAAAGAATGAGGTTGGTCTAAAAATGCTAACAAAGAAAATTAAAAAAGAACAAGACACCCTGGATCACTCCAAATGGATTTACTTGCTTACCAGTCTCTTCCTCATTTTCAAAGGATTCTGCAGGTGGAGCACATCAGGGTGATGCCATTTGAAGAGACACCAGACTTGAGATAAAGGCTTGGAATGTCCTACCCCAGCAGCTAAACTCTGAGGGAGGGAAAATCAGGACGGGGGCAGCTGGGGCTAGGGTATTGGTATTCATGCACGTAGTAGGGGCCAAGAGAGGGAAAGAAGCAGGAAAAAACCTATAAAAACAGCAGGAAAGCAAGCTAAGGCAAGAAGGTGTGAAGTTCAGAGTCCATACCAAATGCAGGAAAACTCCAACCACTGGCCAGTCCTTTACCGGCAGAGACACATGAAGCCATACCAACATGTCCTCAGATGCTGCTTTAGGTTATTTTGTCTCCTACTTCTAGCCAGTCCCAGGGGTGAAACTGTAGGTCATTCATGGAGGGCAGCTTGCAAATGGCTTTTCCCCAAATGCCAAAGCCTGCAAAAATGGTTGGCTTTGGTCTCACTGGGTGTCCTAGTGTCCCCATGCTGGTGCCCACCCCACTCCCCTTCTTTCAGCTCCTTCCCATCTCTGGAAGGGGCGGGGCCCCACATCTTCTGAGGATCTAGGATCATATTTCAATCTCACAATTACTGTAATTAGAAAGGTAAGCAATGTGCCCAAGATCGTGCAACTAACAAGGATGGAGGCCAGGATCAGTGTTAGAACCTGGGTCTGTTGACATCTACAGAGCATGCTCTTCCCCTTAGCTGCCGCTGCGGAGGCTCTTCCTGAGCACTCACTATAGGCAAGAGTGTCTGCTGAGAGCTCCAGGGGGTGTAAAATTAGTCAAGTCCTCATCTCAAGACAGTCTGTGACTGGTGAGGGATATGAGCGAGAGCACATGGGAAATTGACTGTAATCCCATTCAGTTGGTAAGAGAAGCATTACCAGAATGTGACAGGGGTCAAGAGCGGGGAGAGAACACAACAGGTAGAGAAAGACCGTGAAGACAAGGAATGCTGTTTGTTTGGGGCACGTCCAGAAAGCAGCAAAACATGTGGTTTGCTGGGCCCCTTCCAACCCTTTCCATTGTGCCCTAAGGAATCCCTCATGCTACTACCCCCCCCCCCAAAAAGCAAACAATAACAAAAAACCAACAATATCACCAAACCAACACAAAGAAGTCCCCATCCTCTGAATCTTCTCAGCATCCTCTCTCTCCATCCCCTTGTTTATTATTACAGATAATGGGGAAAGTGCAAAGAAGAGAAGAGACCAAGGACAGAGCCTCAGAGAAAGCCTCTGTCTGGGATGGAAGGAGTGGCCTGTGCAGGAAGCCGAGGAAGCAGACAATGCGGGAGGAGAAGACAAGGACTGGGGACTGCCCTAAAAGGAAGCAGACGTGGTCAAATCCTGCAGGAGGAGAACCAGGCGGGGGGGCCTGGAAAGGCACGTGAGGCGCTGGTAGGTCTCTCGGGCCATTTGAGGAGCAGCTGCAGCAGAGTGACTTAGCCCCGAGTCAGCCCGCGTGATGTTGAGCGACTGGTGATGGGGAAGAGAGGCAGTGAAGTGGGCTTCTCTTTGGGAAAGGCTGAGAATCTCAGGGATTTCCTAAGGGGATGGAACAATCCCGAGAAGGCAGCGGGGTGTTTAAGGATGGGGAAGATTTGCACATGCGCGTAGGCAGAAGGGATGGAATGGAGAGGGACTGAAACAGAAGAGAGATGGATGGTTGAAGAGGAGATGGGCTCAGAAGTACAAGTGGGTGAATGAGCCACCATCAGGGGAGGGGAGGGGCTGCATCCAATGACATCATGGTGGATGAATTCAGAAACGGAGAGGAGGCTCGAATTGGAGGGTCTCCATCTTTTCAACAAGGCTGAGTTACCTCTGGAGAGGAAGGAAGGAAGAACCAGGACAAAGTGGTGTCCTGGAAGCTAAGGTGGGAAAAGGGTTTTCAGATAGTAATGGGTGGATGGTGAAGGGGGGAGTCAGTGAGTATCGAATCTTCTTTTAAGAGCATAAAAGGAAAGGACAGAGGGAGGCACCCTGAGGAAGAGGCAGGGTAGGACAGAGGATTTTAAAGGTTGGGGGACCATGGCCATGTTCATAGGCTGATGGGAGGGGAAATTGCTGAAGACACAAGAGAACGGGGTAGACGACAGAGCAACGTCTCAGGGACACCAGTACGGTCAAGATGCCAGCAGCGTCCTGCAGCCTCACCACACTGGTGACACCACCAGGCTTCCTCGGGGAAAATGTCCACCTCTGCTCCAGGAACTGCTGCAAAGCCCCAGATGCCCACCCGATATTTGCATGCCTGCTATTTTTGGATGTAAATACAGGATTTTACACTTATCCTAATGACACTTCATAAATTGTCTTTATGACCATCTGTTCTGGTACAATGACCAAGAAAACATTAAACTCAGTCTGTGGTTTGCCAAGTTCCTTTCCAGTTCAGCTGTGTGCCAGGTACGTGCCAGGCCGCATGAAGAACAAGACACAGTCCTTGCTCTCAAGATGCCTATAGTGCAGTAGGGGGGGCAATAATAAATCACATTAATATAGTTTCAATATCATGGCAAGTGCTATGAAGGAAGGAAGCAGGGCGTCCCCACTGCCCCAGGACTGGCTGTGGCACAGCAAAGCGGGGCCCAAGTGGTGGCACGCGTTCCACATTCTACAGAGTCACACAGCTCCCCACCAGCTTCCGCAGAGGCAGCCAGACCGCCAGACTGCTCAACAAGCCACTTAGGTTGTGCAGGATGCTAGGATTGCCCAGGGGAGGGGGTCTCACAGACCCAGCCTGGGGCTCGGGGGCGATGATGCCTGAACTGAGTTTTGAATGAGCAGTAGCCGTCCTGGTGAAGCAGGACGGTAAGCGTGTTCTCGGAAGAAGTGGGATAGGTGTGTGGCAGGGTGGTGTCACCTGGACATAAAGTCCAAGGCAAGGAGTGCTGGCAGGTAAGTCTGGAGAGCTGGACAATCAAGAGCCAAAGAGGAGATGGCCTGCGTGACAAGACTATCCTGAAGGTCTGGACTCGAATGGGATGGGGCAACTTTTCCAAGTTATAGGTGCCCCCTCACCAACCAGGAGATTCCTTACACGCTGCTCCTGCCCCCGAAATATAGCAGACGAGACCGACTGATGGAGGAGGAAGGTGGTCAGTGAAGGGTGTTTGGCAGGGGTCATGAGCAGGTCCGAGGTTTAGAGGCACCGCTGGCAGCTGTGCAGAGGACAGCTCCGAGGATGGCCAGGTTGAAACAGAGACCAGTGAGGAGGCTGCTGCAATGGTCCAGGCATGAAATAGCAGGCCTGACCGTGAGCAGTGAAGGACGGAAAGAGAGGAGAGAACAGAGCAGGATATATCTAGGAGGGAAAACCCAGCAGGACATGGTAATGGACAGGGCAGGAATGCAGAGTACAAGGGCAGCTAACTTGTAGTTTTCTGACTCGGGTAATTAACACAGCAATGGTCCTACTAAGGCAAGATGGGATGCGTTCCCAGCACAGAGGCGGTGTCAGCTTCAGACAAGAGGAGAGACACCTTGCATGTGAACACGCAGGAGGTGGCATGGATGGGTTTGAGTTCGCGTACATTTAAATGTCTGGTGGTAGGAAGCAGAGACCATTTGCACCTGGTGACTTTGGTTTTCCGTGTGAAGCAGAAGACAAGTGAGCAAAGAAGGATGAGCCCTGAGGAGGAGGAAGGTCAAAACAGTCACCGTTGAGAAAGAGGTGAGGCACCGAAGAGGATCACCGAGCAGGACTGGAGGCCCAGGTGCATGTGGAAGCCACTTTGTCTTTTGATTTTGTTTATGGTATCTTTTCTTGTACTAAAGTGTTTAATTTTTATATAGCCAAATCTATCAACTATTCCTTTATAGCTCCTAGGTTTCATGGAATGCTTTAAAAAGCCTGCCCCCTTATATGGCAGTTTGAAATAAACAAACAAAACAACAACAACAACAAAAAAACAAGGCAGGGCCATATGTGATGATATAAAAAATATCCATATATAATATGGATAATATATATATTAAGTGAAATAGCTCAGCAAGTCTACATCGATGATATCCTCGCAGACATACAGACAGTCTCAGGAAGATCAAACAGACTGTAAGGGGCCTGCCTCTGGGGAGGTGACTGGTTGGAGTGAATATTATAGAAATCAGAGGGCAAAGGATGAGAAGGGATATGAGCAAGATGGACTGAAGGCAAGGACCCACTGGCCAATGGGAGAGAGAGCAGAGATGTTTCATACACAGAGCAGTTCCTGACCCCAAGAACAGAGATCACCAGGGATCAGAGGAGAGTACATACGACAAACCATATTTTGTACTAAGGTTTGTAATAAACCTATTTTGCACTAAGCACAAAAAGGTTAAGTAGCATTCATCAGGGTACACAGCTAACAGGGCATTGCATTCTGGAGCCAGGGCCTAATTAACCTTCACCGTTATGCTACGCCACTTCTCACAACATCATACGACATGGAAAAGCAGGACACCAAACTGCTTACAGTGTGAGCACAATTTTGTAAAAAAAAATTATAAATATATATGCGTGTGTGTCTATATATATGTGTATGTGTGTGTGTATATATATTTATAAGTAGTATATTTATTGGCAGACACTGGAAAGAAATACATCAAAATATTAATAGTAGTTATCTGAGTGGGATTTTAAAAAATATTTTTAGGGTTTCTACAATTAGCATTAAAATTATTAACACAAAAAAGTGTTATTTAAAATAACCACTGGAATGGGCAAGCATTAAACACATTTCACAAAAATAGACTTCCTGGAAAAAGATACCTTGGCAACATACCCTGAGAATTTGAATAAACAAAAAAGCATCCTGCTTGATTCATAGGGCCATAGTGGAAAGATCATGAGATTTAGAAGACCTGGGTTCAGGATACTTGGAAAAGCGTTACCTCCCTAAGCCTTTCCTTATATAAAACCAGTGTGAGAATAACCAAACTTGCTTCACATGGTGGTTGTAGAAACCAAGCGAGACATTGCAGATGAAGAAAATTCTATCAACCAATTAAACCATGTTAGTTTAACACTATTGTTCATTGGACCTTTTACTCATTTATTAGTGCATTGGCACATACCCAATTCAAAATTGAACTATGATTGTAAAACTCAGTGCCAATTCATGCCTAATCACTTTGATTTCATAAAACAGACATTCCATCAAAATTAGGCTGTGGCTTGTATTACTGAGCCATAACAATAGGACGAATATCCCAAGTTTCCCCTATTCCAACTCAAAAACCACTGTGAGGACAATCCTGGACTAGTTCCCCGACAAGCAGCCCTCGGCCTCAGTCCCGGGGCTCCAAGATCTCCCAGGAAGCCAGGGCCATGTTCTCTGCTTGCCCACAGTTATTTGAAGCTCTCAGGCATCCTCTGCCCACAATGGCTCATAACCCTTTCTGGACCAAACCAAAGACAGACTCAGTTTTCTAAAATGCCTACCCCTGTGTCCACATCCCTTCTTCCCTCTTGCCTCAATGTTGGGAGGTGTCCCTCTTCCTCTTGAGGCCAGCTTCTCCAAAGGATTCTTGTCCTGAGCCTTCCTGTCTTTTAAAGCCACCATCCCCTTGGGCTCAGAGCACCACTGGCTCACCCCTAGACTAGACTGCAACAACCTCCCAGTTTCCACTCTCAGCCACCTAGCGTCTAGCCCTACACGCAGTCAGAATAACCTTTTTGTAAAAGTTCAGCTGTAATTCAGATACCATAGAATTCACCACTTTGCATTCTCATCAGCAAAGGACGAGGGTTCCAATTTCCTTGATGGGCCCAAAGAGGGTGATGGCTTTAAAACTAACCTGTTTCCTTCTAAGACTTATATAGCTTTGGCTCTGACACTTAGGGCTTTGATCTATTTGGAGTTCATCTTCGTATAAAGTGTGAGGTAGGGCTCCAACTTCATCTTTTGCCTACGGATATCCAGTTGTCCTAACACCATTTCTTGAAAAGACTATTCTCTCCCCATTGCATGGTCTTGGTGCCCCTGTCAAAAACCAGCTGGCCACAGATATATGGGTATATTTTTGGACACTCGATTCCATTCCACTGATCTGTTTCTATCCTTATGCCACTGCCACACTAGCTTGATTAATGTAGCTTTGTAGTAAGTTCCAAAATTGGGAAGATTGGACCCACCAACTTTGTTCTTCTTTTTCAAGATTGTTTTGGCTATTTGGTTGAATTTCCACATGAATTTTAGTGTCAGCTTGTCTATTTCTGCAAATAGGCAGTTGAAATTTTGATAAGGGTTGCCTTGAATCTGTCAATCACCCAGGGGGATATTGCCATGTTAATAATATTAAGTCTTCTGACCCACAAACAGGAGCTGTCTCTCCTTTATTTAGGCCTTCTTTAATTTTTTCAACAATGTTTTATAGTTTTCAGTATACAACTCTTGAATATCTTTGGTTAAATTTATTCCTAAGTATTTATTCTTTTTGATGCTATTAGAAATGGAACTATATTCTTAATTTCAATTTTGGATTTTTCATAGTGTATAGAAATAGAACTGATTTTTAAAATGTTGATCTGGTATCCTGCAACCTCACTTGACTCAATTTATTAGGCCTAATTGATTTTTTTTTTTTGATTGTTGTAGTTGGACTCTTTCTATATATATAAAGTCATGTCATCAACCAATGGAGATAGCTTCATTTCTTCTTTGCCAGTCTGGATGCCTTTATTTCTTTTTCTTGCCTAACTGCCCTTGTGAGGCCCTCCAGCACAATCTTGAATTAAGTGGTGAGAGCAGACATCCTTGTTTTGTTCCTGATCTTAGGGGGAAAACTTCAGTCTTTCACTATTAAGTATGATGTTAACTGTAGGTTTTTTGTAGATGCCTTTTATCAGGCTGAAGAATGTCTTATTTTCTCCTTCATTTTTGAAGGATAGTTTTACCAAATACAGAATTCTTGGTTAGCAGTTCCTTTTCTCCTTTCATCAACCCACTGCCTTCTGGCCTCCATTGTTTTTTTTTTTGTTTGTTTGTCTGTTTTAGTGAGAAATCAGCTGTTAATCTTATTGAGGATCCTTGGTACATGAGTCACTTTTGCTATTTTCTCTGTCTCTGGCTTTTGATAGTGTGATTATGATGTGTCTAGGTGGCGATCTCTTTGAATTTATCCTACATGGAGTTTGTTGAGTTTCTCAGATGTGTAGATTAATGTTTTCTCATCAAATTTGCCACGTTTTGGTCACTATGTCTTCAAATATTCTTTGTGCCCCTTTCTCTCTCTTCTCTTTTTGGGACTTCCACTATGCGTATGTTGGTCTGCTTCATGGTCTCCCACAGGACTCTGTCCAACAAGTTCATTCATCTTCATTCTTTTTCTTTCTGTTCTGCAGACCAGATAATCAAAGTTCGCTGGTTCTTTCATTTTTCCTTCTTCTTCTCCTCCTAAACAGTACATAGTTGTATATTCTAGTTGTGAGTGCCTCTGGTTGTGACATGTGGGACGCTGCCTCAGCATGGCCTGATGAGCGGTGCCATGTCCGCACCCAGAATCCGAACCAGTGAAACCCTTGGCTGCTGAAGTAGAGCGTGCAAACTTGACCACTGGCCATGGGGCTGGCCCCTGATTCTTTCTTTTGTCTTCTCAAATCAGCTGTTGAGACACTCCAGTGAGTTTTTTGTTTGAGCTATTGTTTCAATTCCACAGTTTTCTTTTTGGTTCCTTTTTATAATTTCTATTGATTGTCTCTATTTGAGATTCCATTTTCATACTTTCTGTTCATTCTTTAGATACGGCTTCCTTTAGATCTTTGAACATATTTAAAATAGCTGATTTAAAGTATTTGTCTAGTAATTCCAACTTCTGGGCTTACTCAGGGACAGTTTCTATTAATTGCTTTTTTCCCTGTGTATGGATCATATTTTCCTATTATTTCTTTACATCTTTCATAATTTTTGTTGAAAACTTGACTTTTCAAATAATATAACGTGGCAACTCCAGAAACTGGACTCTGTTCCCTCCATAGGGTTTGTTGTTGTTGCTGCTTATTGTAGCTAGTTGTTTGTTTAATGACTTTCCTGAACTAATTCTATAAAGTCTGCATTCTATTTCATGAGTGACCACTGAAGTCTTTGCTCAGTTAACTTAGTGGTCAGTTAATGATTAAACAGAGATATCCTTAACCTCCTGGAACCAATAAATCTCCCCGTCTTTGCTGCAGGGCCCTGTGTGCGTGTTGGGGCATACCTTCACCACTCAGCCAGGCCGTTTCTAAGTCTGTCTCAGCTTTCACGTCCTGCTTGCACAGAGCTGCAAGGTCAGTCAGAAGTGAGAGATTATTGCCTTTTCAAGTCTTTTCTGAACACACACACAGCCAACACATGTGCATAGCCTTCTGGATTCCAGGAATATGTCAGAGCTTTTAAAAGCCCCCTATACACATCCCATTCCTCCCATCCCATCCCATCCCCATCCTTTTAAGCCTTATGTTAGTCTATTGTTTACCCCAACTGTAGTCCATTGCCTCAGGCAGCTGTGATGTTAAAATATTTAACAAATGTCCCTGGTGAAAGGCTTTTAGCACTGGGACAGTTTACGTAAGGTCAAAAAAGGACAAGCCTTCCAAGTGAGGTCTTCAAGGAAACTACTGGAAAGGTCAAATAATGACTGTTCTATATGATCTGGATGCTGCCTAACTCTCTAAGTTCATTTCCCACCCCTATCTGCCTCACTTACTCTGCTTCAGCTACTCTGGCATTCTTGCATTTTCTTGAACAAGCTTGTTCATGCCTCAGGGCCTTTGAACATACTGTTTTCTCTACCTGAAAAACTCTTTCCCTCGTGATCTCTGCTTGGCTGGTTCCATCACTCCATTATGGTCTGTGATTAAACAGTACTTCACCAAAGAGGTTTTCCAACAATCCTCCCCTTATAACCTCCTTCTCATCTAACCCCCACCTCCAACACTTGCTATTCTATTTTTCAATAGTATTTATCACAATCTGGCATTTACATGCACTTGTTATTGTCTGATTTCCCGGTTGGAACTCAAGTTCTATGAGGATGAACTCTAACTTGCATTGTATCCCCACTTCAAAAGCAGTACCTGGAGCGCCTAATAAATACTTGCTTAAAAATGAAGTAGCTCCTAGGATGGACTTGTATTGTGTCAGCTTAGCTAAACTGGACTATACTTCCCAGAACTCCTTTCCATATATATAGTTCCAAGTCAGAATGAGACATTTTGCCCAAGATTGGAAGGCAGCCACGGAGGAGCAGCCTTCCTCCTTTATGCTCAGGAAGTTGATGCAGGACACCAAGCACAGTTGTAGCTCATGCACAGTGTCACTTGTCTGCTGGGTCATCTGGTCGGCATGGAGCAGCAGCCAGGCCTGCAGCTCCTTCAGCTCTAGCTTCTCCAACTCCTGGGCCAGGCACATGGTGAGCTCTGTGACAAAGAACACCGGTAGTCTTCATGACACCATCATTATCGAAGTTGGAGGAATGGAATCAGTGAGAAATCAATATGGGTTCCAAACCATCCCTAGTTACAGCTCAGCCTCCAAGGTTCCAGCTTTCTCTTGCTTCCCCTACATCACGTCCCTGTTCCATTCCCAGCTGTCTCCCTATGGCCTTCAAAGTCCAGCACCAGACATGGAGACAACAACTCCACACGGACAGGGTAACGGGCTCCCACAACTGCACAAGGCCAAATCTTTATAATAGATCCCTTACTACACACATCTCCCAGGGGCTCTGCTTCTCTGACTGAACTAACTGAACACCCACTCTGTCCTGTAACTTCAACCATTCTCTGTTAGTTTGCTCCCATCTGATGTTTTAAAAACGTCCCTAACTTAAAAAAAAAATCCCTTCCCAACGTCACACACCCCGCTCCCTTTCCCAATCAAACTTCTTCAAAGCCCTATATGCACTCGCTGTCTGCATTTCACAAACTCCCCTTGCTCTTGCTGGGTCAACAACAATCTCCATTTGCAAAACCCAAAGAACACTTGCTTTAGTTCCCATCTAACTAGAGCCCAGGTTCTCAGCAGCGTCTTCCAGGGCCAAGTACTCTGACCTCCATGAAACTCTCTTCCCCTGGCCTCCATGGCATTGGGCTTTTCCGGTTTCCCTCCCTTCTCTATTCATTTTCATTTCCTTGGCTGACTTCTCCACCTGTGTGTTAAATACTGGGGTCCTTGGGACAGACACAAACCCCCTTCGTCCTCTGTTTTTTTCCTTTGGTGGTTTACTCCACCCCCACGCCTCCAATTACCACCCATACGCCAATGTAACTTCCATCTCTCTGACCTCCAGATCTTCTTAGCAATGTCCACAGTGACCTCAGACTTAACATGTCCCCAAGCCACCCGACTGTCCCTGCAAATCTGATGACACCATTGTGCTTCCGACTGTGGCCAAAGCCAGAACTCTGAGAATAATCCTGGACTACGCTCCCTCTCACATCTAACCAACTACCAAGTCTTGGCAACTCTCTTTTAAATGTCCCCATCCACTTCACTCCATCTCTGTGATCTCCACCCTCATCCTCCTAACTGATCCCCTCCATCTCATTCTTCACAATGAGGCCTCTCTTACATCCACCCTACTATTTCATTCAAATATTTATGGGGTCACGACTATGTGCCAGAAGGATCTTTAAAAAGTGCAGATGCAATCATGATGTTCCTCCGTCTCAAACCCTTGGAAGGTTTTCCATTGTCCTTAGGATAAAAGAGAACACTCTCAACAGGGCCTCAAGGACCCGTGCATCTGTCCTCACCAATTCATCCCCAACTTAAGCCCCCTACCTCCCTGTCTGCCCTGCAGGCCCTCACCATTCCTGGAATGAGCAGCATCTTCTCTGCCTTCTTGCAGTTGCACCCTCTGCCTGGAATGTTCCTCTTGGCCTCCTCTCCCAGCCAATTCCTGCTCTTCCTTCAGCTATTGGCCTGAACCTCCCTTCCTACCACGCCCAGACCAGGAGGGTTCACCTATTATTCATCCCCACAGCGCCTGCTCGTCTTTACGGAAACAGCATGCCCGTCATCACATGTTGAACATCTGTCCACCCACCAGACTCATGAAGGTGGCACCTGGCCCTGTCTTGTCCACTCACCATATGTGCCAGCAGGGCTGGCACAACGCCTGCTCATGGCAAGCAATCAATAAATGCCTGTTAAATAAATAAGTTTAAAAGGTTTAAAAGCTATTTATCTGGGCCAACAACCTCATTTTACAGACACAAAACAAAAACAAACAAACGAACAAAAAACTAGCCCAGAGGGAATTCCTATTTCCCAGGAGACAAGAGTCTTATTGGCTTAGGCAGGCCTTTGGCCCTGGAATGCTTAAAGAGGCATTGATAGATAGACACAGACATACATGCACACACGCGCACTCCAAAACACAGCTGACAAAAGTCACAAACAGGAGCACACTGCTCTGACCATGTCCCCAGACTGCTGGCCTGCAGGGATTTTGCTGCTAATCCATTCCTGCTCTGCTGGTCAGGCAAGGGCACGGTACTACGGGAGGGGGCATTCTATCCAAGGACTTTGGGGGTGAGGCTGGAGGATCTAATGAGCTCCAAGAACAAACATCGGTATTCATCATTCACTTGAGATTTATGAAGGACCTGGGAGGTGCTGAGGCCCTGGATAGGGGCACTGCAGAGAAAATCCAAGCAAGTTCGACCAAATGAGCTGTAAAGGTCCCTGTTGACCCCTAAAGGCCGTTCCTGTGAGTTGCCTGGGCAGGCAGTGATCTGAGCAAGAGTGAGGAAGATGCTGTTGGTAGCTGTGTAAGCGTTGGAGAGGTGGCCTGCCAGGAAGCAAAGGCTTCCACTCCAGCTTGCGGGAGAGATACACACGACAGCAGGATGTGTGTATGCGTGCACGTGGATGCACGCGTGCGTGTGTGTGGATGCTCCTCAGAGAAGCTGGAGGGGTAAGAGGAAAACCAGCTTGGAGGAAGAAATGAGACCACTTGGGGGCCCCATTTTCCGGCACGAAGGAGAGAGGCATCTTGAAGCTCTAAGCCTCTGGAAGGGCAGCTGGTGGAGGTCCAGAGGTCATGGGCATCTGCGTGCCCACCCCCCACCCCCACCCCTGTCCTCACCACCTGGTGTTGTGGAAAGAAGAGCACCTGTTGCCTATTTGTTAAAGGGTCTGTTCTGGTCTCTGAAGTTCACCATGGAAAAACTAGAAACAATTGAACATTTGTACAGCACTTGACAGTTTATGTAACACTTTCACGTGCATTATTCCATAATAGGAGGCAGCGTCGCTTAGGTCAAATCCCAGCTCTGCAGCCAACCAGCTACATGAACTTGAACAAACTATGTAGTTCTGCGAGCCTCAGTGTCCCTACCTCTCAGTTAGGGTCTGAGGTCAGCTCTCACTGCCTCGGGGGTCGGTGATTAGATGCAGTAAATCTGCGTCTGGCACCAAAGGCACTCTATACACGTCGCTGATCTTTATTATTATTATTTAGCCTTCCTAACAACTTTGCAAACAGGTATTATTATTATCCCCATGTTCCACTTGAGGAAACTGAGGCAGAGAGGGGTTAAGTGATTCCCTGGGAGTCTCACAGGTACGCGCTACGGTGCCACTCCTTCCAGAGCCCCACAGCGACATGACTGGTACGAGGGTTTCAAAGAGGTTTCCTGGTATGTGAGTGTAGGGCAGAGTTAAAGGTGGAAGACCACGGGCCACACGTTTCCAGGGGCCAGCAGGCTAGAGCCAGACGACAGGCCCAAAGCTGGCTGCCCAATACTGGCTATGCTCCCCAACAGGGGTGCTGCCCTGGGGTCCCCTCCATCCTTTGCCACACAGGGGAGTGGCAGAGCTGACCCTCTGGCCTCCCGAGTGTGGACAGGACAGATGACCAGAAGGGAGCTGTGAGCTGGGCTGGCAGGGCAGAGACCCGGGCGGGCTGGCTCTGTGCTTTCAGGTCTGCACTCCCTGAGCTGCGAACTCCAGCTTCCCTCAGCCCTGCCCCGCCCAGGCTGCTGCTCTCCTGCCCTTTCATCAAGCACAGTTTCTCTAAGAAGTTCCCACTACCATCCACTCTGAACACTCGGCGTCTGCTTGCAGCCCTCTCCACCACCCCAGCTGCTTGCTTGGTTGCCATAACTCACTGCCAAGTTCAAAGATCTCCTTCCAGGGCTAGACGTTCCTCCCGGAAGTTCTGGTCTTCCACACCCTGTCTGTCTCAATTCTCCTGTTCCCGCAGCCCCTGCATGAGCCCCTCTTCATCTACAGACCCCTCAAAAGTGGGTGCTCCCCAGAGAGCTGCTCTTGGCTCCTGCCTGCTTGTCACCCCCAAATCATCATTCCCACCACCACCTCTCCTCTTTGCTCCAAGCCTATTTTTCTCTCCCTTTTCCTTTAACTTCAATCATACAGAAAAGTAAAGAAAAATCCAATGACACCCATATACTCATTAACCAGCATCACAAATATCAACTTTCTGCCTATTTGGCAGAGTGGAAGCTCCTTGGGCATCCTTCTCCGACTCCATTCCATTCCCTTGCTCCCCAAACGTAACTACCATCCTGAATTTGGTGTTTATCATTCTCCCGCAGGTTTTTACATTTACTCACATGTGCTGTTTTTCATGTTTTCAAACTGTATATAAATGGCAGTACCATTTCTGCTACTTGCCTTTTTTTCTTACACCCTAATGGGAAGCTGAACTTCCACTGCTTCTTTTGTGTGTCCAGCATTTATAGTTTTTCAGAGCTGTCTGTATTGATAGAGTATAAACCACTGATCAGGATCCCACTGTACCAATTAACTTGGCCATTCTCATGTAGACAGACACGTAGGTGGTTTCCAACTTTTTATAATTACAAACAGATTATTCAGTGTTTCAGTAGATAATCCTGTTTACACGTCCTCGGACGCATGCCTAAGAGCAAAACTTCTGGTCTCAAGGGATGTACCTTTTAAACTCTATTTCCAAACTGATCTCCACAGTAGGGACAAAGTCCACACTCAGCACCAGGAAAGGGTGCCCCACTGGCTCCATCTACTTGTCGGCATTCTTGTTCTGAGACTTTGAGATTTTTGCCAATCTAATGGGTGTGAAACGGTCTTTCATATGCTTGTCGGCAGTTCACATTTCCTCTTCCCTGGGATGCCTATTTATGTCTTTGCCCACTTTTCATTGGGCTGCCTTCCCCTTTCACATAGATTTGTACTAGTTCTTTATATCTTACTAATTCTTTGTCAGCTTTCTGTATCACAATATCTGCTTCAACCTGAGGGCTGTCTTTTTATTTACAATGGCATCTTTTGTTGACAAAGTTGACAATTTTATCCATGTTTTCCTTTATTTTTGTGCTTTTGGTGTCATATTTAAAAATTTTTTCCTTACTCTAAGATCATAAAGATATTCTCTCATATTTTCCTCTAAAAGTTTTCAAGTTTTGGTTTTCACAGTTAGGCCTTTAATACACTTGGAATTTATTTATTTTTTATTTTACTTTTCTTTTTTTGGTGAGGAAGATTGGCCCTGAGCTAACATCTGTGCCAATCTTCCTCTATTTTGCATGTGGGACGCCACCACAGCATGGCTTGATGAGCCGTGTACAGGTCTGTGCCTGGGATCCAAACCAGCAAACCCAGGACGCCAAAGTGGAGCATGTGAACTTAGCCACTACACCAACCAGGCTGGCCCCTGGAATTTATTTTTAGTTAAGGTAAAAAGAAAGATCCTAATTTTATTTTTCCCCATGGAAAACCAGTTGCTTCAGCATCACTTATTGAAGAAGCCATCTTCACTTGGGTTCCTCCAGAAGAAGGATTCAAGAGGAAATCATTTATTCGGGAGGGGCCCTGGCAACCTGGAAGCGGATCTGGAAGGTGAGATAGGAATTTCTCTTACCATCCATGAGCGTGTCCTTGCATCTGAAAGGATATTTGTTCTCTTTCTAGCTAGCATTTCTAAGTGTTTGTGGCAACACGGTTCTGGTCCCCCAGAAGGCTGGAACCCAAAGTCTCCAGGGGCCCCATGACCTCTCCCCCAGGAGTCCAGCTGGCGCCTCACAGAAACAGAGGCCGGCTCTGCTGGTGCCTCTAGTCTGCTCCCTCCATGCAATGCCTTTAAATCTCGGATGACACACACATAATCTGGGCCCAACTTTCCTTCCCAGCCCCATTTCCCCTGTGCCTCCTCCTTCCCAACCCACAGCCCCAAACTCCGCTGTTCCCAGAATCCGGCCCTTTTCATGCTTCTGAGCCTTTTTCCATTTGATGTTTTCTTCATTGAACTTTTTCTCTGGTGCCCTTGGCTGTTAACCTTCTTCAAGGCATAGCTCATGCATTACCTCCTCTGTGAGCTTCTCCTCCCCACTCAGGAAGAGTCCTTCGCTTCCTTCCTGGGGCCCCTGCAGCATCCCGACACGCCCCGGCTGGTACACTCACTCTGCCTGCTGATGAGTCTTGCCCCTCCACTAAACTATGGGGAAAACTGGGGTCTTTCCCACATCCTGGATGCAACGTGGCACCTGCCCATGCCGCTTGTGCCCCAGCGTGTGTGCCACAATCCTGGGAGGTGCCGAACCCACCAGGGTTTCCTTCCCTCGGGCAGGGCAGGAGCGTGCAGAACTTTCTGTGATCGGAAAGTGAGACCTCCCCCACCACATAAACAGAAGGTCCTCAGCCCGCAATGAGGGGCCAAGGCTGAGCGGTCGCAGGGAATGTGGAGTCCGGGCTCCAAAAGGGAACCCACCGTGCTGTGTCTGCAGGAGTAGGGGAAGAGGAGCTCTTGGCAGAGACCCTCAAGGAGTAAATGGCTGGAAGGCGGCCAAGTGCAGCCCGGATAAGAGGAAGCTCGGTGGAGGAGAGATCTGCTTGGCTGCCCCTCCGGATGAGGGCACCAAGGACACAAAACTCCCCCTGTCAGGCCCTCCACACAAATCCTCCGCTCGGTTCTCCAAGGCCTGGCCCCATGCCCGCCGCCAGCAGCTGCGTCCCTCCTTCCCTCCCTCTGCGGGCTTTGGTCCTCTCCCGGGGACAGCTGCATCACACCAGCCAGTGGGAGGTGGTTCACCACAGGCCTCCCAGCTCTCGCTCCTAGTAGCAACCTTCAAATCGCTGGGGCCTCCCCAGGAGCCAGCAGCAGAGTGCCCCCATGGCACCTGGGGGTCCCCGACTTGAGTGACAAGCAAAGAACTACTGTTTCCAGCTGACCGGGGGCTCTCTTCAAGGCCCCCTTCATCCTCTCCGAGGTCCCCTTGCTAAGCTCCACACTGTGGCCATGCCCAGGACCCCTGTCGTCCCTCTGCAGAGCTTTCTGGACAGCCTGCAGGCAACCCAGACAGTAAGATGACAAAGCAAACGAGCAGAGTGAATGCCTGACAAGAAGCACAAAGCAGACTTTTATTTTTTAAAAAAGCAATACCAACTCATTGTAGAAAGTTATTTACACATGTATATATGCATGTATGTATGAATATATGTATATATGTACATACATGAATGTTCAATACAAATAGCATTTTTGGCTGAGTCCTGGCATTTGGTGGCAGTCATCTGCGTCAGTTTCCACGAGGAGCCCATGCCACAAACCACGAGAACAAACAGGGGGTGACGAGTGTCAACAAAACAAGCGCTCAGGTATCCTAGGCCTGGCTGTCAGGAGGGAGATGTCAAGTGAGTGGGTGTGACAGGTGCATGGAGCGCGCCATCAGGAAATTTGAAAATAGCCTCATCCTTTGCTATGCACGCATGGAAGATGGTCTGGAACCCTGATGGGTTTTCTTTGGTCTTGAATGTGAACTCCCTGGGGTAAGGGACTCCTTGAATTTTGTGTCCTTGGTCCCTGGTGCAAAACAGGTGCTAGTGAGCGAGAATAAATTTCTTACATTTTGCATTTCCCAGCATGCTCAGCAAAGAGTCAGATGCCCCAGCCCTAGTAAAGGCAGAAGGCTTTACTTAAATAATCCCATGGGGAAAGCAAGAGCCCAGCAGAAGCTGTAGCCTCTGCTTTCGGATCATCCTTCCCACCCAGGTGATGGAGTTCTGGGAAAACTGTCCTGAGACGGGTCGGATAATTGTGCAGCGCCTAAGGAGAGGGGATATTTTTGATTAGTTAATATTCCACCACACAAAGGTAACACTTTTACTTATTTCCTTTTTCTTCCTATGGTTTCTTTTTATCTTTATTTCTGCCGATAAATAAAACCTTTAATAAAACGTGGTTAGACCATATTGCAGATAAAATTTTAATGTTAACTTCCCTAGAATTCCAGAATTTCACATTATTCAAAACAATATAAATATAGTTTTACATGATTGCATAATATTGCATCCTATGGAGGCATTCATTCATTCAACAGCTACTCATTTTATTCCTACTATGTGCCAGGCATTTTTCGAGCACTGGTTGTATCAGAAATTACTCATCCACCTTCTGTTAAATGCCTAGGATCTTCACAGTTTTTCACTATTAAACCAACACTGTGATAAACATCTTCGTATGGAAGTGGGTTTTGTATATTTCAAGTTATCTTCTTAGGATAGATTCTTAGAAGTCGAATTATTGGGTCCAAGAGTAATAACATTTTTCAGATTCTTGACACATTGTGCCAAACTGCTGTCCAAAAAGTTACACCAATTTGTACTTTCTTTATCAGAAGAGTGTCTGTTTTGTACATCCTGATATTATTCAGTTTTGTCACTAGAAAAAAAATGTAGAAATAGCTTATCAGGCTAATTTTTATTTTTTACTTACTAATTTTCCTTGTGTTTGTGAATTATTTTCTTCCTTTGTGAGTCATCTATTTATGTCCAGTTATCTACTGGAGTCTGTGTCTGACTTAGAGGATTGTGTAAATTCTTTATATACCCACAATATTTACTTTACCACTTTGAAAAACATACTACCTTTTTTTATATCTATGATTTTTATCCTTTTACTAATTTTAATTTTTTAATGATCATCAAAATCATACATGAATATAGTTTAAAAATCAAGTGGTAACACTATCAAGAAAGTGAAAAGATAACTCACAGAATGGGAGAAAATATTTGCAAATCATACATCTGACTGGAGTCTAGTATCCAGAATATATAAAGAACACTTACAACTCAGCAACAAAAGCAATCCAATTAAAAAATAGGTAAAGGACATGAGTAAACATTTATCTAAAGAAAATACACAAGGGGCTGGCCTTGTGGTGCAGCGGTTAAGTTTGCATGCTCCACTTCAGCAGCCTGGGGTTCGCTGGTTCGGATCCTGCATGCAGACCTACACACTGCTTACCAAGCCATGTGGTGGCAGGCATCCCACCTATAAACCAGAGGAAGATGGGCATGGATGTTAGCTCAGGGCCAATCTTCCTCAGCAAAAAAAGAGGAGGATTGGTGGTAGATGTTAGCTCAGGGCTCATCTTCCTCAAAAAAAAAAAAAAAGGAAAAGACACAAATGGCTAATAAGCGCATGAAAAGATGTTCAATATCATTAGTCATTAGGGAAATACAAGTCAAAACCACAATGAGATACCACTTCACACCCACTAGGGTGGCTATAATTTAAAAAAAAAAAAGAAGAAAATAACAGGTGTTGGCAAGGATGTGGAGAAACTGGAGCCCTCATCCACTGCTGGTGGGAATGTAAAACAGTGTAGCCTCAGTGGAAAATGGTTTGGTAATTCCTCAAAAAGTTAAACATAGAATTACCATACGACCCAGCAATTCCCCTCCTAGGTATACATCCCAAAGGAACCGAAAACAGGTATTCAAACAAATACGTGAACACGAATGTCCATAGCATCACTATTCACAACAGCTAAAAAGGGGAAACCATCCAAATGTCCTTCAGTTAATGAATGGATAAACAAAGGTGGTGCTATCCATGCAACAGAATGTTACTCATTCAGCCCTAAAAAGGAATGAAGCACTGATACACGCTCTAACATGGACGAACCTCAGAAACAGTCCGCCAAGTGAAAGGAGCCAACATAAAAGCTCACAGATTGTAGGACTCCAATGGTATTAAATGTCCAGAATGGGTAAACCCATAGAGACAGAGAGCCAGGAGCTGGGGGATGGGGGAACAAAGACTGAGGAAGGGGGGGACTCCCCATTGGGTATGCAGTCTCTTTTTTGGGGGGTGGGGTTTGGGGGGATGAAAATGTCTTGGAACTGGAGAGAGGCAGTGGTTGTACAACCTTGTGGATGTGCTAAACACCAGTGAATTGTCCACTTTCAAATGGCTCACGGTTAATTTTATGTTACGTGAATTTTACCTCAATAAAACAACAGCCAAGAGGTAGGTCAGCTTCCAACAAGCTGTCACTTGTCACCCTCCCAAAGGCAGTCTTGCTTTTGACCTCTTTTTCCCTTCTAGCAGGTAGGAACAAATTTGATTATTTCCAATTAATGTGTTCACACTGCTATTTGTTCTTTTATTAATTTTAAATGCTACCTAATGACTTCCTATTATGACAGATAAGACATAATTCCTTTAGATATCCAAACACCTCTCTTTCTTCCTCTTCTCAACACAGTCATACAAATATTTCAGTTAAGTAATCAGTGTTTAAACTATGACCAAATAAATGTCATTCAGCACAGAGCCGAGTGGAAAACTATGATCACATTTCCAATCTTGTTCAATTTTTTGTTTCCTCTGGAGTTAATAATCCCTTTGTCATTTTCTTGGCATAATTTTCTACATACACATTCTGAGATTTCCCAAATACCCTACTGCGTCAGATATTCTGTGGGGTGCCCACTTTCCAGGAGGCACCCCCGGGTGCCCTTGCCTGTACCGGATCCACTCTGCCTGAATCTCACGTCCTCCTCTTCCTCTGGTCTCGCTGAAGTGCGTCCCCCAGTAAAAAGGATTCACACAGAGAAATTTTCTTTGCATCCTAGCTAACCTGGAAATATCTTTGTTCTGCTTTCACACTTTATTAGTCATTTGGCTAGGTACGAAATAAGAGATTGAAAATCATTTTCCCGCACAATGCTGAAGGCACGCAACTCCTAGCATCCAGCGTCGCTCTTGAAAACTTCAGCAGCATCCAATCCTCCTTCCTTAACTACTGCCTGCTTTTCCTCTCTGGAAGCCTGGAGAATGCCCTCATCAACCCCAGTCTTCTAAAATTTCACAGTGCTGTGTCTTTTGTCATTTTTTGTGCGGGGCACTTGCGGTCTGCAGATGAGTTCCTTAATTTCCTCATCTCTTTTGCCTCCATTTCTCTTTCCGGAACTTTAAACATTTTGATATTGAACCTTTCAGATTGATTCTCCATGTCTCTTCTCTGTACTTTCCAACTCCTGTTCTTTTTGCTACTTTGTGAGAGATTGCCTTGACTTTATCTCCTCTACCTTCGACTGCCCTCTTGAACTCCGTGAGAATACTATTGGAAGTTTCAAAGTTTTCTTCTGAACTTGCATTGTCTTTGTTTCTTACAGATGGCTTTTTCCTCATTGTTTACTTAAAGCTCTTTTGTTTATGCACAGGCTCTCCTGGCCTTAAACATCAGCTGATCCTTGGTTAGCTGCTTATATTAGTGGCGAGGCTCTAAAAAGTTCATTGGAACTTCAGTGTGGAAGTCCCAGTGGTGGAGCTCATCGACTGGCAAATTTCATTTTAGGGAGAGTGGGTGGGGAGCCAACCCTCTCACGGGGGCCTCCAAGAGATCTGGATGTGGAGGGTTTTGCTCTGAGACCTTGGGTTTCTCCAGAGAAGCATCTCCTGATTGCCTGCCTGGGAGGGGAATGTACTTGGTTCATCTGGATGGAGTGAAGGTTCCAGACTCATCCCCTTGTTTTCAGCACTGCGATACCCGACCCTCTGCCACATGGAGTTTCTAAGTTAGGAGCTCCCCCGGGTCAGTTTCTCCAATCTGGTCCACAGCTGCTGGAATGCGGGGGGGGAGGGGCGGGGGGGGGCGCGCAGTTCATGCAGACTGATATCCTCTCCTCTAGATTTCAGTCTTGCCTTCCCCCGCCCCCAGCTCCCACCATGATGCCTCCAAGCTCAAGCCCGTCTGGGCCCAGCAGAGCATATTTGCTCGCCTCCTGTCAGCATCTTTTCAATTCTTTCCAAAATGCATTGAAATATCTCATTTGATAACGATCCTGTTCCCATTCTTTGTCCTCGTGGGTCTTTATCATTCTTCTTCCTTTCCTCTTATCGTGGCAAATCTTGGGAGATAAAGGTGTATAATCAATCTGCTACTTTAGCTGGAGTCCTTTCCTGTGCTTTGACATATGAAGGCTTTTAAGGGTTGAATTATGTCCCCCCAAAAAGATATGTTGAAGTCCTCACCCCCAGTACCTCAGGATGGGACCTTATTTAGAAATAGCGTTGGTGCTGGTTTAGTTAGTTGAGATAAGGTCATACTGGAGTAGGTCGGGCCCTTAATATGACTGGTGTCCTTATAAGTAAGAAACACACGTGGAGAATCCCGCACGAAGATGGAGACAGAGGTGGGAGTGACGCGCCTACAAGCTAAGGAACACCAAGGATTGCCAGCAACAACCAGAAACTAGAGGAAGCAAGGAAAGATTGTTTTCGGTGGGTTTCAGAGGGAACACGGCCCTGCAAACAGCTTAACTTTGCCCTCCTGGCCTCCGGAACAGTGAGACGGTAAATCTCGGCCGCTTTAAGCCACCCAGCGTATGGCACGTTATTACAGCGGCCTGAGGAAACGAACACAGAGACCTTAACTTTTTGCGATCACCTAAGTTAATGTTTTTGTCACTGTGATATTTTTGACCGCTTTAAAACTCAGAGGTCCTCTCCTACCCCAAAATGCTTCCTCTTACCTTCTTCTAGGGTTTTTTATTTTTTTAATGGTTTGATTTTTTTCCTCCCTCAAATTTAACTTTTTAATCTATCTGGAATTTATCTAGGCATGCGGCCTGAGAATCTAAAACATCCTCTTCTCCTCCCAAACAGCTACCCAAATGAGCCTCACCCAATTTATCAGATGATCTTTCCATTCCCGCTGACCGTGAGGTCACCTCTGTCATGTAATCAATTTACATGTGGATAAAAGCATGTTTCTGGGCTATTTATTCTATTTTACTGATCTGTTTATTCTTAAGCCATTAATTAAGTCACTGTTTTAATCATTAAAATGTGTTTTGATATTTAGTAGGGCAAGTTTCACCTCACTACAATCTTCTGCAAAGTTTTTAAGTTATTCTCACTTATTTATCCTTCCAGATAAGTTTTAGAAAAACTTAAGGTCCAAAATAAATCCTATTGGTGTTTTGGTTACAAATGGGATAAATATAAATTACACCAGGAAGAGGTGACATCTCTACAAATCCCATAGTTTCGATTGGAAACAACATACATCTCTCCATTAATTCATCCGCTTCACACCTCTCAGGAGAGGTTTATAATTTTCATCAGGGCTCCTCTGTCTAAAATACCCCCCACGTCACTCCTTATCTCTTTACCCTACTTTGCATTTATAACATTCACCATTATAAGAAGAAGAAAAGCAGTGAATATTTCGGGGGCTTTAGACGCCAGGCGCTGTTGGGAGCCCTTTAATAAGTATCAGCTCACTAAATCCTTGCAATAATCTGAGTCAGTACCTATTGTTTCACTAATAATAATAGTATATTATATTATTTAACAATAATAATTATTATTGTTGAACAAGAGCTAAGAATAATAAGTGTCATTGTTGATTATTGAAACAGCAATCATATTACTTCGACAATCCAAGTCAGTATACATGAAAAAACTGAGGTACAGAGAGATAACTAGTTCAAGGTCATCACAGAAGAGCCAGCTTTCAAACCCAGGCAGTTTTACTCCCAAGCCCATGGTTTTATCTAAAAATCAGTATTTTTACTATTCGACTGTAAAAAGGAATGAGGAAGCCTTTTATATGCTGCTATAAAACAACTGCCAAGATATTTGGTTCAGTGAAAAAGCAAGACTCTGAACTATCATTTGTATCAAAGTGGGGACAAGGGTACTGTCCCAATCTATTCATATTTGCTTGCATATGAAAATAAAATATTCGGATGGGCACCACAAGAAATTAGGAGATGAGGGGCATAGCGGTCAAGTTCACACGCTCTGCTTTGGTGGCCCAGGGTTCACGGGTTCAGATCCTGGGCACAGATCTATGCACCATTCGTCAAGACATGCGTGGCGGCGTCCCACATACAACATAGGGGAACACTGGCACAGATGTTAGCTCAGGGCTAATCTTCCTCACCAAAAAGAAACAAGAAAGAAAAAAACAAATTAGGAGATGAATGGTTCTCTCTTGGAGTACAGCAGGAACTAGGCAGTAGGGGGACAGGAGTGAGAGGCAGGCTTTTCATTTTTTTTAACCATGTGAATGCATTACCTATTCAAAAATTAAATAAATTTTTAATTTAAAATAAAATACATAACAGATGCTCAGAAAATATAGTTTGAGTGAACGACTGGAAATTTCACAGATTCTTACAAAGGTATATTATGGTCTTGTTCCCTTGGTGAACAGGATCTGTTTTCTATTATACTTTCAAGCTGACTGCTGATATGTAGGAAAACATCCTATTGCTTTTTATGTATCTCACTCCCAGCACTTTGATTCCTCGTACTGAACTTGCTTATTAATTCTCTTTTCTGTGACTCTCCTGGGTGTTCAGTGGCCAGCAGGGGCCTAGGCTGGTTCCATAAACGCATCCGGGCAGGTGGGGATGGAAATGGGGAATGACGAGGACTGTGGTGAAGGAAAGAGTGTGTCTCCACAGAAAGACATTAAGTTCCAATTTTTGAAAAACACCACGTGGGCCAAGCAAAACAAGCCCACAAAGAATCCAGCCCTCAGACGCCAGTCTGCGGCCTCTGCTCGCAGGAGTCCCTGTTCACCCACACACTCCCCACCCAGCCTTCAGCTACCCCCCTCTGCCCTCGGAAGCCTTCCTCCAGGCCCGCCTGTCCCCGGAAGGCTCCCTGGCTCCTCCAGTCTCCTAGGAGCTTCTCTTCTCTGTGGCTGTCAGCTTTAGAATCACTGCGAGCCACACTGTGGCCCTGCGTTCTTTGATAAGCCACTTGAGACAGTGAACCCTGCCTCCCTGGGCTCGTCCCACTGTCTGGCATCCTCTGCTTCCGTGGGTAGTGGACTGCAGTGACAGTTCAGTCCACCCGTTCTTGCTCGGGTCTAGGAGCAACTTGGACTCAGCAACCATGTCTGGCTCATCCCTGACTGCTCGCGCCTGGTGCTGCGGGCGCTCTGGAAACCTTATCTGCTGAATGATGAACGCTGCCAGGGCAGGTCTGCTGGGCGGGCGTTCCAACCAGCCCACTTGTCCAGAACCCTGACAGAACTCTGTAGGACAAGCCAAAGAGGACAACAGAACCCCTGCCCTCGAGGGACCCGGCAGAGTCGCTGTGAGCACAGGATCTGGTTTTCACACCTGACACTCAGAGCAAGCCCTCGGAAAGACTTTTGTTGGCTGACGGACACAGAGCTTGCCATTCACGTAGCCACCCGAAATACAGCCACAGCAGAGACAGAAGACAACATACGAGGAACACCAACAAGAAGGGGCTCAGCACAGGGGGTGAAAAACGTCTCACAGGGCTTCATGACCCTGGTAGGGAGCATCCATGTAGCCCCTCACTGAGATAGGAATACTCTTTTTTTTTTTTTTTTTCCTGAGGAAGATTCGCCCTGAGCTAAGATCCATTGCCAATCCTCCTCTTTTTTTGCCTGGGGAAGATTAGCCCTGAGCTAACATCTGTGCCAACCTTCCTCCATGTTTTTGTATGTGCGACACCACCATGGCATTGCTGGTGAGTGGAGTAACCTGCGAACCTGGGCCCCTGAAGCAGAATGCGTGGCACTTTAACCACTCGGCCACAGGGCTGGGCCTGAGATGTGAACACTCTTATTCCTGAATGAGAATGATGGCTGCCATCTCTCCCAGGACTATGAGAACACTCACATTTCCTTCTTGCAAAAACTCTACCGTGTACAGTTGTCCTCTGTTTAGAGCTGAGGAAATGGAGCCCAGGAGAAGGTAAGTGAGTTGCCCAAGATGACACAGGGAATGTGCCTTGCAGTCAGAACTGGAACACTGATCCTTGATTCCACCCCCAGTGCTCTTTCCTGAGAGCTTCCAGGTATGAGTCCTGAAGAGAAGTGGCCGCGGTTTGAACGACCTGACCTACAGAGAAGCAGCCCGGGGCTAATGCTGCCCCACTGCCCTGTGGGGGAGGCCGGGGACCAATGGTAAGTAAGACAGACTCTTCCTGTGCTCTTGGAACCCCCAGGCTGGCAACGGTGGGGAAGGGAGACAGATATGAAACCCGAAAACAAAGAAATGACAAGATGATCCTACTCAGTGGTAAGTGTTGTGAAGAAAAAACAATGAGCTGATGAGATAGAGAGTGGGCGTGTAGCTTGTTAGGGGAGTCATAACTCACCCTTGAAAGAGGTGGCAGTTGGGCAGAGAACATACAGCAGACACAGAGTTTCTAAGATGGGAGGAAGAGAGGCAGAAAGGCCAAGAGGCTGAAGCATAGTGAGCAAGACGAGGCTGGTGAGGCATCAGGGGCAGTTTATAGTTAACTTAATGAATGTGGATTTTATTCCAAGTGATTAAGAAGCCACTGGAAGGTTTTAAGCAAGGCAGTGAAATAATCTGATTTATTATTTTTTCAAGATCTCTCTGGCTGCTTTGCAGAGGACTAAGACTTGGGAACAGAGAGCAGACTGAGCTGTCACACATGAGAGCTCTCCCACATGATATGCAGACATGCTAGAAAAAATTTTTTTTAAATATCATTAACATGTAGATGAACTTGAAAGCATCTTCAGGTATGAGAAAGCTACTGCAGCAAATGAGATCTGAAGCCACATGCTACAGGACAAACAAACCAGATATACGATATGAGGGACCAAAGTAGAGGCCACTAACTGTATGATCTAGATCTGAACTCCTGGCCAAAGCCACAAGCCCCAGACCTGTTGTGGGGAGACTAGAGAAGCCAGGGTCTCTGGCCTGGGCTGCATGTATGAGAAGGTCCCCCACTACTCATGCAGTGTGGAAGCCCTGTCCTGGAAAACCAAGGAAGCTTGACCTGGAACCAGTAAGCCCTGTAGGGCCGAGCAGAGACAACCATAAAACTGTCCCAATGGACATGTTCATAAGACAAGGCACATGCAGGACCCCACAGAAAACAATCTCCCCCAAAGAGGATCCCAGAGACAAAAACAACAAAAGATATAAGGAAAATCAAATGCTATGCAAAGAGCAGATTCAACAAAGAGAATGAAATACTACAGCGACTGTAAATAATAGTACCCCGAAAGGGACTTTAAAATAAGAATGTTTAAAATATTCAAAAAGATGATGGAAGAAATAAAAACCATATAGCAGAAATAAGACATTGTGGAAAAAGAGCAAGTGAATTTTAAAAAGAACCAAATAGAAATTCTAGAAATCAAAGAGTAGATTTAGACACAACTAAAGAGAGAATCAGTGAATAGGAAGATATATCTGAGGAAATCACCTAGAATAAAAACATGAGGGAAAAATAAACAGGAAAAATGAAAAAGAAATTAAATAAAATGGAGAACAGAATGAGAAATTCCATTATGCAGTTAATAGGATTTACAAAGGGGAGAGTAGTGAAAAAAAAATCAGAGGTAACAACCAAAGAGATAATGGCTGAGAATTTTCCAGAATTAAAGTAAAGGTTAAAACAAATCCCAAGATATCTATCCTAAGAACCTGATATCAGAAATCTCAAGAGTCCGTTGCACCCCTATGTTCATGGCAGCATTATTTACAATAGCCAAGACGTGGAACCAGCCTACATGCCCAGAAACTGATGATTGGATAAAGAAGATGTGGTATATATACACAATGGAATACTACTCAGCCATAAAAAAAGACATAATTGGCCCATTCACAACAACGTGGATGGACCTCGAGGGTATTATGTTAAGTGAAATAAGCCAGTCAGAGAAAGACGAACTCTACATGACTCCACTCATAGGTGGAAATTAGTATATTGAGAAGGAGATCTGATCGGTGGTTACCAGGGAAAAGGGGGGGTGGGGGGAGGGCACAGAGGGGGAAGTGGTGTACCCACAACATGACTAACAAAAATGTACAACTGAAATCTCACAAGGTTGTAATCTATCATAACATTAATAAAAAAAAAACAAAAAACAAATCCCAAGAAAAACACACTAAAACACCCAGTGCACATAATGCACCACATTAAAGGAAAAGAATTTTGAAAGCTATCAAAGAGAAAAGGTAGATTATCCACAAGGGATTGACAATTACACAAACAAGTGCCTGAAGACAACAGGATAACAGCTTCAAAATGCTGAAGAAGAAGAACGAATTGCATGGGGAGAAGGCAGCAGGATTCTAACCCTGTTCCATCTGTTACTCCACCTCCACCTTTTATCCCAGCAGCTCAGGTAGCAGAAGGGGAGTGCCCAGGATGCTGGCTTTGGGAAGGGTCTCACATGGTACCCATGGGCACCTGGCCCCGCCCCTGCCCCACTGTGTCCACAGGCACTGCTTGCAGCAAGACGACAAGAAGGAAAGTCAATTCTGCTGGATAGGCACTAAGGAGAAACCGCTAAAAGATCAGTAAACAGGCATCTAATCTGGCCACGGAAAAAATGGAATCTTAGGCAAAAAAGGCAATAGGAAAGGATAAATCTTCTGACCAAAAGAGTCTCAACAAAAGAGGAAAAGCAAAAGAAAAGGGGCAGAGGAGGACCAGCAAGCAGAGATTCAAGAACACCTAACAGCAGAAACAGAACCTAAAAACGAGCATATTTCAGGCCCCGGGGCAGTGGAACATGAGGCAGTCTCAGACCAGTCTGAGCAGGGATTCTTTCACGCCCTTTCTCCCACAATTTTAAGCAGTTTCATCTGTTTGGAAATGCATATTTTCTAGAGTCCCAGAGACATATTTTTAAGAAGCATGGAATTCTACCCTATCCTATGCTTTAATACATCTTTAAATAAGTACAAACGCCTTTTTAAGAGGTAAAATCATGTGCAGTTAATTTCAATAAAAACAGAAATTAGAGGAATCTTGGATTAAGGGAAGTTTTGTTGGATGTAAACTTAACATTCCATGGATTGTGAGGAGCATAATAAAAAATCCTCTAAAATACACAGAGTCCAAATGACACAGTCACTTTAAATGGCCCATCTTTCACAGTCATGCTTTTCCCTACTATTGTTGTCTCTGTGTCTTCCATACAGTCTTTCGTTTCCTTATCAGAATTGCGCACTATCTGTGGCAATATCCTGCAAAGGAAGGTCCAGAATTTCCCAAAACCTGTTAACGCGTCATGGATATAATGTGTAAGATAACACATCCTGTGTCATCAGGACATTCCTCACAAAACGCGTAAGAGTTAGCAACATTTGAAGATTCTGAGCTCTGGTGTCCTCTACTTGTGGATAAATTGTCTCCAAATTTTAAGCTGGAATGGGGGTTAAGTAATTCTTCAGCGATGGATTGCAGCTACATTGCATAGAATTTTTAATATGAGCACGAATTCACAACGTTTGTGTACTGACCAGCAAACAAGCACCAATAAAATCTTGGTTATAACAGAAAAAAAAAAAGATGGTGAAATGTAGACATCTTCAGACACACAAAGACTAAGATAGTTCACAGCACAGAGCTTCTTACAGAAAGAGCTACAAAGTTTCTCTCCCAAAGAGATAGAAGTTCAGCCCCAAAGAAAGTTCAGAAGAACTCCCAGCAGAGTCCTATTTATATTCTAGAAGGAACATTTGAGAAACAAAAACGGCAACAGCCCAAAGTCTTATATTGACATTATCCTGACCATTCAATGAGCCCAAGGTGGAGGCCAGAGGAGAGAGTAGGTGGGAAGCCATCGGCCCCCACAAAAGCCACCCACCCCTATGAAAGCCCACCCCCGTGCACGCCATCGTGACCAGCACGAGCAGAATTTCAGTCCGGACCTCTCTCTAAGGCATGAACTGTTTCCTGGCCTCTGCATCAGCTGCTCGATTTTCACTGGTAAAGAGCCCAGGGCCCCATTCCACTCTTTCTTTCACCTTGGTCACCTGCTGCTCGTCAACCAGCACTCAGAAGAGAATGATGCGAGGTGGGCTCCCCCACCACCTGCCCCCTGCTGGTCCTGGGGCTGGAGCAGAGCAGATCTTATGGGTACTTCCCTGAGCACCGCTCTCCTGGGCTTGGCAGGCAGGGCACACTCGTCTGAGGTCACTCTCCAGGGCAGGAGGCATTTTTAAATAGAGCTGAGAAGGAATGATCAAGAAATGACTGCCTGGCAACAGAAATCTAAACCCCAAGGCCCAAGCTGGTGAAAAACATCTGGTGATTCCATAATTAAGACACTGACACCACACCATCGTGCTGCTCCCTGTGGGCCCACAGAAAATCTGGTGTAACTTCACTCTTCTTTCCAGAAAAAAAAAGTTATTTTCTTCTCTGTTCAGACATAACATCATCAACACAGCTCTTTAAATATCTGTGCTGGGAGGCTATATTTAGTGACTATCTGGCCCTTAAAATGAGCCTGATTTCCTGTGGCAAAAAGTTCTCAGCAAGGAGAGAGGCCCAGAGAATTCTCAAGCACTGACGAACAACTTTAAAGCTTGTGTAAGAAAAGCAGTTAAACTGCTTTTTCTGGGTAGGTGACTGGCACCCAAGATAGGGGAGAAAGATCATAATAAAGGGTGTGTTTGGTCTGAACACTTCCAAAGTCATCATGGAGAACAGGGTGACATGGGCAACCACCTGGGCCAATAACCATATGTGGCACACAGCCCTCACTCAGAGAGGCAGGAGGGCATCTGTTTACCACTCACTCATTTACTCATTCACCCACTCCCTCATTCGCTCACCCACCCATTCACTCACTCACCCACCCACTCATTCGCTCACCCATTCATCGCTCACTCACTCACCCACTCATCCACTCACTCATTCACTCACTCATTCACTCACTTGCTCACTCACTTCCTCGCTCACCCACTCTTTCACTCACCCACTCATTCACTCACTCACTCACCCACTCAGTCACCCACTCACTCATTCACTCACCTCCTCACTCACTCACCTGCTCACTTACTCATTCACTCACTCACCTGCTCACTCCTTCATTCACTCACCCACTCATTCATCTGCTCACTCACTCATTTACTCACTCACCCACTCACTCCACCTGCACCAGAAATCTAAAGCCCGTGCAAAGCCCTGTGGTCTACTGGAGCTCTAGGTCCTGGAGCAACCAAGGCACATAAACCACGGGACTTAGGCCATCCCTAGAAAGGGCCCATGGAGGGGCACAAAGTGAGCGCTACAGGGAACCTGCAGGGTGGCGGGACTGGGGCCATTCGGGCAGGCATGAGGGGGAGGGGAAACACCACCAGCACTGGCCACTGCTCTGGACCCTCTCCTTCCACCCACCCAATGAGCCCAGACGTCCGTACATTATCTCGTGTTAGAGATGAGCAACTTTCCCCAAATCCCCACAAGATAATAAGTAACAAGCTGGAGCTGGACCGAAGATTGCCCCACTGCAAAGCGCCTGCCCATGAGTCCCAGGCCCACTGCAGCAGGTGAGGCTGACGGGCGCCTGCCAGACTGCCACCAACGTCCCACTTCACTTCCGCCTCCGAGACCTGGGCACACGGAGCAGCTCCCCCTGGGCGGGCACCGGCTTCCTCCCTCCTCTGACGCAGCCCGCACTATTCACACTGTCCCTTCTCAGAAAGCCCTGTCCCGTTCCTCTGTGTGTGCGCGTCCCCAGTGTCCCCAGGATGACCCAAGGGAGTGAGGGAATGCACATTTACTAGCCCGAGAGTTTGCCAAGAAACGTGCATTCTTTTTATTTTTAACATTTTAGTTTGAAATAATTTTAGACTTTCAGAAGAATTGCAAAAATAGTACAGAGTTCCCGTACACGCTTTGCCCAGCTTATATTAACTAACATCTTACATAACCACAGAAAAATTGTCAGAACTGAGAAATCAACCTTGGTGCAGTGCCATTAACGACACTACAGAATTAATTTGGATTTCTCCAGTTTGTCTACCACTGTCTGCTTGCTGGGCCAGGATCCCACCTTGCATTAACAGTCGTGCCTCCCTAGCCTGCGCCAGTCTGTGACAGCTCTTTAGTCTTTCCTGGTCTTCTCTGACCTTGACATCTTTGAAGAATACTGGGTGGTTATTTTGTAGAACGTCCCTGAGTTTGGGTTTGTCTGATGTTTTCCTCACAATCAGAGTGAGGTTATGTACTTTCGGCAAGAAAAGCACACAGGTGATGTGCCTGCCTCTGTGAATCATGTCAGGGGCCATTCGTCTGAATACTATGTCTTGCTGAGTGTCTCTGGATCCCCAGGGCCACCCGTGAGACAGGTGCCAGCATCCACAGGCAGGCCCCCGAGCGCAGGTCACAGTCCAGGAAAGCGCCTCCTGAGATCGCCCGCTAATTCTTCCTGTGGTTCTGCACACCACCCTCTGGAACAGGGCACCGGAACCCGGGGACTTCCCAGTGTGTGTCCTCGTCCAGATGATCCTTCATTCAGGCCTAGCAGGGAGCAGTGACACCAGGAGACCAGGACCCATTCATTTACTTACTCAAAAGCGACATGCCTGCTCTGTGCCAAATAGTACACTAGCCCCCAAAACTTACGAGTTACTAAGTCCTAGTAAGAGAATACTAAGAGCTGATATTCTGAGCACCCACTCCATGTAAGGCAATGTGTGGAGCATTTTTTCATGCATTTTGTCATTTAATCCTTTCAACAGCCCTATGATGTAGGTATTTTTATCACTGTAGATGCTCTTCCAACGGATCTCTACTTTATCAATTGAGATTCACCTATGCCTGCCAGCATCGCTGTAAAGCAGCCTGCGTGGGACCCACACTGGGTGACCTGTCCGGCTCTAAAGTCCACGCTCATCACCTCTGCAGAGTCTTGGGGCACAACCTGGACCAGACACCAGGCTGGACCTGCCTCAAATTTGGGCACTGACTTGCAGTATGTCCCTGGGTAAGTTATTTATTTTTTTCCTAATCCTCACTTTCCTCTAGGAAACTGGACTGAATCAGAGCCACACACTCCCAAAGTTGTGCAGTGCTCAACGTGTGCACATGTACCCGGCAGTCCTAAGCAGAAGGCAGCAAATGGGGCATGGGCAGAAGTGACCAATTGCAAAGGCTTCTCACTAGGTAAGTTTTCTAAGTGAGTGACTTTGGGAAGCCAGTTCTTTAGGGGGGCATAGGCCCATCTGACTAATGCAGAAGTTATCCATTAAAACTAAGCACAGCCAGGGTCATCCAAAAGGAAGGGTCTCAGAGAGAGCGAAAGTCAAATATTACTCAGCGTCAAAGCTGAGAAGGAGGAGGGCAAAGCTGGAGTAATAAGCTCCAGGTGTTATTAAAAGGCAGGCAACTCTGGCAGGGCTGCCACGTTAGCAAACGCGCTTCTACGGAATCACCAATTCCCTAAGCCTTTGGGGAGATCGCATGCAATCCCCCTCATCTCACAGACCCTGACTGAAGACCTCGGGAAAGGCGGGGCCAGGGCAGGGCAGAGACAACCACAGCCAGGAGAAGCAGCGTTTCCCGATTCTTCATCCAGCGCCCCGGGAGCTCCAGGCTGCTGTGCAGCAAAGCCTAGGAATCCCGGGACGTTCCAGACCACCATCGTGGGCCTGAGTAAGCATCAGGACCCAGCAGGCCCACCCTGAGGGGGCCATCCGCTCATTCCCACCTCTGCTTCCTGACTTTAAGTCAGCTCTCTTTCTAGCAGAGACACCGCCATGATCCTATAGCAACACTGGGATTTCCCACCTGCCTTTTTTAATAGACAGCACAACACTCGATCAAAAACA
The DNA here is from genome assembly GCF_041296235.1 of Equus asinus. Lineage (NCBI taxonomy): Eukaryota > Metazoa > Chordata > Mammalia > Perissodactyla > Equidae > Equus > Equus asinus. The sequence goes on along the minus strand of NC_091803.1, from coordinate 16,705,983 downwards.
CATTTTTTTAAGGTTAAGTAAATTATATCTGTGATCCTCGAACTTGGAATTGCACCAAAGAACTCCATGGCCCAGCAGGAAAGAATGTTTTGAACAGGCTGCTGAATTGTTTTTCCAGGATAAAACTTCTGTGAGTAAGTGCCAAGCGTGGAAATCCGATGTTTCATCTATGGCCACAATAAGCACGGATGAAATAACCAGGGTGCCTCTAGATTTAAAAGGGCGGCCTGTCTGCGCAGCGAGGCGTGGGCTCCATTAAGGCCTTCTTGCCCTGGGGCAGGAGTTACCTGTTATCATCCTGTACCAGGCTTTATCGCTGCCGGAATAAATGACCACAAATTTAGCAGCTTAAAACAACGCCCATTTATCAGCTCACAGGTCTGTAGGTCAGAAGGCCAACAGGGTCTCACCCGGCTAAAATCAAGGTGTCAGCAGGGCTGCAGTCCTTACTGGAGGCTCTGGGAAAAATTCATGTCCAAGCTCATTCCGGCTGATGGCACAATGAGATTCCTTGTAGTCAAAGACCTGAGGTCCCTGTATCCTTGCTGGCTGCCAGCCAGAGGCCTCCCTTGGGACCCTGCACGTGGACCCCACATCTCAAAGCCAGCAACGACATGTTGAATCCTCCTCACACTTGGAATCTCTGCCGCATCTTTCCACCACCTGCAGCCACAGTGGTTCCCTGTTTGGAAGGGCCTGTGCCATTAGATTGGGTCCACCGGGAGAATCCAGACTGCGCTCCCTAGTCTTAAGGTCCTTAATGACATGTGCAAAGTCCCCTTGACCATGTAATGTAACATATGCACAAGTGGATACGTTGACGGGGTGGGGGTGGTGGGGGTGCACTGTTCTCCCTTCCACATCCCATTTCACACTTCTGAGCCGCACAAGGAACACCCAGCAGCCGCCCTGGGCGCATCAATCAGGAATACTGGCTCCCAGTCCGCTGGCTCCAGGTGTCCCATGACTGGACATGGAAGCTTCTCTCCATAAATACGTCCCTCCCACTGATTTCTCCACTCCTAAAACACACTCACCTTTATCCTACCAGCGTTGCCAAAACTTCTGTTTCAGTCTAACGTGATACAGATCAAATACCTTCAGCTCAGTGTCGGGCACCTGCCTCCAAGCGGGAACTGGGCCTATTCCATTTTCTGTTATAGCAACAACCACATGCAATCAGGTCCTTAATATGCATCTTTAGTTCCCTCGACAAACATGTACCGAGGTCCTACTGGGTGTCGAGCTCTGTGCTGGGGCTGGAGAGGCCCACAAAGAAGGCTAAGCCACTGGGAAGCTCAGAGTCCACTAGGGCACAGACACCCAGATAAACACATTAACGACACAGAAGCACACAGGACTACCACCAAATAAATCTGCCTGGAAGCGTGCGGGAAAACTTCCCAGAGGAGGGGCCATCGGAGGTGGGACTGAATGGATGAAGACGAGTCGGGCAGGTGGATAAAGCAGGAGAGGCAGTCTTGGCAGAAAAAAAATGATGCCACCTGGAAAAACAGAGAGGCGTGAAGCAGGGGGCTGTTCCGGGAGAGCACTAAGGGGCTTGGTGCGCTGGGGTGCAGGGGAGGGGCAGGACACGAAGGCTGGCACGGTTGGCTCATGCCATGCCAATGAGCTTAGGTCTCAGCTCAGAATAATGCATAAGAAAGAGAGGTTTTTAAAACATGGAGTGATGCACACACATGTGGCTTTGAAAACAGAACTCTGACAGCCAAGGAGAAGGTAGGTCTCACGAGGGTAGGGACGGGGGGGCAGGAAGGCCAATTGGGCCATGCAAGAAAGAGTTCAGGCTTGAGATGAAGGCCTGAACTAAGGCAGACGCAGTGGGTGGAGAAGTGGGAGCAAAATGGAGAGCCATCAAGGAGGGAAACAGTAGGACTCTGTGACTGGCTGCAGGGGTGCAGAATAGAGGGGCGTCAGAGATGACTGGGAAAATGTCAGCTTGAATGGCCAGGGATGGCCTATAAACTGAGATTCTCCAAAACCGAGAAGTAAGGAGAATGAGCAAGTTCGTGGCAGGAGACAGAGCTCAGGTTTAGGTGTCAGGGGTTTCTGATCAGCAGCAATGGGCCCAGACTGTACAGGGAGGTCCCATCCTGGCATAAGGATCTCAAAGGAAGCGGGAGATCTCAAGCCACTTCCAAGCATGAGACAGGGAGTTGACATTCCACAGGAATTCCCAAGAACCACCCACAGTGATGTCAGAGAGCTGGTCTCTTCAGGGGCCTCCTGCTGGTTCCAATCGTGCTCACGTGGACCCAGATTCAGGCTTTGCTCATTGGGGTTCACAGTTCAGAACTGGGACCAAAACTGGCTGATGCTCATTCAGTCCTTTATTCAAATATCTTACCTTCATTCCAGAAGCCCTTATCAAGAGTCACTCGGGGCCAGACACTGCACTAGGAAACCGAGGTTACAAAGAAGAATAAGGGACTCAAGACAGATTTTTTGAATGCCTACCATGTGCCAAGCCTTGAGAGGTGGAGCCCCAGGCTGACCTGTTACTCCCACGGAAGTTGCCCTGGATCTTGCTCAGAGAAGAAACCACACAGCTCATGCCCATGTGTCTCTTTCGGAAGGATTATGAAAAATGGAGGGAAGAATACAGCACCAGTCAAGACATGCCAAGGAAAACCAAACAAGAAGGCATTTGCTTTCAGTCCAATATGGGAGAGAGGGCACAGGGCAGATGAGTAAGACACAGCGACCGCCTGACCTGAGAACTGTCACTGTGGGCTGGCCCCAGGGACCACACCAGATAGAATCCCAAAGATCAAGTGTTAGAAGGTCAGTGTTTCTGCCATGTTCCCACGTGCCATGCTCCAAGCTCCCAGACTCTCCCAGTGGCTCATCCTGCATGACTTGATCTAAATCTTTAGAACAGGAGCCCAGCCTGAGGTTATGTGTTCCAGAAGTCTACCACCTGGGTCTCGGGTTTTATTCGAATGTGCTCCTTTTGAGCCTGGAGACACACTTTCTTCTCCCATTCTCTCCTAGGAAAACTTTCACCACCTAATCTATTTTGTATTTAACAGACATCCTGAGCCTTAGCTGGTGTGAAGCCCTCTGCTAGACACTGGGGAGCTCGCTAAAAGATGAGTGAGGGACAGAGGGCCCGGCTGCCTCCCAGGAAGGGAGACACGAGACGCAAATGAATGGAACCCAGGGCAACACAGTAGGTGTGGGGAAAGAGAGGTGTCACCTTCACGGCTGCATGTTAGAGCAGTGCTCGGAATACGCCGCTGGTGTACGCACGATTCATTCGTCAGGTCTCGGCCAGCATCAGAAGTGCTTTCTCGGGCGGCTGCGTCTGGAAGAGCTCTCAAAGGGTGGCTGTGTCAGTGGCAGGTTCTCAGCCTCCTCCAGACCCTGTCTCCTACTTCCTGGGAAGAGGTTTTTTTCAACCTTTTTTTGTTTTGAAATATAATATAAACGCAGAAAATGACACAAAACCGAAATGTACAGCTTAATGACTTCTCATGAACTACCACCCAGGCCAATAAACAGACGGATGGCAGGACTTCCGAAATTCCCCTTGCACACCCTCACAATCACTAACGCCCCTGAACCCAGGATAATCTTCATCTAGATTTTTACGGTAATCACTCTTTTTTCTTTACAGTTTTACCATCTAAGTAAGCACCCCTAAACCCTAGTTTTGCTTTGCCTGTTTTTTGGACTTAAGATAAATGGAAGCTTACAGAAGGTGTCCTCTTGGGTCTGCCTTTTTTTCCCTCCACATTATGTCTATAAGATTCACCCATGCTGTGACCATAACTATAGTTTATCCCTTTTCCTTGTACGGTATTCCAACGAGAGACTATATCACAATTTATTTATCCAGCTATTGTCAATGGGCTTTTGGATTATTTCCAGTCTGGGATTATACAAAATACGATTATGAATATTCTTTTAAATATCTTCTGGTGCCTGTGTAGGATTTCTGTTGGGTGTAGCTAGCAGTGGAATGGCTAGGTTATTGAGTATGCAGATCTTCAATCGTAGGATAATACCAGACTGTTTTCCAATGTGGTTGCACAGTGTGCAGCCCCATCAGCAGTGCATGAGCATTTTCATTGCTTCACACCCTTGCCAACACTTGGCACTGTCAGCTTTTTTTTTTTTCCACTTTTATTTCAGCCATCCTAATCCGCATATAGTGGTATCTCATTGTCATTTTAATTTGCATTTCCCTGACTACTAATGAAGTTGCACCCTTTTCAAATGTGTATTGGCCATTTGTTTATCCTCTTTTGTGACATTCCTCCTGCCTATTTTTCTGTTAGGTTGTCCTTTTATTTCTTTTACATTTAAGTTTTTTACATATTCTGGATACAGGCCCTTTGGTGGTTATTCATGTCACAAAAATCATTTTCTGGGAGGAATTTCAAATGTCCAAATAAGTCAATGGAAAAAGACTTAGAAACAAAAATCTCTGTACCTTTTCTAAGCTACCAGTCCCACACCAGGCTTCAGCTTTGGAGAGAGATAAGCTTTGAAGGAGTCACAGCTTTGAAAGGAACACACACACTTTGTGATCAGACCCCCAGGTTCGAGCCTTGACTCTGCCACCTCCTGAAGGCTCTTAGGCAAGTCACTTAAGTTCTCTGAGCCTCAGTGTCCACACTTGAAAACTGACCATAATCGTCTATTGCACAATTGTTCTGTGGCTTAACAGAGGTTATGTGTAACGGTGCTTTATAAATGGCAAACAGTGTTAGCTGTTGTTAAATCAGAAAAACTCAGCCGCACCGGCTTCCTGAATGGTCCAGAGCAGCTTCCTGAGCTGTCTTACAGCACTAACAGCAGAGGCGGCAGCAGCGACCTTTCAGAGCCAAGAAAATCCCTGCACTCTCTTCCACTGTCTGAGCCAGAGGACACCTTAGATCCCCATGCCTCTCCCCACGGTGTCAGACTGCACTGCCCACAGCTGGGAACAGGGCTCCTCCCTGCCTGCCCAGGCAGGAAAACAGGAAGCAGCCCCCACCCTGCCAGGAGGTGGGGCTAACAAGTTCCCTCTCCTAGGTGGGCATCTCTCCAGGCCATCAACCTTCCTGGATGCAGGAGAGGCACTGGCCGCCAGCCCAACGCACCACCGCACCAGGCTGGGCCCTGCGCCCCACCCAGGTCTCCTCTGCGCTGTCCTGAGGTAGTGGAATAAGCGGGCCAATGGATGGAGAGTGTAAAGCGGTCCTCATCAGCGCCTCACAGGCAAGGAACCCCTTCAGTGCCCAAGTGGAGCTGGGAATCTGGTCTCCTGGGCCACGCAGACACTCCCCATCCCTCCCTAAGGTGTGGCGCCAGCCTTTCATGAGACCCACATCACTGGTATCTGGGCCTCATTCCACACACGGGGGGCCCTTGGACCCTCTTTTCGAGAGCAGTTGAGAGCTCAGAAGAAATGCGGGTCCTTCTTACATGCTAAGGAAGCCTACTACAGGAGTTTTATGAACTAAAATATTTGAGAGCTGGAAAGACCCTCAGAAATCTCTTTCAGCCTCCTCGTTTGAAATGAGAAATTCAGTAGCAGAGGCAGGTTCTCCCCTCTCCAGGGAGCCTCCCCTATTACCCTGGACTCATCCTAACGGCCCTTACGCCCTGCTGCAAACTCCAGCAGGCACACAGGCCACGGCCGTCAGCCACATCCAGGTGACACGGACAGTTGCTCTCCCTTCCTGGTAATATCCTCCAGCTCAGAAAGTCCCACCCAAAGCAGAAAGAAGCCCTGGGAAGGCCAAGACCACATTTTGAGAATGCTCATACACTGTTCTGAACTTTACAGAAATTCAAATAACTGACCTTGAGCCCTAATTCTCTTTCTAGATTCCGCGGGCTCTCTCCTAACTGGGTTCCCCGGCCTAGCTCTCAGGAATGGGCGGGGGCTTCCATGGTACCTGGTACACAGGCCTGCCACACGGGGCAGGCACTTAGTAAGAATTCATTATTGGAAGAATCAAACGAGACCGAGGGAGAATCTCCAAAACGTACAAAAGAGAAGGATTTTGCAAGCAGAGGCCTGCCCGCACATCCTCTGAGGCTGCACATTCACACATTCGGCAGGCAGGCCCCGGCGCCTGCCGCATGTGAGGCCCTCTTGGCATGGAGACCCAGCCCCTGCCCCCAGGAGCTTACAGTCTGGACAGGAAGCCAAGACGTGGGCTTGGAGGACGGAGAGAGACATGCAGGAGCTAAGGGCCTCTGCTCACTTGAATCCACACATGATCTAGCAGGAAGCAGACCGCGGGGCTGTCCAGTTGGGGGATGCCGTGTAAGTTAGGGACTGAAAAGGACAGGGACTAGGACCCTGGTGGTGTCACATCATACAGGGCCTCTAGGGAGCCAGCACAGGTTCCTGAAAAAAGGGAGTTCCAGAAGCAGCATTGGGCTTTAGAGACAATCCATCTGGCACCAGGCTATTTGCGGGGCAGGGACGATGGGATTACAACGATGCAGGCAAGAGGCAGCGAGGGCAGGAATGGGGAGAAGTAAGGAAGAGAAACATCACAGAACAGAACGTGGCTGTGAGGTTACAGAGGGCGGGAGGACGCAGGGAGGTGATGCCAGGGAGATGACGGGGGCCAGTGAGCACCGAACACGGCCATTCAGAGGCTGGGGGGCCCATGTTGGGTTTGGGGCATGTGTGGTTTATCCAGGGGCAGATGTCCAATGGGAAGTGGTCACACAGACCGAGAAGTCAGGAGGCAGATGTGGGGAGCTGGCGTCCTGGTGGTGAGAACAGAAACCATCGGATGGAGGTGAGGGCAGAGGAAGCGGACAGGAGGCAAAAGAGAAGTGGGGTGAAGATAGCGCCTGGGGACCCCAACCACTAGGGGGAGGAAGGAAGAAGAGAGCTGGAGGGGCCAGGCAGTGACACAGGGATGGCGATCGTGTAAAGGTTTGGCTCCCAGCGCTGACACTTATTTACTTGAGAACTTTGAGTTACTTATTAACTTTGAGCTACTTAGCCTCAATTTCCTCATCTACAAAACAGGGAGTATAATTTGTAAGTTTGCTGTAAGAATTGAGAGCAGTGGCTTGTGTAAGGTCTTTACCACTTATACAGAGTAAGTGCGGTGAATGTTGGCTATTCTCATTGGTATTGGTGGGAGGAAACCAGAAGAGTACAAAACCATGGACCCAAAGAAAGCTCTTAGTGTCCTTTCTACATTTTCAATACCAACTAGGGGTACAGCGCCTTCTACGTTAGAAGCCATTCCTGTGCAGCCAGGGTGGAGAAACATGGATCCCTCTGGTGCAACCCTAAAATTTTTCAGCTGGTGAGGTGAAGGCTGAGCATCTGATGAAGATCCTGAGCAAGATGGTAGAAACAGCCCCTGACTTAAACATGGAGAAGAGGACTTGACCACCTGATTTTGAAGCCTTGACTTCTCTGTTGACTCGCTGTGTGACCTTGGACAAGTCACTTGGCCTCTCTGAGCCTGAGGTATTAAATAGGATAATGGATATAAATCACTTAACATGTTCCTAGTACCCAGGAGGCTCTCGATAAATATTTGCTTCTATCTCCTCCTCTCTAGAACCCAAGTCTCCTGGCTCTTCCCAGAACATGATTTGTTAGGATGCTGTACTCTGTGGTGGGCTCCACCCGAAGAGACTGTGGCTCTCTGAGGATCCTTCTGTGCGTCCAGAGCCCCATCCTCTCCTCTGATCCTAGCATTCACCTGCCACAGAGCAGAGCTGCTTAAGCCTCGGTGAGCACAGGACCAGCGGGGTCTGGCTGAAACGCAGACTCTGAGTCAGCAGGTCCGTACCGCTAACGGCTCCAGCGATGCGGGAGCCGCAGGTCCTCTGTCCTCCCTGGAGGGGAGCCCCGCAGTGGCCGGTCCACCTCCCTGCTGACTCACGAGCTCCTCTGGGGCTGGTCTCTGTCTTACTCATCTCTGCGTCCCCTCCACCGTCTGTGCTCACTAAATGAGTGCTGAAAAAATAAACAAACCATAGAGAAAACCATCTTCCGGCTCAGGAAATACAGACAGCGTATTTTGTTTGCGAGTGGCAGCTGTCCTGGTTCATTCCAGAATCGCCTCTTGGCGATCGTGAGTGGTGCGTGGGAGGAGCCAAGATCTGGAACCTGGAGTCCTGGGTTTGAATCCTGACCCTTCCACTCGCCACCCGGTGGCTGGGCAAGTGACCAGCTCTTCTCCACAAACTGAGGGTGACCTTACCCACCCCCATGCAGCCCAAACAGGCTTTATGAACTGTAAAGTGCTCCAGGCAAGGTGTCATTAGGACAGCAGCTCTTTTGACGGCAAGAACTACTTTTCATCTCCCTAGAGGCTGGAGGTTGCCGGTGACGGGCTGGGTGGGGGACACACCAGGGGTCTGGTTGGAGATGGGGTTGCGGCAGGCGGGTCAGGGGTCCCCACTCTGGCTGGGACAGTGGCCGTGTGAAGTGTGACAATGATGCCAGGATTGTTAAGGACGGAAAGCCGCCTGGAGGAGGCTGGCAGGAGTGAGGGGACTAGCTGGTCTGAGGGCACAGGCAGCCGGGATACTGGCCTGACCAGAAGGCAGGCAGAGAAATGAGAGTCCTTGACGGGCATGGGCAGGGCTCCTGGCTGGGACTGTAGGAGGCCAGGCTGGACCAGGAGGGAACGTGGGGCCAAGAGGGAAACACGTCAAGTAATTACAGATGTGCCCTGGAGCCGAGTGACCCACCCAGGCCAGGGCCCGCCTGATGGAACCAACCAGTCATTTTCTCCCCTCGACTACAGCCAGTTCACCAGTAACACAAGCCTCAGGCGTCCGGGGACACAGGCAAGAACAAGACACAGTCCTGCCCTCAAGAAGCTCGTCGTTAATGAGAGCGACACAGAGAAATGGTGACCGGACAAGGTAGCACGTGCGAGGAGGCCAGGGGTGGGGTGGCCAGCTCTGCCCCTGCCTCCGCCTCGGCCGGGGAGTCCCCTCCATGCTGGCCTCCCACCTTTCCTTACGCCATTCCGGATCCCTGCGATGCCCCAGCCCCCAGCTCCCTCAGCAAGTGCTAACTCCTGCCGAAAGGCAGGGGTCAGCCCTGGGTGAGGGCTCCCAACCTTGTGCCACCCCATGGCCTGCACTTTCTGCACGGCTCTTGGCAATTATCCCATTCCCTAGGGACACGTCTGTCCCCTGACTGAAGAGTTCATCACAGCCTGCACGAATACTACACTCGTGCTTTCTTGGGTCTCACTCCCCAGTCAGATTATAGCAACGATCAATCACTGTACAAAATGCCTCCGTGCCTATTGTTTAATTTAATCCCCAAAATAAACCTGCCAGGTAAGTACTATCTTTATTTTACAGTAAGGAAACCGAGGCTTAGAAAGGTTAGACAACTTGCCCGAGGCCACACAGCCTATCCAAATGTCCACCTGTACAACTCACCAACCTCTTCAACCAATGCCCCTCCTGTGCCCAGTACTCAGAGGCAACACAAGGCAGTGGTTAAAGGCTGGGACCGCTTCCAGCTGTGTGACCTTGAGCGAGTTACTTGACCTCTCTGTGCCTCAATTTCCTCTAGGTAAGATGTGACTGATACCCACCTCACTGGTCCTCATGGAGATTAAAGAAGGTAATGAAGAAAGTAATTAGAACAGTTGCAAACCCAATAATTAGTTACAATTATCATTCTACTGATTCTCATGGTCTCTTAACTCATTAAAATTTTTTTCTAACTTATTTTTATACCTTCTAATACATTTCATAGACAGTCATGAAAAAAATTCTGCAGGTTGACTAAAGCTAAGTTTTAGGATTGTTCTCTTTTGTTTTTCTTCACTCTCCTATCCCCTAACAGTTTCAACAACAGAAGACTCTCTTTTCCTGATCAAGTCGACCCCCTCTCTCCCCCCACCCCAGACCACTAGATCAAACGTGGCCCATTACCAGCGTCTCACTGAATGTAAAACACCGGGAGACACTGACCCAGACTCTCCTTGCGGGCTGTCCCTGAATAGCGAGGGGACGTGCAGACATGGATGGAGACTGTCACAAACCTAATTTCCATCACTATAATGGGTCAGTCTTATGCATATTTCTCTATTGCTCCAGTTTTTGCTCATTTGAGACTCTAGAAGGAATAAGTTATCACAAAGCAACACCTATTTATTTTTCTTTTCCATTAAGAAAAAGAAAAACATTCACACCATTTCCTGGAACAAGAAGCCTCGGGTGACCAGGCAGCCAGGCGAGGCAGTAACACCCGTGGCAGACGGGCAGAAGGAAAGCTTCCTTTTCAGTGGTCCAGGCCACAAAGCCAGAGAACAAGCCTCACACTCAGCTGGACGCCAACGGCCATCTCTCCCATCCTGCCTGGGGTAGGATGACCCAGGGAGGGGACACTCCCAAATTTACATCACCCAGACACACCTGCGACAGGACAGGCCGGCCACAGGCGTCTGGAAAGAGAAGAGGATGAAGTCCCCAGGGGTGAAAAGCTTTAATCTTTGCAAGATTCCATATATAGAACACTCCGACAGGTTGTTATAATCTTTTCTATCCAAAACCCCAAAACTCTTCCCTCACGCTGTCCCGCATTTCGGGGAGAAGCAGAACGCAGCAGGGGAACCCACCTCTGGCAGTGGTGGCCCAGCTGGGTCTCCAAAGCTTCCACTCCGAGCCAGAGGACAGAACGAATCTGCCCGGCGGACTCCGGCACTGGGATTAAAACAAGTGCTGTGCCCTTTCAAACGGATTTTGCACACGAACGAGCTGATGCACACCAGAAACGTGTCAGCTTTATTCAGTCAAATCGATACACCAGGCACGAAAACTCGGAGGTAAAAATGGATTGTGGCTGTTTGTTGATGACACTGAGGAATTTTGGCCCCCAGCCCTGGCCGGACAAATAGGGCAGTCTGCCTATTAGCTGTCAGGCATATCTTGGGGGATGGAACCAAAACCCCAAGCTGGGGCTCTGGGCACCCCTGGGCAGCTCATCCTGACCAGCGGCGGGCTGTCCGGCCAAGCGCCTCCATTCCTGCCCCGGGCCGGCCCCCTCCTCCAGCCCCCAGTCACTTTCCAGGCTCGGCCACACTTCGCATTTCCTACATTCCTTCTCACCGCTCAGACCCCTTCGGCCCGGCCCGGGGAGGCCGATGGCTGGGGTGGTGTGAGCCAAGCAAGAGGCACCAGGAAGGGGGTGCTCGGCGTGGGGGGAATGTCAGTGCAAGCGAGAAGCGATCGCGAGGGGAGGAAGGGGCTCCCCATCCTTCACATCCCCAACCCAGCGCCCCACTCTCCGCCGCCACACTTGCGTCTCCGACTGGCCCCCCAGTGCGCTTCCCCTTCCATTCGGCCCCTTTTCGGCGTCTTCCCCTCTCACCTCTCCCGTGACCCCTGCCCAGTCCCGCCGGGACCAGCCACCCTCGGTCGCGCCGCCCTGATCACGCCAGCTCCTCGGAGCCGCCCTGCCCTTTTCCCCAGGCCAGCTGGGATGCCCGGGTCCCCGACCTTCCCAGGATCGCCTCGACCTGAGCACCAGATGCACCCTCCCGCCCCCCTTGACCCGTCCTCCTCTGGGCCTGCAAGACCCTTATTCCCTTCAAAGCCCCTCCGGGAGACTGCATCTCTCCTGGTGCCCCAGCCGTGCATATCCCGGGGTCCCCCGGTCCTCACCTGAGTTCGCTCGAAGCTCTCCCGCTCGGCCGCTTCCATCCCCGTGCCCACCCCGCGCCGGCTCAGCACCTTGGGCAGGGGGTTGGGCACCTGCTTCATGGAGCTGGCCATCCGGTCCATGTCGCCGCGCAGAGCCGACTCAGGGGCCCTCGGCCGCCCCGGGATCCCCACGGCGCCGCCCGCCCCGCCCCGCCCCACCCGCTGGGATCCGGCGCTAACGGGACGGCCCCCGCCTCCCATTGGCTGCGAGCGCCGCTACTCTCCGGAGGCCCCGCCCCACCCAGAGGCTTCCCCGCCCGCCCCCGCCCCGCCGGAGCCCCTCGGCGCGCCCCGCCCGGCTGGGCCCTGGGGACCGCGAGGCGCGCCGTGACCGGCCCGGAGGCCCGTCCATCACCGGGGGCGGGGCCTGGGGCTGCCCTGACCTGCCCCCGCCGCCCGGCGCGCCGCTCTCCGCGCCCCCGCCCGCGTCCGCCCCCTCCCCACGCGCCGCGCTCTGGGGCTGCTGGGGGCGCTGCGCCGTCCCGGCGTGGTGGGCGGGGGTCACGCCGGCCGGGGCGGCGCGCCTCCCGCAGGGAGCCCGGGCCTGCCTGCGAATAGCCTGTTTACACTTTTCGTGCCGGGGATGAGAGAGCGCGGGGTGGACCGGCTCGGCGGTCGGAGCCCCGGGAAGCGCTGCGCCCAGGCCCGGCGCCCGGAGGCAGGGCCCGCGTCTGCCAGACCTGGCGGCCGTGGGGGGCTCCCCGACTTCCTCCCTCATCCTGGCCCTGCCCTGAATCCCTGCCCGTCCCCTTTGGAATCCTCGCAGAGCTGGGAGCGCTGGGCCGGGTCAGTGGGTACCTCCCGGCACCTTCTTTGCAAACCCCTCATCGTCTGGACCCCGCCAGAACGTATTCGTTAGCAGAAGGCCGTATAGACACTTGTTTATCCGCGGCTCTGGGCCAACCCTCCCTTCCTGCTCAGAAGTCAGCCGAGGTGCCGACAGGCGGAGGGAAGTGTGATCCTCAGCGGAGATGCTGAAGAAAGAAGTTTTCTATTCAATTTTGGTGTTAAAAAAATGTTTTGCAACTCAAAGAAAGGCATTAAAAAATTTTAAGAGCTTTTTGTAAAAATTCACACACTCAATAGAGAAATGAAACGGGTGGGCCTTTGCGGGCACTAGGGAGCCACCGAAGGCTTTTGCGCAGACCTGTGCTTTGCCGGGCTGGCCCTGTGTGGGCGGGATTGTGGGCAGACAGGGAGGGAGGGCACTAACGGGGAGACTCCAGCAGTAGCTGAGAGACCAGGAGGGGCTACCCGGGAGTGGAGAGGAGAAAGTTTCCTCCTGTGGGAGGTTGTGTGAGGAGGCGTGGACAAAGGGAATGCGGAGAGGGAGGAGGCAGTGATGGGGCCTGAATTTCTGGAGAGGAGGGATTGATTGACAATGTGATGGAAGGGAATTGCCCTGAGACTTCATTTGCATAGCAAGCACGCTGGTTTCACCGTTACTTAAATTGAGGGCCGCGTTGGGGAGTGTTTGGGGACCGTGATGGGTGTGTGAGTCGGAGCTGCAGCGGGAAAGGAATTGCACCCTGGAAGGGCTAATTGAATTGAAGAAGGAACTATGTGCAAAATTGTGACCTGGAATAAGGGGATCAGCCAGGGAGGGCAAAGCACCCAGGGATTAGAACAGTGGGAAGCTGTTACCAGCCCTAGACCTGAGGGGACACGGGGAGGGCGCTGTACCGGAGCCAGTCGGAGCTCTAGTCGTGAGAGGGGAGGCACCTGATAAGGGCTGTGGCCTTAAGTAGAAAACCAGTCCTTGGGAGAGCCTGATCGCTCTCCCGTTCTCTGATTTCCTACTAGTGCCTCCCATTGGCCAAACCCAGCGGGAAGGAGGGCAAGGAGGATGCGTGAGTCCTGCTCCCACCCCTCCTTCCAGGCACAGAGCCGAGTAGAGAAGAGTGGAGGCTGGACCTAGAGCGGCCAACGGAGGTTTCCAGCAAGGGCTACAAGGAAAACAAACGAGGTTCATCAGAATATTACCCCTGTGTGCCCATTTTTTGTCCGGCCCCCACCCCACGCTTTGGACCCAGCTTAAGAGTGATTTATGATCCTTTTCCCAGAGTTTATGGTTTCAATAAACACGGGCCCTTTAACCAGGGATTAAGGGATCAGCCTACTTCTTATTAGAATAAACCCGCCTAGGAATCAGGAATTCGTGGTTTGGAGACACCCTTTGGAGAAAGACTCAACGAATTACCTTCCTCTGTGAAACTCGGAAATAAATAAAAATAAGGATTTCCCACTTGCTGCAGCAGCAAAAATTCTTTGCCAAGGGCTGAGGGAAACTCTCCTCCAGGATGTAAACTACAGGACTCTACTCGCCTCCTTCAGCTGCCCGGCTTCCAGACATGGAATCCTGATCTCTGGGAAGCCGCAGTGGGATGTGTGCGATTGCCTGCCTCTCCGTAATGGTAAATATTCCTACACCACACCTAGTTTGGATCTGACTTTGCATCTGGTATGAGGATAGGTAAGCTGATCACACTATTTCTACAGGTTTCTGGAGGCCAGGTACACGTTTTAGTAGTTTTAATGAGATATAACAATATACACTGAACTGCATATATTTAAAGTATAAAATTTGATGAGTTTTGACATATATACACCCATGAACCCACCAAAAAATCAAGGTCATAAACATATTCATCACCCCCCAGGGGTTTCCTCTGCCCCTTTGTAATTCATCCTTTTCTCCTCCCAAATCCCTATGCTTAGACAACTTTTTTTTTTTTTTTTTGGTGAGGAAGATTGGCTCAGAGCTAACATCTGTGCCAGTCTCCCTCTATTTTGTATGTCGGTCACTGCTACAGCATGGCGTGATGAGTGGTGTAGGTCTGTGCCCAGGATCTGAACCCACAAAACTGGGCTGCCAAAGTGGAGCCTGCCGAACTTAACCATTATGCCACCCAGCCAGCCCCTGCTTAGGCAACTATTGATCTGCTTTCTGCCACTATAGGTTAGTTGCTTTTTCTAAAATTTTATATAAATGGACTCATACAGGATGTAATTCTCTTTGGTGTGGCTTTTTTCACTAATAGTTACTTTGAAATTTATGTATGTTGTTATATATATCAGTGGTTTGTTCCTTTTCATTGCTGAGTAGTATTCCAGTGTATGGATAGTCTCCAATTTGTTTATGCATTTATCCACCTGCTCATGGACATTTAGATTCTTTCTAGTTTTTGACTATTACCAAAAAATCCCTGCTATGAACAGTCACGTATAAGTCTTTCTATGAACATATGTTTTTGTTTCTCTTGGGTGAATACCTAGGACTGAATATCTGGGTTGTGTGGTAGATTAATGTTTAACTTTTCAGGAAATTGCCAAATTGTTTTCCAGAATGGTTGAGCTATTTTACATTCCTACCATCAGTGTACAAGAGTTCCATTTGTTTCACATCCTCGTCAACACTTGGTATAGTCAGTCTTTTTAATTTTAGCCATTCTAGTGAGTGTGTGGTTATATCTCATTGGTGTTTAAGTTTGCATTTCCCCAGTAACTAATGATGTTGAGTGTTTTTCAGATGTTTATTTGACATCTGTATATTCTCTTTGGTAAAGTGTTTACTTAAATCTTTTGCCCATTTATAAAAACATTTTATATTGAAGTAATATAGACTTATAGAAGAGTTGCAAGACAGTACAAAGAGTCTGCATATACCCTTCCCCTAGCTTCTTCTATAACCCATGTTAGCATCTTACACGACCAGGGCGCAATTTTTAAAACCAAGAAATTAACACTGGTACAGCACTATTAACTGCAGACTTTGAATTTCACCGTCTACTAATGTCTTTATTCTGTCCTAGGACCCAATCTAGCATTGTACGTGTCTTTCGTTGTCACGTTTTCTTAGTCTCCAATCTGTGACGTTCCTCAGTCTTTCCTCATCTTTTATGACATTGACACTTTTGAATAGTGCTGACCACATATTCTGTAGACAGTGCCTTAATTTGAGCTTACCTGATGTTTCTCTTGATTGGATTGATGTTATGAATTTCTGGAAAAAATACCTTCTCATCACATTCTCTATCAGGGGTGCATACTGTCGATGTGTCTTGTTACTGATGATGTTAAGTTCCATTCTTGGTTAAGGTGCTGTCTATCATGTTTCTCCACTATAACATTACTATTTTGCCATTTGTAATTAATAAAAGTTTGGGGCAGATACTTTGAGACTATGCAAATATCCTGTTTCTCCTTAAATTTTTTTGCCCATCTTTTAATTGGGTTGTTTGTCTTCTTATTGAACTCCTAAGTGAGTTTAGCAAAGCGGCGGGAGTCAGAGTCAGTATAAAAAATTTGATTGTATTTCTACACACCAGCAATTAACAATCAGAAATTGAAATTTAAAAAACAATGCCATTTACAATAGCATCAAAAATATGAAGTACTTGCGGATAAATTTGACAAAAGATGGAAAGACATATGCACTGAAAACTATAAAACATTGCTGACAGAAAGTGAAGATTTAAATAATAGAGAGATGTACCATGTTCATGATCTGAGACTCAATTTTGTTAAGATGCCAGTTCTCCCAAAATTGACCTATAGATTCAATGCAGTTCTGATCAAAATTCCGGCAAACTTTTTTTGTAGAAACTATTAAGATGATTCTAAAATTTACATGAAAAGAACATAGAACATCCAAAACAACTTTGAAGAAGAACACATTTCAAGTACTTTCATTATAAGATCAAGACTTATTCTGAAGCTACAGTAATCAAAGCAGTGTAGTATTGATGAAAAGGTGGATATGTCAATCAGTAGAACAGATTAGAGTCCAGAGACAGACCTGCGAATATATGGTCAATTGATTTTCCGCAATGGTGCAGGCAATGCAATGGAAGAAAGAAAATCTTTCAACAAACCCTGCTAGAACAATTGGATAACCATATGCCAAAAAAAAAAAAAAAAAAAAAAGAACCTCAATCCTTTCCTCACACCATATACGAAAATTAACTTAAAATGGGTCATAGACCTAAGTGTAAAAACTGATACTATAAAACTTATAAAAGAAAATAAGAGAAAATCTGGGTGACCTTGGGTTTGGCAACGAGTTCTCAAATACAACACCAAAGGCATGAAGCATAAAAGGGGGAAAAATCAATAAATAGGACTTCATCAAAATTAAAACTTTTGGTCTTCAAAAGAATGCTATGAAAATGAAAAGCAAGGCACGAAATTGGAAAGATATTTCCAAATCATTCATCCAACAAAGGACTTACATTTAGAATATACCAGGTATACATTTTTTAAAAAATTATTTTATTGAGGTCATACTGGTTTATAACATTGTGTAATGTGAGGTGTATATTATCATATATCAGTTTCCGTAAAGACTGCATCGTGCTCACCACCAGTAGTCTAGTTTTTATCTGTCACCATACATATGTGCCCCTTTACCCCTTTCTCCCACCCCGCACCCACTTCCCCTCTGGTAACTGCTAATCTATTTTCCATATCCATGTGTTTATCTTCTACACATGAGTGAAAGCATATGGTGTTTGTCTTTGTCTGGCTTCTTTCACTTAGCATAAGACCCTCAAGGTCCATCCATGTTGTTGTGAATGGGCTGATTTTTTCTTTTTTATGGCTGAGTAGTATTCCATTGTATATATATACCACGTCTTCTTTATCCAGTCATCAGTCAATGGGCAGTTGGGTTGCTTCCACGTCTTGGCTGTTGTGACTAATGCTGCAATGAACATAGGGGTGCATAAGTCTCTTTGAATTGTTGATTTCAAGTTATTTGCATAAATACCCGGTAGTGGGATAGCTGGGTTGTATGGTATTTCTATTTTTAATTTTTTCAGAAATCTCCGTATTGTTTTCCATAGTGGCTGCACCAGTTTGCATTCCCACCAGCAGTGTGTGAGGGTTCCCTTTTCTCCACATCCTCTCCAACGTTATTTTTTGTCTTGTTAGTGATAGCCATTCTGATGGGTGTGAGGTGATATCTCATTGTAGTTTTGATTTGCATTTCCCTAATAATTAGTGATGTTGAGCATCTTTTCATGTGCCTGTTGACCATCTGTATCTCTTCTTTGGAAAAATGTCTGTTCATATCCTCTGTGCATTTTTTGATTGGGTTGTTTATTTTTGTTGTTGTTGAGTTGTATGCATTCTTTATATATTTTGGAAGTTAACCACTTGTCAGATATACGATTTGCAAATATTTTCCCCCACTTGGTGGGTGGTCTTTTCATTTTGTTCCTGGTTTCCTTTGCCTTGCAGAAGCTTCTTAGTCTGATGTAGTCCTACGTGTTTATTTTTTCCTTGGTTTCCCCTGCCTGAGTAGACATGGTATTCAAAAAGGTGCTGCTAAGACTGATGTCAAAGGGTGCACTGCCTATATTTTCTTCTAGGAGTTTTATGGTTTCAGGTCTTACATTCAAGTCTTTAGTCCATTCTGAGTTAATTTTTGTGTGTGGTGTAAGATAATGGTCTACTTTAGTTCTTTTGCATGTGGCTGTCCAGTTTTCCCAACACCATTTATTGAAGAGACTTTACTTCTCCATTGTATGTTCTTGGCTCCTTTGTCAAAAATTAGCTGTCTATAGATGTGTGGTCTTATTTCTGGGCTTTCAATTCTGTTCCATTGATCTGTGAGTCTGTTTTTGTGCCGGTACCATGCTGTTTTGATTGCTAGAGCTTTGTAGTTTCTTCGAAGTCAAGTATGAAGTCTGATGCCTCCAGCTTTGTTCTTTTTTCTCAGGATTGGTTTGGCTATTCGGGGTCTTTTGTTGTTCCATACAAATTTTAGGGTTGTCCATCTATTTCCATGAAGAATGTCGTTGGGATTCTGATTGAGATTGCATTGAATCTGTAGATTGCTTTAGGTAATATAGACATTCTAACCATGTTTATTCTTCCAATCCGTGAGCATGGAATATCTTTCCATTTCTTTATGTCTTCTTCAGTTTCTTTCAATAATGTCTTATAGTTTTCAGAGTATACATCTTTCACCTCCTTGATTAAATTTATTCCTAGATATTTTATTCTTTTTGTTGTCATTGTAAATAGGATTGTATTCTTAACTTCTCTTTCTGCTATTTCGTCATTAAAGTATAGAAATGCAACTGATTTTTTTTTCAAAGATTTTATTTTTTTCCTTTTTCTCCCCAAAGCCCCCCCGGTACATAGTTGTATATTCTTCGTTGTGGGTCCTTCTAGTTGTGGCATGTGGGACGCTGCCTCAGCGTGGTTTGATGAGCAGTGCCATGTCCGCGCCCAGGATTCGAACCAACGAAACACTGGGCTGCCTGCAGTGGAGCGCGCGAACTTAACCACTCGGCCACGGGGCCAGCCCCAAAATGCAACTGATTTTTGTAGATTGATTTTGTACCCTGAAACTTTGCTGTAGTTGTTGATTATTTCTAATAGTTTTATGATGGATTCTTTAGAATTTTCTATATATAGAATCATGTCATCCACAGACAGCAAGAATTTTACTTCTTCCTTTCCAATTTGGATACCTTTTATTTCTTTCTCTTGCCTAATTGCTCTGGACAAAACCTCCAGTACTATGTTGAATAAGAGTGGTATGGGGCCGGCCCGATGGCACAGTGGTTAAGTTCGCATGTTATGCTTCTCGGCAGCCCGGGGTTCACCAGTTCAGACACTGGGTGCAGACATGGCACTGCTTGGCAAAAGCTGTGCTGTGGTAGGCGTCCCACGTATAAAGTAGAGGAAGATGGGCATGGATGTTAGCTCAGGGCCAGTCTTCCTCAGAAAAAAGAGGAGGATTGGCAGTAGTTAGCTCAGGGCTAATCTTGCTCAAAAAAAAAAAAAAAAAGACTAGTGAGAGCGGGCACACTTGTCTTGTTCCTGTTCTCCGAGGGATGGTGTCAGTTTTTCCCCATTGAGTATGATGTTAGCTGTGGCTTTGTCATATATGGCCTTTATTATGTTGAAGTACTTTCCTTCTATACCCATTTTATTGAGAGTTTTTATCATAAATGGATGTTGGATCTTGTCAAATGCTTTCTCTGCATCTATTGAGGTCATCATGTGGTTTTTATTCCTCATTTTGTTAATGAGGTGTATCACATTGATTGATTTGTGGATGTTGAACTATGCCCATGTCCCTGGTATAAATCCCACTTGATCATGGTGTATGATCCTTTTAATGTATTGCTGTATTAGATTTGACTCTCTCTCTCTCTCTCTCTCTATATATATATATATATATTTTTTTTTTTGGTGAGGAAGATTGGCCCTGAGCTAACATGCATGTCCATCTTCCTCTGTTTTATATGTAGGAGGCCACCACAGTATGTCTTGATGAGTGGTGTATAGGTCCGTGCCCAGGATCCAAACCTGCGAACCCAGGCCGCTGAAGCAGAGCGTGCAAACCTAACCACTATGCCACCAGCCTGGCCCCAATGGTTTGCTATTATTTGTCAAGGATTTTTGCATCTATGTTCATTGGCAATATTGGCCTGTAATTTTCCTTCTTTGTGTTGTCCGTGTCTGGTTTTGGTATCAGGGTAATGTTGGCCTCATAGAATGAGTTAGGAAGTCTTCCATCTTCTTCAATTTTTTTTGCAATAGTTTGAGAAGGATAGGTATTAATTCTTTGAATGTTTGGTAGAATTCTCCAGAGAAGCCATCTGGCCTGGATTTTTGTTTTTTGGGAGGGTTTTGATTACTGTTTCTATCTCTACTTGTGATTGGTCTATTCAGATTCTCTATTTCTTATTGATTCAGTTTTGGGATGTTGTATGAGTCTAATAATTTACCCATTTCTTCTAGGTTATCTAGTTTGTTAGCATATAGTTTTTCATAGTATTTCTCTTATAATTCTTTGTATTTCTGTGATATCCATTGTAATTTCTCCTCTTTTTTCTTTTTTGCTGAGGAAGATTTTCCCTGAGCTAACATCTGTTGCCAGTCTTCCTCCACTTTGCATGTGGGTTGCTGCCACAGCATCACTGCCGACTAGTAATGTAGGTCTGTGCCCAGGAACTGAACCCAGGCCACTGAAGCAGAGTGTGCTGAATTCACCCAAGACCCACAGGGTCTGCTACACCTCTTTCATTTTCAATCTTATTTATTTGCACATTCTCTCTTTTTTTCTTAGTCAGTCTGGCTGATGGTTTTTCAGTTTTGTTTATTTGCTCAAAGAATCAGCTCTTAATTTCATCGATCCTTTCTATTGTTTTTTTTAATGTCTATTTCATTTATTTCTGCTCTAATTTTTATTATTTCCTTCCTTCTGCTGACTTTGGGTTTTGTTCTTTTTCTAGTTCTGTTAGGTGTAGTTTAAGAATCCCTACTTGTTTCTTGTTGGTTGAGGTAGGCCTGTATTATTATAAATTTCCCTCTTAGTACCACTTTTACTGCATCTCATAAGAGTTAGTATGTCGTGTTTTCATTTTAGTTTGTCTCCAGGTATTTTTTGATTTCTCTTTTGATTTCTTCATTGATCCAATCAGTAACACCGTGATCAGTAGCATGTTATTTGATCTCCACATATTTGTGACTTTCCATGCTTTTTTCTTGTAGTTGATTTCTAGTTTCATAGCATTGTGATATGAAAAGATATTTGATATGATTTCAATCTTCTTAAATTTATTGAGGCTTATCTTGTTTTCCAACATATGGTCTGTCTTTGAGAATGTTCCATGTGCACTTGAGAAGAATGTGTATTCTGTTGTTGTTGGATGGAACGTTCTATATATATCTATTAAAGTCCATTTGGTCTAGTGTTTCATTTAAGGCCACTGTTTCCTTGTTGACATTCTATCTGGCGATCTATCCATTGATCTAAGTGGGGTGTTGAGCTCCCCTACTGTTATTGTGTTGCTGTCAATTTCTCCCTTTAGGTCTGTTAGTGGTTGCTTTATGTACTTTGGTGCTCCTGTTTTAGATGAATATATATTCATAAGCGTTATGTCGTTTTGGTGAAATGTCCCTTTTATCATTATATACTGCCCCTCTTTGTCTCTCATTGTCCTTTTTATCTTGAAGTCTGCTTTGTCTGACATAAGTATGGCAACACTTGCTTTCTTTTGCTTGACTATTTCTTGGAGTATTGTCTTCCATCCCTTCACTCTGAGCCTGTGTTTGTCTTTAGAGCTGAGATGTGTTTCCTGGAGACAGCATATTGTTGGGTCTTGTTTTTCAATCCATCCAGGCACTCTGTGTCTTTAGATTGGAGAATTCAATCCATTTATATTTAGAGTGATTATTGATATAACAGGGCTTAATAGTGCCATTTTACCTCTTGTTTTCTGGTTGTTTTATATTTCTATTGTTTCTTTTCCCTTCTATTTCTGACTGCCATTTCAGTTTGGTGATTTTCTATGATGGTTTTCTCAGTTTTCTCTTTATTTATGACTTGTGGCTCTGCTCTGATTTTTTGTTTAGTGGTTACCATGAGGTTTGTATAAAAGATCTCATAGATGAGATAGTCCATTTTCTGATAGCCTCTTGTCTCCATTAGCCTAAGCAGGTTCCATCCCTCTCCTGTTCCCCTTCTAAGATATTGTCACAAATTATTCTGTTTTGTGTTGTGAGTTTGTGATTAA
This sequence comes from Equus asinus, assembly GCF_041296235.1. NCBI lineage: Eukaryota > Metazoa > Chordata > Mammalia > Perissodactyla > Equidae > Equus > Equus asinus. The sequence goes on along the minus strand of NC_091803.1, from coordinate 16,683,769 downwards.
AGTGAAGTGTTTATAGTTATTTTTGCTGCTTTCCTTCTCTTTATCTTTTATGTTATAATAGTTTCCTAACCTATTCTGAGGTAGAATTGTAATTTTCTCATTTTGTCTATTTGTCTCCTTGCTCAAAGCTTTGTAAAACTTTGGTTTTTTGTTTCAGGGAGGAGTTCGTTCTTTCTTGTAAGGTGGGTCAAATGGTAATGAACTCCCTCAGCTTTTGTTTGTCTGGGAAAACTTTTATTTCTCTGTCATATCTGAAGGATAGTTTAACTGGATAGAGTATTCTTGGCTGAAATTTTTTGTTTTTCAGTACTTTGAACATAACATTCCATTCTCTCCTCACCTGTAAGGTTTCTGCTGAGAAATCCACTGAAAGCCTGATAGGGGTTCCTTTGTAGGTTATTTTCTTCTTTTTCTCTTTATCATTGACTTTTGCCAGTTTTAATATATGCCTTGGAGAAGGTCTTTTTGCATTGATGTAATTAGGAGTTCTATTGGCTTCATGTACTTGTAAGTCCAGTTCTTTCCCCAGGCTTGGGAAGTTCTCAGCTATTATTTCTTTGAACAAGCTCTCTGCTCCTTTCTCCTCTTCTCCTTCTTAGATACCTATAATCCTTATGTTGCTTTTCCTAATTGAGTCAGATATTTCTTGACTCAATGAAGAATTTCTTCATTTTTAAAAAATCTTAGTTCTCTCCTCTCCTCCATCTGAAGCATTTCTATATTTCTATCCTCTGAGTCACTAATTCTGTCCTCCATAACATCTGCTGTATCTTATATGGTTTCTAGATTATTTTTTTATCTCATTAATTGTGCTCTTCACATCCAGAATTTCTGTTTGGTTTTTTTTAGAGCTTCAGTCTCTTTGATGAAGTGTTCCTTCTCCTCATTAATTTTATTCCTGAGCTCACCGAACTGTCTTTCTGAGTTTTCTTGTAACTTGTTGAGTTTCTTTATGACAACTATTTTGAATTCTCTGTCATTTAGATTGCAAACTTCTGTGACTTCTGGACTGGTTTCTGGAGACTTGTCATTTTTGTTTTCCTCTGAAGTGTTACTATAGCTCTTCATGGTGTTTGATAAATTGATCCTTTGCTGATGCATCTGTGGTAGTATCAAGTCACAGATTCCACCTGCAACCACTGGGGTGGGGGCAGAAGCTGTATTTTCTAATTGCACTCTGTCTGCTGGTAGTTGTGCCAGTAGAGCCACTTGGCATTTGCGTGGGCTGGCCACAGCCTCTTGGCAGGTTGTGCTCATGTGAGTAGGGCCTCTGCACTTGGTGAGCAGTTTGCAGACCACAGGCGGGGTGTCTGTGCTCTGCCAGCAGGTCACTCTCATGCTGGGCCACTGTGCTCAGCAAGGGACCAACTGAGCTGCTGCACCAGGAGGAAGGGGTGCTTTCTCTTGTGTTGGTCAGTGCTGCACTCATGGGCAGTTCAACTGAGCTGCAGTACTAGGCTGGAGGGGCGCCTGTGTGAGGGCTGAGTTGCCACCACTCAGTGGGGAGTGTTACCACAGGCAGGGCCATGATGGCATGGTGAGCACTTCTGCAGACCAAGATACAACTCTCAAAGCACTCACACATGGGCCAGGCTGCCCCTACCCCCACTTACAGTCATGCCTGGCCAGCCACTGTGGGAGGATCTGCAAAATGGCTCACTGACACTGGGGAGGAGGAGGAGTGCAGTCACCTCATTCCATTGCTTCTCAGGGATCCAGTCCACCCACCTTCAGATGTATGGCTGCATGGATCTCTCAGGCATCCTGTTGTGCTGTGTAGGGAATCCTCTGCTGGTTAATGGATGTCCGTTTAGTTGTGACTTAGAGGGGAGAGACAAAGGGAACAACTCACTCTGCCATGAAGCTAATGTCATTCCCCCAGGTATACATTTTTAAAGTTTTCTTGGTTTGGGTTTTGGATTGTCCACAGAGATCAGGATGATTTTGGTACAAGAGCACCACATAGAGGACCACAAAGGGGATTTACAGGGACAGGGATCTGCGTCTGAGCCTCTGCTCCACTGAATTTTCATTGCAGTTTCTTGGGCAAGTTACTTAATGCTCTGAGGCTCTTACCCAACCATAAAGCAGGAAGATAGTAATGCAAGCTTTCATCCATTCAGCATACATTGCTGAGTGCCAACTCTGGAGGAAGCACAATCCTACTCAGGCTATAAGTTTACTGCTTGGTCGTGGATGCATGTCCTACACAAGGAGGCAAGTGCTAGAGTAGAGGAATGAGAGCGGCATGTTTCTCCAGATATTTGGGGGATTAAAGAAGAATAGGATCCCATTCATGCAAAATTCTCTCTCTATATGTGTACATGAATACAGAATAAAAAAAGGATAGAGTTAGGTCTATATTTATTGAATCATAGGGATGTCCATGATAAATTGTCAAGTGGAAAAGCAGGAAGATGCAAAGTAGTGTGTATAGAATGATTCTACTTTGGTAAAAACCAGCCAACAAACTTCCCATATAGCTGTATAGATGCTTTCGTGTGTGAATGAACACAGAAAAGGGGGTGAAAGGATATAATCTAGGCTCCACAGGGTAGAGGTAGGGTTATATAGAGAGGGAGATTATTGCTTCCGTATATCTGTTAATTGAAAAAATGAAAGTAAGAAAGTTTAAACATAATAGTTGATAAACACAGAAACAACAAAAACACACCCCAAGAAGAGGTTTGCGTGTTGGTTAAGACACACTCTTAGCTTATTACTAGCTGGTGCATGGTGTGAGCTCTAAGACTGAAAGCTTCCCTTTAGTTATGTAGGAATGACTGATTTGTAAATAAAGGCTTTGCCAGGTCCTGAAATGTTCATGCCAGTACTCAAACTGTTAAGAGTGTGCGTGGGGCAGGGGGGAGTCACAACAGATCGGAAAGAAGGGTGGTGACCAGTAAGGGGCAGCAGACCCCACCAGGCTCTAGATCCTGGTAAGTGCTCCACACCTCACCAGGGCAGATAAGCTGGAATGGAGTGCCTCTCCTGGTTGAATCAGGAGCTAAGGCAGAACCTGAAACAGGAACCAGGGGCCGTGTCAAGTCAGGAGCCAGGGAGACAGGAACTAAGCCAAAATGGGAAGCCAAGCCAAAGCCAGATAGGCAGCCTGCAGGCCAGGAGTGGGCAGACAGCATTGAACTGACCCCAGTGATGGACCAGGGTCGAGTATCTGCAGGGTAAGCTGGTCTCATCCTGCACTAGCTAAATAATGCCATCGACCAAGATGAGGAATACTTTGAGGGAAAGGTAAGTTCATTTGTGGACACACCAAGGATCTCATGCCACACAGAGATGTCCATCAGGCTATGGGAACATCACGGGGGCTGTCAGAGCTGTGATGTAAGTTGAGTGTCACCCTCCCACAGATGGCAGGAGAAGCTGTGGGCCTGGATGAGAGAAGAGAGGAGGATCAAGACAGAAACTTGGAGCAAGCCACACACTGGGAGAAAACATTTGCAAAACATTTATCCAACAAAAGACGTGTATTTAGAATATACCAAGCATACATTTTTAAAGTTTACCTGGTTGTAAATTATTCACACAAGTCAGGATGACTAAGGAACAAGAGGACAGCGTAGGACACCAAGTCCAGGATTTGCAATGACAGGGATCTGGGCCTGAGCTTCAGCCCCACTGTGTTTAGTGATCACTCGGGCAAGTGATAAGAAGCATCCACAAGAAATGGTCAAGGAAAAGAAGCTAACGGAGACTGAGGAGATGAGGTAGAGACTGGGGAAATGAAGAATGAGAGCTAGAAGGGAGGCCAGCAGATTGCAATGTCGTGGAGCCCAGGCAGGAGAGCATTGCAAGGAAAAGGGTGGCTTTCTTTTTGAGAGTCAAAGAATGGAGAGAGGTCAGGGAAGGACGACTGGGGATGAGACCTAGAAAGAGGAAGTGTATGCCTCTGACAGAGCAGTTGAAATAAATGTATGGAGGCTGCAAAGCTCAGGTGTCCCCAAGGTTTGATGATTCGCTAGGACTCAGGGAACTCACTGCGAGCTGTTGTATTCATGTCACAGTTTATTACAGCAAAAGCATAAAGGATACAGATTAAAATCTGCCAAGAGAAGAGTCCCAGAGGGTTCCACACAAAGAGCTCTCAGTCACCCCCTCCTGGTGAAGTCACAGACAGCGCTAACTTCTCCCAGCATTGACAGGTGACAACATGCCAACCAGGGAAGCTCCCCCAAGCCTGTGTGCAGAGTTTTATTGAGGCTTCATCACATAGACATGGTGGCCATGTGTGTGGCTGACCTTTAGTCTCCAGCCCCTCCAAAGGTCAAGGGGATACTGCGTGGCCCAAAGCCTCCGTGAGAAATCACATTGTCAGATTATCCAGTGTGGCCAGGCCCCCAGGTAAACAAAGACCCTCTTATCAGGCAGGTCATTCCAAGGGCTTCGAGATCTCCCAGGAGCTGAAGGCAAAGGCCAGACCTCTCTTTGGGCGAGGTCAATTCTTTACTACATAGATGCTGGATTGCATTGAGTTGAGAAGCGAATTAAATATGAGCCGGGGAAGTAGTCGCTGTGGCACTATTCCAAAACATGTTCCAGGAAAAACAAAGGTAAAGGGCTCCATGGAAAAACGGGGAGGAGCAGATAAATGGAAAGATAAGGAGGGGCTGCCGGGCTGCAGGATTCAGGGACAGTGCAGAGATAGTCCAGGACCATGAGAGAGACGATGGGCTGGAAGAATCTTGATTGTGTCCAGAGAGGACTGAGTTTGGGAGAGGAATTCTACAGCGAGGGTGAGGCTCCCCGTCTGGTGGTAAGATTCTGAAGTGGGACAGGGTGTCTCTTCCTAGAGAGGTAGAAGCAAGGAATTGAGTGGTGGGAGTTGATAGGGCTGTGAGAGGCCAGAGCAAAATTAGAAGCAAAGTTGCCTGAAGGGAGAAATCTGTGAACAGGGGTGTGGCAGGGTACTATTTTGAGAGACGTCCCTGAGGTCCTCCCTAAGGATTCCCTTTCCCTCTGCCCCTTACCCAGTGGCGTTTACTGCCTCAGGGGATGAGATATACTGCAGAAAAGCAGAAGAAATGCTGTGGGGTTACAGAAGCCTAGGGTTTGGGTTTCAAAAGCCTGGAAGGGCACAGCTACGCCGTAAACAATGGATTGGGAAGAAGGGCAGAAGGGTCAAGCTATGCCATTCCCAGACCAGAGAAAGTTCTCTGACCAGGGGTCTGGGGAGAGCCAGGAGGCGTGCAGATTGCTTAGACAATGGTCTGGTTCTTGCAAATGGGCTCTTTATCCTGGCTGCCCAGGCTGAGTCCTGGGGTTGGAGGGGCTTCTAATGCAAACCACAGAGAGTTCTGGAGAATCTGGTGGAGAGGGAATCCACATTCTCCTTTTCCTGGGTGGGTCCCAGTGCAGCATGAAGGTCCTGGAGACCCCCTGAGCTGGCAGGGAGAGACCCGAGAGAGCCCCCGGAGCCCCATGTGCTCCAGCTTGGTGCAGGGAGCCCCTGAAGATTTCCCGTGAACCCAAGAGCTGTGGGCTGTGGCCCAGGGAGCTGGCAGACCCGGAAAGGTGGACATGGAATGAACTGAAGGGACCAGGCTCTGAGGGCAGGGAGGCCACAAGGACTTCTCAGGGGTGTCAGTGTGGATGGACCATGACAATCAAGGGCCTAATGTCCCCCCCCCCCCAGCCCCAATTCCTTGGCACTGTAAGCGCCCCCTGGAGAAAGTCACCAAGAGGCCCTGAACTGCTGGAGATGAGCTCTGCCCTCTGGAAGGCCAGGAGCTCAAAGGAGAACTCCAGCTCAGTTATGGAAAAACAAAGCACGTTTCTTATACATCTGACTGCGAACTGTCTAGTCTGGATACCTAAGACTTATCGATCTGCGAAGGACTGATTTCTGTTGCAGTGTTCGGACCAAACTGCCATTAGTGTTGGCCCAGGATTCCGTTTTTCAATGCCCTATCAGTTTTTCTTTCTTTCTTTTTAATTTGCAAAAGGATTTTTAAAATTAGGGTGTAATTGACATGAAACATTATATTAGTTTCAGATGTACAACATAATGATATTCGTATATATTGTGAAATGATCACCACAGTAAGTCTGGTTAACACCCATCACCATACATAGTTAGAATTTTTTTCTTGTGATGAGAGCTTTTAAGACTTACTCTCTTAGCAACTTTCAAATATGCAAGACAGCATTAACTATAGTCGCTGTGCTGTACATTACAGCCTCATAACTTATTTATTTTATGACGGGAAGTTTATACCTTTTGATTCCCTTCACCCATTTTGTTCCCCCCCCACTTCTACCCTCTGCCTCGGGCAACCACCAATCTGTTCTTTGTGTCTACGAGCTGGGGTGTTTGTGGGTTTTTTATGGATTTCATGTATAAGTGAGATCATATGGTATTTGTCTTTCTTTGTCTAACTTTATTTCACTTAGCATAATGCCCTCAAGGTCCATACATGTTGTTGCAAATGGCAAAATTTCATTCTTTTTTGTGGCTGAATAATATTCCATTGAATACATATACCACATTTTTCTTTAGCCATTCATCCATCGATGGACACTTAGGTGGTTTCCATATCTTGGCTATTTTAAATAATGCCACGATGAACGTGGAGGTGCATATATCTTTTCAAGTTAGTGTTTTCATTTTCTTTAGATAAATACCCAGAAGAGGAATTACTGGATCATATGGTAGTTCTATTTTTTTTTTAATTTTTTTTTTGCTGAGGAAGATTTGCCTTGAGCTAACATCTGTTGCCAATCTCCTCTTTTTGCTGAGGAAGTTTTGCTCTGAGCTAACATCTGTTGCCAATCTTCCTCTTTTTGCATGTGAGCCGCCACCACAGTATGGTCAATGACAAGTGGTGTAGGTCCATGCCTGGGAACCAAACCTGGGCCACTGAAGCAGAGCGTGCTGAACTTAACCACTAGGCCACCGGGGCTGGCCCGGGTAGCTGTATTTTTGATTTTTGAGGAAGCTCCATGCTGTTTCCCATAGTGGCTGCATCAATTTACATTCCCACAACAGTGCACAAGGGTTCCCTTTTCTCCACATCCTCACCAACACTTGTTATTTCTTGTCTTTTTGATGATAGCCATTCCAACAGGTGTGAAGCAATATCTCACTGTGGTTTCGATTTGCATTTCCCTGATGATTAGCGATGTTGAGCAGCTTTTCATGTGCCCGTTGGCCATCTGTATGTCTTCTTTGGAAAAATGTCTATTTGGATCCTCTGTCTATTTTTCACTCAGATTGTTTGGAGTTTTTTGCTATTGAGTGGTATGAGTTCTTTGTTTTGGATGTTAACCCGTTATCAGATATATGATTTACAAATATTTTCTCTCACGTAGTAGTTGCCTTTTCACTTTGTTGATGGCTTTCCTTTGCTGTGCGGAAGCATTTTAGTTTGATGTGGTCCCACTCATTTATTTTTGCTCTTTGTTGCCTTTGCTTTTGGTGTCAAATCCAAACACTCACCACCAACAGTGGTCAGGGAGCTGACTGCCTATGTTTTCTCCTAGGACTTTTATGGTTCAGGTCTTACATTCAATTCTTTCATCCATTTTGAGTTAATTTTTGTCTTTGGTGCAAGATAGTTTTGATGTAGGAGAGGCCAGTTTTCCCAACACCATTTATTGAAGAGACTGTCTTTTCCCCATTGTATATTCTTGGCTTCTTTGTTGTAAATTGACCACATATGCATGGATTTATTTCTAGGCTGTCTCTTCTGTTCCATTGATCTATGTGTCTGTTTTTGATACCTACCATACTGTTTTGATTAATATATCTTTGTAATATAGTTTGAAATAAGGGAGCATGATGCCTCCAGCTTTGTTCTGCTTTCTCAAGATTACTTTGATTATTCAAGGTCTTTTGTGGTTCCATAAAAATCTTAGGATTGTTTGTTCTATTTCTGTGAAAAATGCCATTGGAATTTTGATAGAGATTGCGTTGAATCTGTAGATTGCTTTGGGTAGTGTGGATAAGTTTGCTTGATGATGAGGAAACACAGACTTTCTTGAATAATACTTTTTCTCTGTAGTTTCTAGCTGTCTCTAACCAATGAAACAGGTTGCTAAGATCATTTTCGGGAAGGATGGTAGGAGCCAGCCAGACTCCCGCAGCAGAGAGCAAGAGAGGGTGGAGGCCCTGTGAGTGGGGTGTGGGGCTTCTGTAGGCAGCAGGAGACTGCCCCATAGTGGGTGGCAGGGCATATGGGAAAGAGGGCCAAAGGCAATCTGAGTTCTCAATTCCGCCTCATGATGAAGCAAGGTCCCCTAAAAAACCCATTTCCTTGAAAGACCCTTTGTCCTTCCCAGGGCCACATCTGTGTCTTCCTGAACATGCAACAGGGCCTAGGAATGGGCTATTATGAGCTGAATTATGGACCCTCAAATTCATATGTTGAAGTCCTAACCCCAAGTCCTTCAGAATGTGGCTGTATTTGGAGATAGTGTCTTTGGAGCGGTAATTAAGTTAAATGAGGTCATTAGAATGGGCCCTAATCCACTATGACAGGTGTCCTTATAAGAAGAGGAGATTAGGACACAGACACACAGAAGGAAGACCATGTGAGGACACAGGGAGAGGGGGACCATCCCCCAGCCAAGGACAGATGTCCCAGAAGGAACCAGCCCTGCTGACACCTTGATCTCGGACTTCCAGCCTCCAGAATCGTGAGAAAGTAAGTTTCTGTTGCTTAAGCCACCTGGTCTGTGGCGCTTTGTCGTGGCAGCCCAAGCACACTGAGACGCTTCCCACCCACAACCTTAACCCTGTCCCTCTAATGCGAGGCTCTCACCTCCTCTTCCGGGACTTACACACCTCTGTAAATATACTCAGTTGAGAAACACAGGAGAGCAGAACTTTGCTTGTATTTCCATCTTGCCACTTGTCCTGTGTCTCCAGTCCCATCTCCCATTCATTCACTGAATGTCTCTGGCTGATTTTGTGCGGGGCACAAGGACGTTACAGGCAAAGGAACGGACGTGGTCCCCGCCTACGTGGAGATTTGAGTCTGGTGACAAGACATTGTTAGCCTGACACATAATACCATAGACACACAAATGCCATGGATTCAAAAACAGGGTGAATCGCTTGAAGCAGAAAGGTGTAGAGGGAGGAGCAAGAGCTTTGGAGTCAGACACAGCTGGGTTCTAACCTTCCATTCTTGCCTGTTTTTCATCAGTTACATATTTAATGACCAATTACTATCCGTGTCCAGAGACATAGAACATATACGGTCCACAGAGGATACCATCCTTCCCCTTAAGTACTAGTCAGAAAATGTTCTTAGGATCTGGCACATAACTTATAACTGTGTCAGTTTCCAGTGATGAAGAAATACTGGCCGAGTGCCTACAATCTGTTGGTCTGCAGTGGGTCCAGATATGAATGAGACAAGCAACGGTATCATAGAGCTTTGGTGGCAAAAAAATAATAATAGTAATTCTGGCTAATTCAAACACAAGGGAATTTATAGGAAGACTATCTGGCAGGACTAGTTACACAATTTGGAGAGGCTGGTGCAAAATGCAAATACAGGGCCACTTGTTCAGAAAGGATTATGAATTTCAAGACAACAACAGCAGAGCATTAAACCAAATGTGGGAACCTTCCAAGTGCAAGATGTTGTGCAACTGCCCACATAGGTCACACGTCCGTGAAGCAACGCCAGCCCTGCAGTTAGAGCAGAACAGGCAGGAGAATTAGGCTTGTAAATGAGGGAACCGTGGCAACTCCCAAGGACTCATACAGTGATTTTAAAATATGTTCACAAAATCTTTAATACTCCTCCATTCAAGGGGTGGAGCCTAGTTTTCCTCTCCTTGAAAGTGGGCTGGACATAGTGACTCGCTTCTAATGTAGAGAACAAAGTAGAAGTGACAGTCTGTGACTTCAGAGACCAGGTCATAAAAGACACTGCAGCTCGTTTGGAGGAGGATCAGCTGCCATGTCATGAGGACCCTCAAGCAGCCTAGGGAGAGGCCCACATGGAAGGAACTCAGGAACCCTGCCATCAGCCACGTATGTGACTGAGTCATCATGGGAGCTGATCCTGCAGCCACAGTCAAGCCTTCAGATGACTGCAGCTCCTGCCGGCCCACTGAATGAAACCACATGAGAAACCCTAAGCTGCTAACACCTGGCTAAGCTATTCCCAAACTCCTGACTGTGGGATAATAAATGTTTATTGTTTCAGTCACTACGTTTTGGGGCAATTTGTTACACAGCAGTAGATAACCAATACAGCGCAGAAGCTGGAGTCACAGGAAATGTCTTGTAATAGAAACTGTTGGGTGGATCCATCCATTCCTTCTTCAGCCTTCACTCACTTGCTCAAGATTCAAAACCTTTGGAGAGAGTATCTGAGCTTAGGTCAGGCTGAGGAGGACAGTGAGAGGAAGGGTGGCGTCCCTTCGGCAGTTTTCTGTTTGAATGGGCAGGCACTTGGGTTTCCCCTTCCTCCACGGCTGTCCCTACTGAGAGAGGAACGAGGAAAGAGCCCAGGTTCAACAGGAGTCTGCTACTTCTGCTTAGGGCACTCAAATTCTTAACACAGGAAAGAGGAACTCACAAGAAAGGTGGCCAGTGAGGGTCAGAGGAGAGCTCTTGCTTTCCTGAGTCTGTGGGATGCGAGATGCTGCCTGCCCTTAAAGGAGTTGCAGACATCAGTAGCAGACAAAGAAGGAGATGGTGGGTCTGGAATCTTCTCAGCGCCCAGTGTACCAGGCAGCTGGCCACTTCTCCTTGGACAGTGAGGCTGTGCAGCCAGGGAAAGTGCAGACTGTGGCATCAGCTGACCTGGCGCCAAGTGCCAGACCCACTTGCTAACCATACACTGATCACTTCACCTTTCCGATGCCCAACTTCCTTATCTGTAAAATGGAGATTGAACTAATTCCTACCTCAGCAAACTGTTGGATCCAAGAAAATAATGCTGTCTTTTTCTTTTTTCCCTTTAAAAAATTTTATTTTTATCAAAGTTGTAATGTATAGATACATTACATGTTACATTACATATACATGTAATGTATAGTTGTAATGTATAATGCATATTTTTAAATATCAAATACTTCTCTAAGCCTAATAACCAAAAAAAGCAGTCTTCTTCTTTTCCTTCTTCTCCTCTCCTCTCCTCCTATCATTTCCCAGAGGCAGCCACTTTCAATTCAGTGTCCCTTGGAAGCTCCAGGAATTCTAGAAACATTTTATTTGAATTTCATTTAAATATTTTTTTGGAGGAAGATTGGCCCTGAGCTAACATCCACTGCCAATCTTCCTCTTTTTGCTGAGGAAGACTGGCCCTGAGCTAACATCTGTACCCATCTTCCTCTGCTTTACACGTGGGACACCTACCACAGCATGGCTTGATGAGCGGTGCCATGTCTGCACCCGGGATCCGAACCAGTGAACCCCAGGCTGCCAAAGCGGAAGGTGTACACTTAACTGCTGTGCCACAGGGCCTGCCCCTTAAATGATATATTTTTAACCCTTTAAAAAGCAATGATCCAAGCGACACCTCACCAAAATATGTTATAAAACAAATTTTGACATACAGGAGATTATTGATTGATTTTATAACTTCACTTCTTTTTTTCTTTTTTTAAAGATTTTATTTTTTTCCTTTTTCTCCGCAAAGCCCCCCGGTACATAGTTGTATGTTCTTTGTTGTGGGTCCTTCTAGGTGCGGCGTTTGGGATGCTGCTTCAGTGTGGTTTGATGAGCAGTGCCATGTCCACGCCCAGGATTCGAACCAACGAAACACTGGGCCACCTGCAGTGAAGCGTGCAAACTTAACCACTTGGCCACAGGGCCAGCCCCTTCACTTCTAAACTTGAAATTATAAATGTCAGTTTTACTTGGTTTTCACATTGTGGTTCTGTAAAAGATTTTATTTTGAAAAAAGTTTCCCTAATTAAAAAAAAAAAAGATTTGAAAACCTCTGAGATGATGGTTTTGAAAATGCTTCATATACTATTAGACACCGAGGAGAACATCCTGGCCCTCAGAGAGTGGGGAGCAGCATCTGCAGGGCAGCCGGGCGCTCTGAAGAGTGTGGCATGAGTCCCCCGCCCTGGGGACCTCTGATCCAACGCACCTGAGACCCTCCTGCCAGAAGTTAGAATCCAGCTGTGCCACCAAATCCTGGAATTCAAGACCTCCCATCTCCAGGCGTGCCCACCTCCCGTTCCAGGCCCCTTACTCTCCACTAACAGGGATTGAGAGGGATCCGATCTTCCCTGAGTCCATTTTGGCTTCCCTGGGCATCAAGACCCTCCAGGGCCAGCAGGGAGTCTTGCCCACTAGGAAAAACCCAGCTCCCCTGATGCATCTCGTCAAGAGAGGCCCAGAGAGCCCTGCACAGTGGGGGTAAATCCACCCTCCTCCGGCAGAGATCAAGCGTGAGAGCCACATGGGGAACCAAACCACACCTCCAGGGCTCTTCCTCGCCATCCAGGGGTCAGCAGAGGGCCTGCGTGCTCTGGGTAACTGGCTGCCCACCTACCCCCTTCCTGGCCTTGCCCCACCATCTGCCTTGACTGCACAGGACTCACCTCCTTGGGCCTCTCATCCTTGTTACGTCAGCAGCCCTGAGAAGCCCAGACCCACAGGTCACACCTCTCCTCTCTGCTCTAATCCCCACACAGCTCCATCCATGCCCATCTTGTCCCTACCTCCTACCTCCCCCCAGTTCTAGAAACCCCTCTACTGTATACTCTGGAACTCATGTCCGTCAGCAGCAAAACTCCTTATCCCCTCGCCCTTCGCTCACCTTCCCGCTAATGAAAGCTGGGTCTCTGCTCAGGCTGCTGTTTTGCAGCTCTCTTGGAGGGGGGGGTCTCTTTCTCCCAGGCCCTACCCCTGGGAGCGGGGTAGGTGTCTTCCCGGCTCCTCAGGGGTGCTTCCACACTATCCTCCCTGCCTCTCTCCTTCACACCCTCAGCCTCCACTCTTGTGTCATCAGCTACACCGCGCAGCACTCCTCACTGCTGGTGCCGTTTACTGCCCTGCCGCGGTCACCCTGCCTCACTTCCTGATTGTAGTAATCATGTCTTTCACTCTCTGATGCTTTGCCGTCTTGGGACCTAGCTGACCCTGGAGGGATTACGCCTCCCCTGGTTAGCTAACTCCCAGAGACAGCAAATAACTCACCTGCGAGCACCTTTCACATACAAACCAACCGAGTCCGCACTCTAACCACCTCCTTTATGGAGCTTTCACACCCTGGGCCACTACCCCCCTGCCCTAATCGCCCACCACCAGAAAACTGGGGACAGTCCCTAAGTCCCAGAGCCCACTAAATATTCAAACTAGCCAATCCCAAACCTGCTTACTCTGTCTCACCCATTCCTTCCCACAGAAACCACAACAAAGGTTCTTGCCCATGTTTCCCCCGCTCCCTGTGCCTCCTGACCGACCTGGTGCTTCCCCGTGTGGCCCTGTGTGGTGTGGCGTGCCCCTCCTCTTGGGATCTGTGAGTATAACAAACCATCTCTTCAATGTAGTCATCTCCTGATCTATTGGTCTTGCCATACCTGAATTATAATAAAACCTGCATTTTAAGACGTTGATGACTTTAGCTTCCTGGCTCACTGCCACTCCTGCCAACATCCCGTCCTGATTCCTGGTGATTGCCATATGAACAAAGATGATCTTTCCACGCCCTGGTCCCTCAGTTCCTTGTCTGCCACCCAGTCTCAGCCACGCAATCCCAAGTTCATACCCTTAACCTCATAGGTATCAATCACCCAATTTTGTGCTTTCCTCTCACTGGCTACCACCTTCCTCCTCTAGAACTTGGACTCCAATTCACCAGGGCTTGTGGTCCTTTGAATATGTCACCTTTTCGTTGCCCCCTCCCCCTGTCTCCCATTTCTCTTAGTAAGAGCCAAAATCCTGGCAATAAGCCACAAGGCCCTACAGACTTTGTCCCCCATTATCTCTCCGACATCACGTGCGACTCCTCCTTCTCTCCTCTTTCCTTACACATCTCCTCTGACAAGCCAGGCACACTGCTACCTTGGGCCCTTTGCACTACCATTGCCGTGTTCTGGAACATTCTCCTTCAGATACCTGCAGGCTCATGCCCTCCCCTCCTTCAAGTCTGCTCAGATGGCATCTTCTCGATGCGGCTTTTCCTGACCCCCGACTCCCTGAACTCCTTACCTCGTTCGATTTCTTTCGGAGCTCTTACCACCTCCTACCACACTCTCTAGTTTCCTTGCTTATTATGCTTGTTGCTTATCATCTGGCTCCTGTGCTAAAATGTGATCTTGTGAGGACAGAGAATATTCTTCTTCACCGCTGGATCCTCGGCAGCTGGAAGAGGGCTTTGCATATACTCCGTGCTCAATAAATAGTTATTTAATGAACGAACAGAATATTAGCACCTGAGAGGAGCCAGAGAGCATCTCGTCCAACTTCCTCATTGTAACAATGATAAAAATGACAAGAGAAGCAGCAACAGCCGCTGCCGTTTGTCGGTCGCTTGCTGTGTCTCAGGCACTGTGCCCTCGCTTTTTATGCTGACCTCAGTTAGTCCTCAGGCGGCCTCAAGAGCTTGGTGTCACCACAGTCTCCATGTTATTGGTAAGGAAGCGGGCTGATGGAGGGTTCAGGTGCAGGGATTTAACTCACATCTTCACATTGATAAGTGGTGGTGCCGGGATCCAAGCCCAGGCAGCCTGAGTCCAGGCCCGTGCCCTCTTGTGCCCCGTGCAGAGCATGTGTGCGGAAGGGCTTTGTAGGAGAAAACTGGTTCACACGTGGGGGGAATTATCATCGCATAGGACACTGGGGCTCAGGAACCCGCTTGGTGCGGAGACACCCTTAATGAAGCAACTTGAATTTGCTGGGGTTGCTGGTTGGGAGCAGGGCGGGGAAGGGATGAGGCAGCAACCCTCTTCCCCAGGGCAGGTGGGATGGCCTAGTAGAGCCAGCTCCTGGTGCCTCCCAGCCTGAGCCGTCTCAGCCCTAATGCATTCGGTGGAAGCCTGATGCCCCAGGAGAGCCTTAATGGACCCATGGAGTCATAGCTTCAGCTGAAACAGTGGATTAATAATGGAGGAGGCAAGGTCATTAACAAGAAGAGCAGGGAGGTAGAGGAAAGGAAAAGAGTGTTTGACTTATAAGGATCCAACCCCATTCTGGCCAATCCTTAGCTTCCTTCTCCCCAACCACAGCCTCTCTCTTCTCTGTCCCAGGGTCCCAGTGTCTACGGAGCCCCAAATCCATTGATAGTCTGGGTTCCTCACCTGCCAAGAATCCACGTCACCTGGTTCCTTACCCCCAGCTTCCATCCCCCCTCAGAGCACACTGGAATGTGGGCGTGGGGGGTGGAGAGGATTCGTTGAAGGTCAGGAGCAAGTTTATTTAGAAAAAGCTTCCCAGCCATTCTAAGATGCTCCTCCCTCTTCCCCGGGTCCACTGAGAGCCACTGCTGTGGCGCTCTGGCTTTTTCTCCTTCCTTTCTTCATCCACTACACTGGTATGAAGAGCTTACTTCCTTCATCCAATAGACAGTGCGTCAGACATGGGCACTAGATCAAAGATGTGTTAGATTACTCAGAGGGGAAGCGTAACAGAAGCAGTGAATTTTAGAATAGAATCAAAGCACGTGAGCCCTGGAGAGGACCCTGGTGGGGACAGCGGCCTCTGCATTTGAGCCCTGGGTGGCTCAGGAGTTCATCTCTCCCCATGCCTCCTGTCCTGCCTGCTTGGGGCCCTGGGCACTTCTCACGTGGACTGTGTGGTGGTCTCCCTGCCTTTTTAAAAGAACTATATTTTATGGTGGTAAGATACACATGACATAAAATTTACCATTTAAGCCATTTTAAGTGTACAGTTCAGTGGCACTAAGTGCATTCACAGTGTTGTTTGACCATCACCACTATCCATTTCCAGAACTTTTCTATCAAACCAAGCAGAAACTCTATACCCATTAAACAGGAATTCTCCCCTCCTCCCTCCCTCCTACCCCCTCGGTACCTCTGTTCTACTTTCTGTCTCTATGAATTTGCCTGTTCTAGGTACCTCTTATAAGTGGAATCACATAATATTTGTCCTTTGGAGTCTGGCTTCTTTCATTTAGCATAATGTTCTCAAGATTCATCCACGTTGTAGTGTGTATCAGCATGTGTCCTTTTGAAGGCTGAGTAGTATTCCATTGTGAGGATAGCCCACATTTTGGCTGTCCATTCGGATTTGTGTTGTTTCCACCTTTTGGCTGTCGTGGATGAGGCTGCTGTGAACATGGGTGTATCCCTGCCTTTGACTGTGTCCCCAGCCTGTTTGCCATACAAATGTCAGGCATGATTTCCTAAAACACAGATTTGATTGTTTACGTTCCTGCTTAAAGTCCACAAAGGGCTCCCTGCTGCTGACACAGTTGAGTCCAGACACCCTGGCATGAGCGTAGGAGGCCTTTCATAATTCAGCTCCCCTCCCACCTTTCCCCCGCTTTGCTCTTTCTGGCTCTCCAAATGCACTCTGCCCTTCCCGGCCTCCCATGCCGCTGCATGGAATGCCCTTCTCTGCTTGCAGAAGCTCTGCTCGTCTGCCGAGACCCAGCCTGAACACCTGGCCTTCTTGGGCCCTGAAAGTGAGTGAACCCCACCCTCTGCCTCTGAGATTGGAGAGAAGGGATTAGAATTCTCACCTCTGCCACTCATTAGCTGGGTGACTTTGGGAAAGTTTCTTAACTGCTCAATCTCTTTCCTCATCCCTAAGATGTCTCACTGAAAGATATTTTTCAGAAAAAGGCAAAATCATGGCTCTCATGCAGGTATAAAAATGAACACATGTTAAAGATTTTATTTACTCATCATGAGGGAACCAGGCAGATGTTACAACTGGTTCAAAAGAGAATCTGAAAAACCTACACTTTTATAGATCAGGAATATTGAAATGAATGTGCAAACAGAGGCAAACTGGTTTTTCCACAGAGAAGAGAAGTGAACCTCCATCAAATGGTATAGAATCCAAAAGTCTATCGGTCACCTACACCTTACAGAGAAGTGAAGTAGTTCCCACAAACTCAGAATCTGATAAAGCAGGTGGCATGCTATCGATAACGCATGGCTTTCTCTACTTGACCTTGGTCCCCACTCCTATTTGTTTTTCCTTTCCTTCTGGGCATGAGGAAGACTGACCTTCCAGGCGCGTTTGTGGTTGACTGACGCCTTGTAGCTGGATCTTCACGATGAATTATGAGTGGAACTGACAGGTGTCACTATGGGCCACCACATTCAGCTGCTGGTTCAGAGTCATTTCCCCCCTGCCACTGCAATCATGAAAGCGTGGTCAAGAGGAATGTCTGGTGGCCTGGATCTCTGAGTGACTATGTGAGCAAAGCTTCCTGTCCACCCACGTTGGACGTGTTGTATGAGTGGGACATAAACTGAGGTTTGGGCTTATTTGTTCCACAGCAAAACTTAACCTATCCTGACTGATCTCAAAGGAAATTGTGACAAAAGCTCATTCTGCAGGGCCTGGCACATAAAAGTAACCCCAAAGTCACTGCTCTTTCCTCCCCCCACATTCTACCGTAAGACTGATTACATCACATTGTAATAATGTATTACAGTGTCCATATTTCCTGCTAGAACATGAGTGCCACAAGGCTGGGGACCATGATTTGTCAGCCTTTGTATTCTCAAATAGCATCTGACCATTGGTGGTTCCTAGTAAATATTTGCTGAATGAATAAATCAGGTATTTATTGAATTCGAGCTCTGCGGCTTGAGCTAGTTTTAAATTTTTAGAACCTTAGATTTTTTTTTTTTAATTTTTTTTTTTTTTAAGATTTTATTTTTCCTTTTTCTCCCCAAAGCCCCCCGGTACATAGTTGTGTATTCTTCGTTGTGGGTTCTTCTAGTTGTGGCATGTGGGACGCTGCCTCAGCGTGGTCTGATGAGCAGTGCCATGTCGGTGCCCAGGATTCGAACTGACGAAACACTGGGCCGCCTGCAGCGGAGCGCGTGAACTTAACCACTCGGCCACGGGTAGATTTTTTTTTAATCTATAAATTGGAGTGAAATTTATAATGGAGCTGTAAGAAGTAAAAAAAAAATCATGGGGATGTGGGAGTACTTTATTGCTTTTAAAATTATGCACAAATGAGAGGGACTGTTATAAATTAAAGAAACCAAGGCCGCCAAAGTTGGGGTGGCTGAGCTCGAGCCAGGACTCAAACTTGAGATTTTTGAGACTTAAAGGTCCAGAGTTGAAGAGGTCCTGAGAGGCCCTTCAGAAGTCTCCTGGGGGGCGGCCACCACATGGGTCTCCTGGGTCCTGCGCGTGTATGCAGCTCCTTTTTTGACCAAATGGAACTGGAGGGAGAGTGACTCACTCTGACGTCGGTGACTCAGCAGGGAGGGTTGGTGTCTCATGAGATTCCCAGCAGCCTGGGACAAGCCTGAAAGGCCTTGGAGAGCCAGTGACCGTGGGACAGAGCGAAGACGCCAACCCCTGACAGTCACCTTGGGAGCATATGCTACCCAAGTAGCCCAGGATTTCTCTCAAGGGACCAAGAGATTTGTTTGTTTCCCAATTAGTAAAGAGTAAAAGAGGATTTCTCTGCTGTTCTGGTCTGAGGGCAGAGATTTCCAATTCTGTAGATGACTAGTGGGGTCATGTTATCGTAATCGGTGTGAGGAAGTGGACAAAACCACAGGATGTGGATTAAGAGGAACTGGTGATGGCTCACATTCCACCGCTCACAGAAGTGTGACGTCAGACCCACCACTCCGTGTCTCTACCTCTGTTTCCTTGAAGATGGAAATCCTTCTGTCTTACTTACCTCTCAAGATTGAGGAACACTCTAGATGTGTTTTATAAAAGATAAGGCAACACTACGTAAATGTTAGTTATTTTGACAATCCTTATCTCATTGCACTGTACAAATTGCGCTGTAATTACTTGTTAACACATCAGCTCTCTGTTAGACCATGAACTCCTAGGAATCAGGGCAAGTTTTACCACTTTTACAGCTCCCGCCCCTAGCACCTAGTAGAGTGTCTAGCACAGTGAAGATGAATGGTTGTGCAAACAATGAAAAGAAAAGAGGAATGAATGGGAAGAACCAAGTGCTGTGTGGACGAGGATGTTTTTACTGCAATTGCTTCTCCCTTACCAAACCCTGCGCATATTTCTGGACCAGCCCCACCTCCTTCAGGAAGCCTTGCACAGCTAGATCTGCACCCACTTGTCTCTCTTTTAGATTGCTCATGAGCATGCTTTCATGCACTGAGGGAGTTCAGGAGCTCTAAGGAACCCTGAATATCGATTCCAACCTCCTTGTTTTGTGACGAAGAAACTGAGCCCCAAGCAGACGATGTCTCTAGTCAAACTCACACAGGTCTCTTATCTTATAGAGGGTCTTAACTGCTTTGTGTGTATTTCATTTCTCCCCTCCCAGCGCCACCCCCAGCCCCCCACTGCTGAACCGTACTGTCCAAAGATTGAACTAAGTCTTCCTTTTCTCATATTTCTCCCTGGACTTCCTCTCCCAATGCCTGCAGGTGACCCTGGATCTCAGGTAGATCCTCAGTAAAGACATCGTAGAATAGACTTTGCTGTAAATTGACCAGTTGTCAGGAGAGAGGTAATAAGAGTCCTTAAAAGATGGTAGGAGACTGTTGCCATCTGCTGGTAAGGATGTGGAACTACAGATAAAGGTCCATCTTACTGACCGACCCATCAATTCCGATTTGGTCCAGCAGGCTTGCGTGTTTTCTCCTCTTCCTGTGCACATACCACTCCGACTCAGAGTTGAGCCTGGGCAAAGCATATCTGGCAAC